>NC_056733.1:1075560520-1075870520 GCF_019279795.1 Protopterus annectens
CAGAATAACTTGAGGTGCTAGCTTAACATTTCACTGTAGAACTGATGAGTGCTCAAAAATATTGAAATAAAACTGCAAAATACAATACAATCATTTATATTATGACTTAGAAAAATAGCATATCACCAAAGCTGTTATAAGCAAATACACTTAAAAATAAATCCATACCTCACAACCTCTTAATGCAAGAAATCTGGACAAAGCCTAAAATAATGAGGGGGGCCTCAAAAATAAGATCGGACTTTAAGTATTGCTCTTATAAACTAGAAACATTGCTAGAATGACAGGATTGTATTAGTGTGCATTTTCTGAAATATATGAAGTCTGAAACTCAAATGTAAGTCATTATTTAGTGGCTTCAATCTTCATTGATTTGCCAGAAAAACACGTATTTTATGAGGAACAAACCAAAAATATGTGGCAAGAATCTTTGATATTCAACAAAAATGTGGACAGCTGAGATGTATGATTACTAAGCCATCTAAGTAAATCAAAATCATTTCTAGCATTACTGTTATGGTGGTTATTTATACAGGAATTTCTGAACTAAATTCAAACACACTGAATGGATGAAGATGCCAGTGCAAATATGCACTGGTACTGGATAAGCCCACTGATACTAATAGTCCATACAGGCCTGGTATTACTGATGATCTGCATAAGAATCACAAAAATCTTAAATTTAAGCCTAATTATGATTTATAGCAATTAACAGGAAACAAAAAAGAATGGGTTCATTATGCATAAACTGATTGTGACTCACTATATTCAATTGGATCACTACTCCTAAACGATCATGACTAACTGTACATTCAATTAGATCACTACTCCTAAACGATCATGACTCACTGTACATTCGTATGCATAGCTAATGACATGAGAAAAGAATGTAATCCACAAATGTCCTGACCAAAGACTGTTGCATGTATGAAGCAGCAGTGCCTGCAAAAATGAGCAGCACGCAGCACACTTCCACAAAAAGGATCAGCACTGCTCCTCAGAATCAATTGCATATAAACTGAGCAGCACACTTCCACAAAAAGGATCAGCACTGCTCCTCAGAATCAATTGCATAGACAGCACAGAAAGCAATTTGGTGCTTTGTCAATATTCAAGTTATTGAAGTTTCAACCACTTAAAAAAAAAGAAAACCCTTTAGGTAAGAAAGAAAAAAAAAAGGTGGGAAGAAAGCCATGCTGCCTGTGCCCTTCCCATGAAAGCCACACTCCCTGCACCCTTCCCATGAAAGCCACACTCATTGTACCCTTCTAATGAAAGCCACACTCCCTGCACCCTTCCTATGAAAGCCACGCTCCTTGTACCCTTCTCATGAAAGCCACATTCCCTGCACCCTTCCTATGAAAGCCACGCTCCCTGCACCCTTCCTATGAAAGCCACACTCCTTGTACCCTTCTAATGAAAGCCACACTCCCTGCACCCTTCCTATGAAAGCCACACTCCTTGTACCCTGCTCATGAAAGCCACACTCCCTGCACCCTTCCCATGAAAGCCACACTCCCTGCACCCTTCCTATGAAAGCCTCACTCCCTACACCATTCCTAAGAAAGTCATGCTCCCAGTACCCTTCTCATGAAAGCCACAATCCCTGCACCTTTTCTGTGAAAGCCATGCTCCCTGTGCCCTTCTCATGAAAGCACTTGCACAACTGTGAAGAAATGGAAAAAAGATGGTGGGAATCACTGCTGGTACACAAATAAAAAAAGCAACAGCACAGGTATCGTATGTAGAAAACTAATCCTGCAGTTTCAACTTAGGGAACAAAATCAGTGTGTGAAACCTGTCTGCTTTACACTTTTCCAATTGTAGGGAATACACTGAAAACTGTAATATACAAATTCAACAATACATAGCATGCTGTCTCTATTTACATACTTAAAACTGTCCTGGTATGCACCAAGTTGTGCAATATCCTATATATACCCACTGCAAACATACACACACAGACACACACACACACACACACACACACACACACACACACACACACACACACACACACACCTGGCATCAGATATATTGTAACTAGTCAAACTAAGTCAAATCATAATGCGTAACACTACAAAAGTAATGTTGCAATAAGAAAAATCATTTTTTACATATAGTGATTCTAAGATCGCTCATCATCGTACTAAGAGAAAAACTTCCTTTTCACCCAAGCTCAACTATTTTGAAAATATATAGCTACAACATGAATGTATTGCTGATTCAACGTAATAAATTAACCCAGCCCTGTTCCAAACAAATTGGTGATATTAAAACTCATGTAGACCCATAAGATTTCCATGTTCACGCTCATCTTACCAACTTTCCTCATTAAATATTCATAAGGATTCCATCCATGTGGTATTTCTTTGTGAGCTGCCTTTTTTAATTAGGCATTTCTTTGGTTGTGAAGGCCTGTGCTAAGCTGCTAAGTGTTGCTTCTAAATATAGTCTGGACTGTCTTAAATGTAGCTGGAGTTGAGAACACATGACAGAAATTTTATCTTCATTAGAGAGATCCTTAAAGAATGTGGCTGAATATTCAAACTAAAGCCTGTATTTTTTGTTGGTATAATGAGATATGTTAAAAGTATAGAAAGTTTAAATATTACAGAGATTAAACAAGTATATGACAACAATAACACTGGATTTAAAACTATTGGCAATAATAAGAGGCAGTTAGTATATATGATCTCTAACATTTGAACATTTGGGGTGGGGATAGCTAGTAAACAGGCACTAAATCAGCAGAGTAAGAGCTATGTTCTTTGACATGCGTACCTGTCTGATTTAGGTCTTCTCTCATACAATCTATGTATCTCTTGGCCAGACACCCTCATCACCTCTTGCCTTCTTCCTGCCTCTCTACAATTTGTTTTACTAAATCCTTCACATTTGAGCATTTTGAGCACACATGACCAAACCATAATAATCTGTCCCCCTTGACCTCTTGTGTATTTGGGGTTAATACAGCTTATGATTTAATGCCTTCACTTCTTCATCTGTCCAACAATGTGTATCCAGCTATGTCTCTCAAGCACATCATTTTCCCTCACCTCAGACTTCCTCACCTGTTTTGTCTTCACTGCCCAGGTTTTTGTGCCATACAAAAGTATTACTTGCATCACTGGATTGTGCGTATTATTTTTCAACTTCTTTGGCATTTTTATGTCACACAGGCACCTGAAAATTTTATGCTTACTGGCTGCAGTGCATCTGATTCTATCTTTTACCTCATTTAGACTTTTCTTCTCTGTATACACACCTCCCATACACCTTAAGCTGTTAACCTGTTTCACTGTTTCCTGTCTGTCTCAAATTTAAGTTTCTTCCAATTTTCCCCATTTGCTATTATGACCACTGACTTGCCTGCACTCAGTTTCATCCTATATGTCTTTAGTTTTAGACTCCAATTTTCTAACCATTGCTGAAGTTCCTGATAAGAATTTGCATGTAATGTCACATGATCTGTCCCCTCTGACCTGTGTGCTAATGTAGTCCATGTAGTATGAAAAGCAGTAGGCTTGGAGCTGAGCCCTGATGCATACCCACTCCCACTGGGACCCTGTCTGTTGTACTTTTGTCTTTAGGTCCCTGTACATAGCCTCTACTAATTCCACTAATGTCTGTTGGACTTTAAAGTATCAAGAACTGCCAAAATCAACCTTTTCAGGACCTTATTCATATTCTTTCCCCAAGTTGAAGGAAGTCCCAATTGGCCTTTTTCCTCATCTCTTGCTTTTTCTCCATGCTCTAGACATCATGGCAATTATACTACACAACAATAATAAATTACAAATGGCTTTTGCATATAACCAGCAAATATTTTTGCTTTGTATGCTTATAACATTGTTCACCTGGAGTGCACAGTACAGTGTCATTTCTCTTTGACAGATGATCTATTACTGAAGACCTGTGGTAACAAAACAGGCTGGGTCACTCAGATGGCTGTCCACAAGCCAACAGCCTTCCAAAGTGGGAGGGGAGAGGAATGATAGAACTGTGTGTGTCCGAACTCCAGAAGAGACTGGTGATATAACATCCCCACCAGTAATGCTGTAGTTAAGTAACAGGATTGCACAGTCAAATGTGTGGATGAAACAAGATTATGCCCAGATACTCCCACAACACTTCTAGCTGTAATAGTAGGGGTAAACTGAAAAGTGCAGTTTTTCCCTGCATTATGCCAGCTGTCAGACTGTGAGCACTGAATCACTTTGAGTTACCCTAACCCCACCCCTTTACTTTAATGTGTGGACTTGAAAATTTACTTCCTTGATATATCAGAGTACCCAGTTTTCTTCATGGGTAGCAACAAGGTGGAACAGACAACAAGTGTATCTCTCAGCAGGGCATCAGCTGGACTGAATGTATAAACCAGAATGGATTAAATAAATCCAATTGATATGCTCTTGGTTCAACAACTATTCAATTTAATCACAACAAGGATTTTTTTTCAAAGTAACAGTCAACTCTACAAGAGAAACCAAAAATCAATAATACCTCTGCAGACCTAAAATCACACTACAGAAATTTATCATTTTGATTATGAGCAATGGAAGATTCAGAAAGCAGACAGGAAAAGTTAACTTTTCCTGCCAGATTAAATTACATGTAATTTATGTCCTACTGTCTTTCCGTGTGTAAGTAATAAGAATTTCTCTGACAAGCTACACCTCACACTAATGTGGTGATAAACCTGTTAATCTCAGAGCAGGTTGTGAAGACAGACTCAAGAATGACCTTAAAATATCCCTTATCAAGACACACAATCTCATGTTGCCATTATAGTTTCAGAAATGCAATATGTTTATTTTCAAAACAAGAAACAGTGTATCTAATGCATTCCCACAGAGATTATTTTTATTTCTTGAAAGCATAGGTGTCATGTTTCTCTAATATGTTCCTACTGAAATGAGTTATGTTTGCAGATTAATATTCTAGCTATGCTATTGTATAATATTTTTAATTATTATTTACTATTTATTGTTTGTTAATTGGAAGTACTAGCTTATCTGAGAACCCTTTAAAACCATATCCAAAAGTTTAGCATAAGAACAGACATTGCAAAGGCATGGAGTAGTGCATTTTATTCAGTTCACTTTAGTTCAGTTTAATACAGTGTTTACACTACAAAAAATGTTTCCAACAAGAAAGAGTCAGAAAGTAACTATAGCAATGTTAACATGTATCACTTTGCCAAAATATGCAAACAATGTTCAAGATAAGATACATGATATACACATTTACAGTATATCAGCAAAAAAAAAAAAAAAAAAAAACACAATTTGATACTCAAACAAGTGCTTAGTATTTTCTTTCTGGGAAAAACTTTTTTGATTTGCAATACTACCAATCTATTAGCTATTAGAATTGTGTACTATAATGTTGTAAAAATGTAAAAATATAAAAATGTAAAAATGTATTGTTTGTCAGAATTTGTGTACTACAAGAATTTTGTACCAATATCTTTACTGCTCTATCTACTATGTATCTGTACTTTTTTTGGAGCTTTTCTCACTAGGACTCCATTGAAAACAGGCTCATGTGGCCCAATGGACTATCCTGAAAAACAAACTGCAAATAAATAAATAACGAAATAACTAACTAAATAAATAAATAAATATATCACAGCACTGCTAAATCTTAGTTATATCGCTGGCAGTGAGATGTGTAGGAATATTTACTGTTCTGGTATATAATAGCCACATCTATCACTTAATTGCCAAGGAGTATAATTTTGAAGGGATCATTTTTATTGTAAGATGGAAGGGAATTTTGTATTGTTCACAAATTTTGGAGAATGTTCATTCAGTAAAGGAGATTGTGAATCATTACAAATGTATGGATTTATTGTTTTGTTAAATTCTTACTAAACAGATATATTTTGGGGGTAAATCCTTAATCAACAGTACACTTTTGGTAAGAAGTCAAAAATGGACTACATTATAGATTATGTGATAAAACAAATCATCAGTTATGAAAATACTGGAAATGTTCTGAGGTTATTCAAAAAGAAAGTTGTGATGTGGATGATCTGACATTTACAGACTAACACCTTTAAGTTTACATTTTTCAGATTACAGGCTTTATTAAGGTTCCTATAATTCTTGTACCTAAAGCAAAGCAGGATATTTTTAACACAAAATATGTCTCTAAAGACTAGCAAGGGCAAAGCAGGCCTAAAGCATGGATCTATGAAATTACAAAGACACAAATTAAATGCCCTAAGCATGAAAATATCTTTAACAAGTAGAAACAAACAGCCAGAGAGGTTACAATAAGTAGCATTTCAAAAGTGAACTGCATTAGATAATGTTGTGAGAACAGAATGCTTCTATTAGTGATATTTAGCTTCTATGACAGCAAAATGATGTACAGTATATTTTTGTCTGAGATACTGGAATATGATGCATTCAGTTATACCCTTAGGATTTCTAACATTCCTCTGGTACCTGGTTAAAGTGGATGAGACAGTTAGAAGACAACTAGTATGCCTTTAAAGATGGCCAACCCTACTGGCATACAAGGAGAAAAGCACTGACTATAGCCCACATGGCCTGGTTTCAAATAATGGCTCAGTTCCCTGCTGGAGCTGGCATGGGAGGAATGGAAATGTCCATTGTGGGAATGGGGGAATGCATACATTTAAACTAGTGGAAACAATCCTAGCCCTCTGTGAGGTACTCACAGTCTGAACAAATAATTGTATAAAGGATATCCAGGTCAAATACGAGTTGTAGGGTATAAACTTGAGATTAGAACCAGTCCAGAAGTCTTCAAGTAGGCTTAGCATTCAGCTCAATGGAGACTCCTTGCAGAGCTTCTAGCCTAATTAATGCAACCTTTTCTGTGAAAAAAAATCATCAAGGGATTTCCTGATTTACTAGGCTGTACAGACTGTGCATTAGATGCACAAAAGGTCTTCCTCAGCAAAAGGATCTGTCAACCACTCCATCAACTGGTTATCATATGTAACAAACATTGTCTTCTTATGGGACATTTCAGGCTGGCAAGTAAAATAAAAAAAAAATAGTTCTAGTTTAAGTGTGCCCTTGAGAATATTAGCAAGTCTTCATTGGATTTCCATCCTTTGCCCTAATCTTCTGAGAATACGGGGCTCATGGTCATACTATGGCTCATGTGTCCCAATTAAACAAGGATGCATCTGATCGGGGTGAACTGCTCAATGACTGACTTGATAGCACATTACAAGCCACCGTCAATTACTCAGAATAAGTTGAACTATGCATTCCTGGGAACTAAAGAAGTCCACAACTCATAATCTCCTCAACTTTTACCTCAAAGTGATTGAGTCTTATACCTGGCCACACTATTGGATAAATCTTTCACCATCTCAGAACAAATAAGTTCAAAACACTGGGCAGACTTTATTGGTTGAAGGATTCACTCTCCATAATTAACAGACTTGCTGTTGTACCCAACTTGTCAAGACTTAAGGCAGAGATTTCAAAAAACCCTTCCATACGGTGACCTAAGCAAGTCTATAACTCCTAAGATCACAGCAAAACAATTTGCTTCTTGGTTTCCAGTTAACTCCCATTGCTGCACTGCTGTTACCTGACTTCATTGTCTTTTATTTCATATCTTTTAGCCTATGTCCAACAGTTATTTTCTCTCTCTGTCTGTGTCTCTCACATGCACCATGCCCAACCACCCCCTTTCACAATTGTTGTTATTTAGTACACATCTGCTTTGCTCCTTTAGTCCTAAAATGACTACTACAATTGCTCCACTTTTTCCAGCACATCCAATGTCAGAGCATTTTCCACTTCCCTACCCATTTTTATGATTGTGTTCTTCCTTCCAAAATCAGTGGTACTAACATGCCACTAAGGTTCAGAAAGGAATTAAGAGCACTTATACTCAGTCTAAACCACTGTGAGCACTACAGGTCACCCTCACTACAGGTCACTCTAACCTAAACCTGTCTTAACCAGCCTCTTCTGCATCTGTCTGTTATTCTGTCCAGTCCTGAGAGCTACAAGCAGTCAGCAGTCTAATGCAGTGTAAAAAATGTCCATACTATGGATGAGTGGACCGCACCGTTGTTCTCTGATTAACTAAATAACTATCTCTAGCATTTAGGATTAAAACGCTTAGTGCAGTCCAGGCTGTTAATGCCTAACTCTGCCTAGCTACCTCTTTTAGAACTAAACAATGTATTTATTTTCCTTTTTCCCCAAAGCTTTCTTATATTCACCCTATATATTGGAGTTATCCTTTTGAAGTATGCATATCTCCCAAAAATGCTAAACATCTCAGTTTGATCCACTCATTTAACAAATATTAAATAAACAACTAAATAAATAAATAACTTAGTAAATAAACAAAGATATACATACTTAATTATCTACCTGCCTACATACAGTTCCAAGTTTGCTACTTTTGGGTCTGGTTTGTAACTTCTGAGCATCAGCTTCAAGCCACCTTTGTTGGTGAAGGCCCTTCTGCACCCTTATGAGAGAAGAGTGCAGCCCGGGTCCCATCTAATTGAGGGTGATCAGACTAGAGTACAGAGAAAGCATTTTTATTGGCTAGTGTGAGTTAAAAAGGGTATTTTCTTGTTTTATTTAAGCCTCACATTTGCACTTATTTGTGTGTAGTGCACCATCATGCACTGCCAGATAGCGGTAGTTACCTTTGTTGGTTATAGATGCAAATGTTTTGTTTGTTAAATTTTCCCTTAGCACTTTGCTTGTGGTCCTCCAGAGGTTTCTCATGTCCTTGCTCTACTGTCAGGTGGAACACTAAGCCTAGCTTCAAAGGTACCAACTCACCTCTCACCCACTAGCCATTCCTAAGTGTGACCTCTTTTCCTGATCATATAAATTTACGTATCACTATGGATAGACAATTTCCCACAGTTCTCAACAACAGGTACTGTTATGACTCAGTCATAGTCCATGTTGTTGTGAATGACTTGAGACATACCTCTCTGGACTATATGACTGAGCTCTCAGACTATGTGTCTCAGGCAGGTATGTCCCTAGCCTTAAGCAACATTTTACCTTCATCTAGAATGATGCCTCAATACAAACTGATTGACTTCAAAAATTGTCTTAGCATCTGGTGTCATTCTAAGGGGATCCACTGTCTGTCAGCCTGGGATGACATGATCGACAGACCTTGATGCTTTGTCAGAGATGGTCTTCATCTGTCATCCCTGAGATTTTGGCTACTGGCCAAGGCCCTTGCCACCACCATAGTGCCTTTTTAGGCAGTGTCTCAAGGTCAAAATTCCTAATGTAAAAACTCCATTTAAAAACAACCTCAGGATTATGCTGCTAAATGCTAGGAGTATCAACATGAAACTGCACTCACTGGAAGCTGTCCTCATCTTGGAAGATGCAGACATTTGTGCAGTCATGGAGACCTGGTTCAAGGCTGTGGAGAGCACCCCAGCCATACCAGTTTACACCTCCTTCCACACATGCAGACCTCAAAATGAAGGTGTGAAAACTGAAGGAGGTGGTGTATCAATATTCATTAAAGATAAATACACCTCCAGACTGGTAAACAATATGATTTCCTGGAGATACGTCAGGTGCAATTATTTATTTATTTGCAGTTTGTTTGCCAGGATGGTCCAATGGGCCAAAAGGAGCCCGTTTTCAATGGAGTCCTGGGGAGAAAAGCTCCAGAGAAATACAATTACATAGTACGCATTGCACATATACATTACAGATTATCTCATAGGAATACAAAGTAAATATAATAAGAAAAGGTTAACAATGATAGAATACATCAGTATAGTTCATTAAACAGCAATAAAAAACACTTTTTGTTTATACAAAAGTAGCAGCATAGGGTAATTGTTAAGTAGTTGGTCAAATAGTTCAATAGAGCTGTGGAACTATAAGAGGCAGTGATGGCGTACTTAGTTCTAAGGGAGTAGGAAGTGGTATTAGAAGGATTAGGTAGGATGGGAGCAGGAGCACTTCCATTGTGAAGTTAGGTGTGAGTGCAGCAAGGTTTTAAATCGGCAGAGACTGCTGGTGATGCGGATTGGAGAGGGTAGAGAATTCCAGAGGCATGCAAGAGAGAAGAACATTAGGTGATTCCCAGCTGGACGTGTGGGTTTGTGCAATTT
Source organism: Protopterus annectens (assembly GCF_019279795.1). Taxonomy (NCBI): domain Eukaryota; kingdom Metazoa; phylum Chordata; order Ceratodontiformes; family Protopteridae; genus Protopterus; species Protopterus annectens. The sequence goes on from NC_056733.1 coordinate 1,075,570,638, forward strand.
AATTAGTTTTTGGGAATTAGATCTTAGAAGTCATTCTAATTCATGCATTTCAAAGGTAGTGGCTAGGGAGGGACAAAGAGAGGGGTTGTAAATGAGTTTGTGTGCTTGGATGAGTTGGGTATAAGCGCGGAGTTTAAAAAGCTCGAGCCAGTTTAGTTGGTGAAGAGAATTACAATGGTGGGAAATGGCTCTGTGACCTGTTGCAAATGTTGATATCTTGTTATAGCAAGAGGAGAGTTTTGTTTTGAGGGAGGATTGCAGGTGACAGATTCACCATATAGGTGGGATGGGATGAGATAAGTATTGGCTAGTATGAGCCGAGTGGGAGGAGAGATATAACAATTATGGTGGTATAGCATACCAAGTTTTTTTGTGGGTTTTTGTGATATTTACTTGTAATTTTTTGTTGAGTTTTAATTGATCATCTATAAGTACTCCTAGTAGTTTAGTGTCAGAGACTATTTCTAGGGGAGTATTGTTTTTACTGGTGATTATGAATGAGTGTTTATCTAGGGAGGAGGTTTTGGAGGCGGTGAATAACATAAGTTTAGTTTTGGTTGCATTAAAGGCCAGATGGTTGTCTAGCATCCACTGCTCAGTAGAGGAGAAGGTACTTTGGGTAAGCTTATTTAGAGTGTGGATAGAAGGGGTGGAGCAGATAATGGCAGAATCATCGACATATTGGATGGGGCTGGAGTTTGGAATGGCTTGGCAGAAGTCGTTAATGAATATATTGAACAGGAGGGGGGCCTAAAATGGAACCACAGGGGACACCTGTGGGAGTATTAAGGAAGGGTAAAATGGCTTTATTCCATTTGACTGCTTGTTGTCTGGTTGTGAGGTAGCTGCAGAAACACTTGGTACAGGAAGGGGATAGGTTTAGTTTAGAGAGTTTATTAAGAAACAGGTTGTGGGAAATAGTGTCAAATGCCTTTTAGAGGTTGAGAAGAAGGGTGGACACAAAATGGCTGGAATTACGGGCTTTGTTAATTGTTTCAAGGAAGGAGAGGAGGGCAGTGGAGGTGCTATGACTTGGTCTGAATCCATGCTGTGTGGGGGTAAAAAGCTGGTTGTTGATGAGATAGGGTAAGAGTTGGTGGATATATTTTTCAAGATGCTTAGAAATAGGGGATAAGATAGCAATAAGGTGGAAGTTTGGAAAGTCATTATTATTGCCTCCTTTATGTAGATGAATAATAAAGGCTTTCTTCCAGAGCTAGGGAACGTGGCTTTCTGAGATAGACCGATTGATTAGTATGCTGATAGTGAGAGCAATGGCTTCTGCGGCCACTTTTAGGAAGTAGGAGGTTCATCAGGGGCATTGGAACCAGGTTTTAATTTCAGGAGAAGTTTTTTTATGGTGGATATAGAGATGGAATTGATACTGAAGGGTAGAGGTTGTGGGCAAGGGATGCTAGGGGAGGAAGGAATTAACTGTTGGTAGGACACCTATTCAAGTCATTGCCAGCTACAGGACCTCCTCCATGAATCAGGACATCAACTCTGCCTATTTGGATCTACTTGAGTCTATCAAGATACATCCAAACACCATGGTTTTGGGTGACTTTAACTACCCATCCATTGACTGAGTAAATTACTCATGCTCAAGCACACTTGTCTAAAGGTTCCTTGATTTTATTAAATCCAATGCCCTGGACCAGCTGGTTGACACCCCCACAAGGGGTGCTAACATCCTGGATATGGTGCTTACCAATATGGTGGACCATTTTAACATCCCCACTGTGAGGTCCTTCCTAGCGAGAGTGGTCTCATTCAAAGTAACTATCATACTTGACCCCCCCCCCCCACCAGCAGCAACTAAACTAAAAAACTTCTCCAAAGCAGATTATAACCTCTTACAAGATGGTATAAATAGCTTCAGTGCACCTCCTTCTTCAGATGGAACTGGCAACTATGCCGAGCTCTGCACCAATGCTTTATACAAACACCTGTATAACTGCATCAACTCAGCTGTACCTGATAGGACCAAAACAAGCTCCTCAAGGAAGAGCAAGCCTGCCTGGTGGACAACTACCATTAACAGGCTTTACAATAAGAGGAAGAAATTGCTGTCTAACAGTAAGAGGGAGTGAGTCCTCCTAAACTGGAAACACTCCCTATTCAGCTTAAACATGCTAATAAGACTTCTTTTGAAGTCCTCCAAAGCAAACTACAGGTCCAAATTAGCTTCCTCAACAAAGGACAACCACAAGGCATTCTATAGTTACATCCATAACCTAAAAGGAAAGGCCTAGATTTGTGGCAAACTGGTAGTTAATGATACCGCATATACTGATCCTGTGGACACAGCTAGCCTGTTGGCTGAAAGGTTCTGTGAAAACCTCACTCTCCTGACCCACGACATGTGCCCCGTGACATCCCTGCCACCTGTCCCCTACCTTGTATTTCTAAAGAGCAAGTTATAAATGCCCTCTCTAAGGTGAAAACACAGCATCTATGGGACCTGATAACATCCCAGACTGCACCTACGTGGGCTCCAACATCAATTAGCAACATAATTGGGTACTCTTTTCAGTCATAGTCTAAGCACTGGCTTTGTACCAGCTGAATGGAAAACAGCCACCGTTATTCCCTTGCACAAAGGTTGTGCTTCCACTGATCCTAGAAACTACAGACCTATTAGCCTGACTAGCTTTATCCACAAAGCCATGGGGCAAATCATGATGGACCTTATCAACAAAGACATAGGTAATATTCATACATTTGACTCTACTCAGTTTGGATTTGTCAAAGGGAGATCATGCCTGTTGAGCCTGCTGGACTTCTTTGAGACAGTCACCAAGGCCCTGGATGAGGGGAAATCTGTGCATACAGCCTACCTGGACTTGGCCAAGGCATTTGACACTATCCCCCACTCAGGCATTACTGACAAACTCACCCAACTAGGCATCAACCCTTATATCATTAGATGGGTCACTAACTGGCTCACTGACAGAACTCATATAATCAAAATAGAGGAATCCACCTCTAACAGCAGACCTGTAACCAATGGTGTTCCACAGGGATCAGTCCAGGGACCTTAGCTGTTTGGAATATATTTCTCCAATGTACAAGCAAAAGCTAAAGGTCTGTGGCTGACAAAGTTTGCTGATGATTGCAAGTTGGAAGTAGTCATAGTATCTCCAAATGAAGTCAACATCCTACAAGAGGGTCTTACACAAACAAATGATTTGTGTCAAAGTCATGGCCTTAAACTCAATACAAAATATGTATTATTATTCCTTTCAGTAAAAGCTATGTTCCTGCTCAGTACCACATCAATAGCAACACCTTATGTATGCACTCAGTGGTAGGAAACCTGGGCACACAGGTTGACAGCAACCTTACCTTTGATCACCATGTCTCCACAGTGGTAAGAAGGGCATTCTATATTGCTCATCTCATAAGTAAGGGCATTACCTCCAGAAAAAAAGAAGTCATAATCTCCCTGTACTCTTCCCTCATCAGACCAATAATTGAGTACAACACCCCTTTTGATATGTACCTTTGCCAGCACCTGCAGCAACTGGAGAAACCACAAAGGTACCTCACAAGGAAAATTCAAGGTCTTCAGCATCTGTCCTATGGAAATCATCTGAAATCACTGTCACTTTATTCTGTTTCATACAGACTACTCATATGTGATCTCTGCTTTGCATACAAGGCAATCTCTGGCCCTGCTTTATTGGAAGTGCTGCATATCCATAAGTCAAATGGTACATGGGTTACTCACTCTAAAGACCTTAACCTGGAATGTGACATTCATGAAACCTGCTGGATGGACAGATTTGTCTCCCAGAAGTTATCACACCTTTAGAACAGACTCCCATTTCATGTCAAACAGTGCACCTCACTGGCCATCTTCAAATGCAATCTGGACGATTGGATGGGTTATCATAAATTCACCCCAGGGGTTCCACCTGTGTCTCTCTGGGACAGGGGCAACAGATGCTGATTATGGAAATAAGGCTAAGAACTTGGCTATGCTTGTAAGGGTTCTAGGGCCATTAGCCTAGTAACGTCCTGTGATCCTATGATCCTTGTTCACTATTAGCAAATTACTCAAATTCCTTTGCATAACCAGTCCAAGATCAGATGATCTCTCTAGGGAGAACTCCATGTAGAAATCAATATCATGATTGCCTGAGCAAGATAATGATTCTATCTCTATGCAACAGGTGACTACTCCTGAATGAAAAATCAAATCCAGTGGGCAATTTACCACGGGTAACAGAGGTAACTTACAGAGTAAACCAAAATCCCTTCATAATTTTTGGAATTCTTTAGTAAGAGACACCAGGTTGTAGCTGACTGAGATACTAAAATCACTTATTACTTACCTACTTGGGTGCAATAACACTAAGCCATTGAGAAAAATCAATGAACACCTGTACAAAAGGCATTACATGGTGGATGATAAAAAAGAAGTAACCTGCAACAGGGTCCTGCATCTATGAAGTATACAAAGGAGATATTTTTGCCAAGAGATACCTGGTGCTATTCAAGGAAGTATCTAAAACAAATTACTAACACCCACACCCACAGTCTTAACTTGTTTAGAAACTGAATAACAGAGACTATATAAAGGATAATGGTTGCCACACAAACACTAAAATTGTCATCCAGCCAGGTATCCATTACGTCCACAAGCTCAGTATTCAGTAGTAAATTGGAGACAGTGCTGGACATGTTATGGATGGGCATTGCATTCCTATGTAGCACTCTACATGGGTACAGAATACCTGTCCCACATCTCAGCCTAAAATGAGCAGAAGGAAGGCTCCATGAGTATGAAAGAAAGCTGAGAAGTGCAAATCAAAACTGCCCTTTAGCCATAAGGGATAAAGCCCTTTGTTTGATATGTTTTGCTGTCCTATGTCTGCTGACAAGCTAGTTTGCACTGCAACTGTACTCATTTGTTCACATTCTTGGGGTGTTCTTGGCATGCACACCCACAGATAGGAGTGCCTACAATGCCTTCTCACATGAGTGTGCACATTCTACAACATGTTCCATGAAGGTTACTGTGTGGACAGAGCTAGGTGGATATCCCCAGTCCATACTCTGAATGCTGTGAACTCCCTTGTTATGTAGGTGCAGGTCAGATTAGTTTCTTCCCCCCATGATGGGTAAGAGAATATAAACTCTTCATTGTGAGCCTCACTTGTCAGCTCTTTCAAAGCTTAGGTCACTAGTCAATCTCAGGTCATTGAGGTAGAAGTCAGGACTTTATTCCTCTGCACCTACTAAAATACATCACTGATTTAGTAAACATCTATGCCAAATAGAATTCCAGCAAGAAAAAAGACACAAGTATATTTTGTGTAGAAAGTAAGCCTTAGCCTATAAATGTACTCTAAGGCACAAGGAAAGGGTAAGGTTTTGCCTTAGTTAGAACTTTGGATGACAATGTTCAAAATCATGGGTAAAAGACAAAATGCCTAAATTCTTAACCAGCAAACATAATGCCACAAACATCCAAGTGAGTTATAAGAGATGCAGATCACATCCTTAAATGCGTTCGTCATCCTGAAAGACACAGACCAGGCAAACAACAGCTCACAGATCAAGCAGGGTATATAAATCCAATAATTTCACCATAGTAAGACTGATAACCTAAGAACATTAAACATTATATAACACAAACTGAAAGATGGAACAGATTCAGCATGCAAAAACTGGAACCAATGACTTTGAGAACAGTCATGTTCCTAACGTGGGTAATTTTCGCATTTTTTCAGCTGGCAAAGCTTATGGCCATGGTATTGTTCAGTCATTCCACTTCAGAGGAAATGTTTCCTGTAAGTTAGAACAGAACACTTTAGTTTCTAGACTTAAAAAGAGAAGAATGCTAACAGCTTAATCCATTTATATATATATATATATATATCTCTATTTATCTATATCTATATTTATATGTATATTTACATGGATGAGTGATGATGGTTAGATCAGAAGTGGGTTTGGTCGACATCTGTTTAGTTGTCTTGCTTTTGATTAGACAGATGGTTGACAGGTGTACAAGACTGCACAATTCTAAGGGTTTGGGAATATATATTCCCTTTCCTTAATTTTATGCAATCTCAGAGTTAATATATATATATATATATATATAAAATTAACAGGGGGTGTGGGGGGGGGTACTTTGTTTTTTGTGTGTTTTTTTTTTTTTTAGTTTAGTTTTTGCATGTGTACCATAGCTATTTCTTGGCACATGCATAGGGTTGCATCATGTTATGGATACTGTTTCCTTGTCGACAAATGTAAATGTTAACATGACATTAGATAATCATGGATATCTATATCTATATCTATGTCTATATCTATATCTACATTAACATACTCCAACACCCTTAATGTAACTGCTTTCTAAAATATCTGGAATATTAGATAAATTATTACACGATTAGCTAAATACTCTAAATGTTCGCTTTGATACTTATGGCCTGATATGTGGGATATAACATGGTTTCTACATGTTCCACAGTGATGAAACATTTTTATAATTATTGGGCAATATCCATCACCATATCAAATGTCTCAAGTAGGGCTGGATATCTTCATTTATTTTCATAGGCTTTTTAAATGTTTAGATCCCTAGTCAGGTCTGATATCAGTCCCAGTGTATTGATCTAGTGATCTTCCTTCCTTATTTTCTTTGATGATATCAATGACACACCTAAACTGTGGAGATGAAACTAAAAGTGAGAAGTCCACGGGGCTCCAGATTTTGACCTCTACTTTTGTTCTTGTACTAAACTGACCAGCTTTTGAGATGTTTTCTTTTCTTTGAAATCATGCTTTATATCATGATATTACTGTTAGTTAGTTCTTCAGTGTACACTTTGAATTAATATGTAATTAGTATATTACAGAAAGATGTTGCAATAATAATAATACCCGTTCATTAACCACGTAGGCCCACTGGACACACATACCTTTTTCAGGATAGAACCAGGGTATTGTCTGGTTAAGTAGCACAGTAGGTAAATGAGGGTTGTGGGAATCAAACCCTGTACCACAGGAACTACAGCTTACAGCCTTAACCCTCAGTGCCAACTGCTAGACATAGGATAAGGTAGCATCATGTCTATCTATATATATGCATATATACTAATCTGGGAAAAACTAAAGTAATGTTATTTTTTTCTACACTGCAAGTCACAAATAAACAAAATATGAAGCACTCTTAACAGTTTGTAATGCTCAATATTTAGGTGTAACATCCTTCTCTTTGTTTGATTTTTTTTTCTTTTCATTATCATATTGAAAATCTTAAACATATTTATCTGGATTATTTACATTATATTCAGGGAAAAAAAATACTACCAGGCTATCTATGGTATGGTCCAATAAAATAATTGTAGTTGAGTTTATCTGATTACATCTTGCTGATAATTTCTTAGATATCATTTGTGAACATATGGTTAATTAAATAAAGGTTTTCTTGCAATTTTGTGTTCGCTCCAGGTAGTTTATCCATTGCATGCTTACACCATAATTTGCTGTGATAGATGCAACAAACAGCCATTAGAGTAAGCTTAAGTACAATCCAGCCTTATGGCTTTATAAGCCCATAGGGCCATACTACCTATATTTTCAAGAATGAATTGTTTAAATACTGTAAATTATACACCTTGAAAAATTATATCCTTTTATTAAATCTATATCTCAAAGATTTGCAGTCTGAAAAGATGGTCTAGCTGTCTAAAATATTTTCCCTTTATGTTTTTAAAAGTAAGTTGAAAGCATTCTTATGCTATATTTGATATACGTTTGTAAAAAAAAACTTAGTGTACTGTGCAATTTTTCAAATTAATTAAATAATATTAATCATTCACCTTAGAAGAACTATAGCACGGTTCATAATCTCTGGAGATACGAAGTCTAAGCATACGGAGAACATTAACAGCACTCGATACAGAACGGTAGATGACTTAGTCTATAGCGTCAGGAAAAACCTATACTATTCACATATTGATTGTGGTAGTAAATTAAAAACTGCAAACAAGTGAAGCAATTCTCACCATAATTGCATATTTTTTATTTTATTTATTTACTTATTTAACATTTGCTTACTGGGAAAGTCCATTACAACTGAGTGCTTTGGTAGGATTTAGCAAAGCGTCTATTAATGAAGACAGAATCTGAAAGATTAGCAAATGAATAAGCACCTTGTAGTAAGTATTAAAGGATGAATATACAGAACAAATGATGTTACACACTAACATTTCCTACTTCTGCCACTAGATGCTTTACATAACATTTACATTGAAAATCGTTCTCAGTAACAACCAGTAATGAAATTGTGCAGCATTCATTAGGTATTATTATTTTACAAAAAACTGTAATTCTCTGAATGAGAGTATAATGTAACAGGGGCATGGGATAAACAGCATGTTATACTAATATTTACTTAAAGCCATGTACTTAAAAGTTTATTTATCACTGAAACAGATTGTCACAACCTGAAATGGGTTACACCTTGCTAAGGTAGATATGGCAGTTTCCAGAATAAGGATAACAATGTAGCATACACACACACACACACACACAAACACACAGTAGTTCAGCAGCACACTATATTAGAATGGGTGGAGGTGTGTTGGTGATATGCTCCCTACAACTAGTGGACCATGAGGGTGATACCTCCAGATAAGTTAAATATTTGCAACTCTCATAGATGGCATATATACAAGGTAAAGTAAAAGTTTGTTATCAGTGAGCATGAGAAAGTTTTTGCACTGACTTAGTACAATTTTTCAATTTAGTATCACACAATCTAGGGAGCAGGTAGACCAGTTTGAATATGAGAAGAACCATCAAAACATTTCCTGATTTGAATGAAAGAAAATACGGTTGTTGTTGATGAGCCTTGATGCAGAGAAAGAATTCAATACAATAAGCTGAGATGTTAGCAATAGGGCAATTGAACCATGTCCATTCTGATACAATAATATGGTTAATTACAAGGACGTATGAAGGATCAGAGGCAAGAATGTAGGTGGGAGGATTCCTTTCTGACAAGCTGTCTTTGAACAGAGGAACCAGGCAGGGGTGTCACCTTTTCCCTTTGTAATTTGCTCTATATTTAGAGCCATTTGCAAAGAAGACAAGGCAATCAGAAATTTAAGGATATAACTGGCATGGTAATCATGAAAAGTTGGCTTTATTTGTGGATGATATTAATTTGTACATGAGAAAATCAGAAGACGGCATTTCTGTGTTGTGGAATATTTTGAGAAAATTTCAGTTCTTTTCATGATATTAAATTAAAAAAGATAAAACAAAGGCTTCAGTGGTAAATTATTTACCCACGCATGCACTGGCTCAGCAATACCCATACTTATGGGGACATGATTATATAAAGTATTTAGGTGCATGGATTGAAAAGGATTCTTTTATGGCAGCTAAGGATATGTGTGAAGAGACTAAACAAAAGATGATACAAAATCTGAGAAAATGGAAGCTCTTAGTTATAGATATAAATAGTAAGATGCAAGCAATGAAAATGTTTTAAGTCCCTTTAGTCTTATGTATAGGTCAAGCATATTTTTAGCAACCAGAGAAGAATATGTGGGCAATAATTAATAAAGCAGTGAAGGAATTATTTGGGATGGGAAGAAGGAAAGGAAGAAAGTAAAGCCGGATTAATGAATCCTTGACAAAGAATAAGGTGGTTTAGGATTACCTGATTTGTAGGAATATTTCAGAGCAACAAAGTTCAGGCTGATATACATAACACGAGCAAAAGGTCATAAGTCAAAGCAGAAAGGGATGATGAGGGGGAGTTCTAGAAATATGGAGAGAGACGGATTTCGGATGCAGATCCTTAAGGAGAATAATGATAAGCATACGAAGTATTACATTCATAAAGCTGCGAAAACCATTCTAAGTACTAAATCCGCGTGGGAATGGAAAAAAAGTTGCAAAAACCATTCTAAGTACAAAATCCGTGTGGGAATGGAAAAAAGTTGCAAAAACCATTCTAAGTACTAAATCCGCGTGGGAATGGAAAAAGGAGATTTTGCTGCTAGGGATGACTGAAAGTAGGACTACAGAAAACTGGCAAGACAGGTTTGGAATTTACTGCAGAAAACTGGTACAGGAACGAAGCTATTGGGAGGAAATAACAAGAGATGGAATGGTACGAGAGTGAGATAAGCCTTAGCAGACATTTCCACTGCAGGTTAGAGACTACCTTCCCTGCCAGGAATTGAAATCAGAGTGGAGATAAAGAGGAAATGGACAGAGGAGTCCTGAATGACAAAAACAGCTCTAGTAAAGCGTTGAGTCAAGCGTAGAACAAAAGCTGCTGTTAAAAATGGGATAATTAGTAGGGCATACAAACTATTATAGGTTCATAGGTGTTTACTAGGCTAATGACCCTGGAGCCTTTACAAGCTTAGCACATAGGATTACCCTGGTATTGTGCCACCCGATCTTATTCCAGTTCCTTTGTTGAGTACAGCCATTGGAGTGATCCCCAGGATAATTTTCTATTTCCCATCATCAAGATTTCTCTTGAAGAGGACCAATGAGGTGCTCTGTTTGACATGTATGGGAAGTCTATTCCATAGCATGGGGAGTCCCTGGGTTATGAACCTGTCCCTCCAGCATGTTCTGTTGATTGTGGTAATGAGGTTGAGGTCTCTGCAGCGTGTGGTGCAGAGGGACTGGGATTTCTTTAGATGTAGCATTTCTAACAGAGCTGGGTCAGACATGGCTTTGCAAGTCAAGCAGAGATCACCTCTAAGTAGGTGATATGAGACACAGAATAGTTGGAGTTTTTTTGAGTCTGTCCATATAGGACAAATGTTTAAGGCCTAGGATCCTCTTTGTGAGGTACATTTGCAGCCACTCCAGTTGCTGCAGGTGTCTAGTGAGGTACATGTCAAATGGGGCATTGTACTCAATGATTGGCCTAACGAGGAAAGAGTAGAGGGAGACAATGACCTCTTTCTTCCTGGATGCAAAACCCTTAGTAATGAGATGTGCCACATAAAAGGACTTTCTGACCACAGTGGCAATGTGGTGGTCAGAAGAGAGGTTACTATCAACCTGTGTTCCCAGATCTCTTATAATGCCTTCTGTGTTCAGTGGACTACCATTGATGTGATAATTCATGGGAACCAGATTTTTTCCAAAGGGGATGATGGCACATTTTTTTGGCAATGAGTTTAAGGCCATCATTCTGACACCAGTCGTTGGTCTCAGTGAGGTCTTTCTGTAGGATGTCAACATCACTTAGGGAATTGATAATAGCTCCCAACTTGCAATCATCTGTGAACTTTGTCAGCCAGAGTCCCTTCATGTTGGCCTGGACTTCAGAGAAGTAGATACCAAAGAGAAGAGGACCCAGGAGCAAACCCTGTGGGACTCCACTCGTGACTGGTCAGCAGTCTGACTTGGAGTCAGCTGCTTTCATACTGTGGGTTCTATCTGTGAGCCAGTTTGCAACCCACCTACTGATATAGGGGTTGATGACTAGCTTAGTGACTATTTTTATGATTCCTGAGTGGGGAATGGTATCAAAGGCCTTGGCCAGATCAAGGTAGGCTGTATCAACCACCTTATAGAGAATAAACTGTTCTATAACTGGGTAAATGCTTGGTCTTCACCTCAGAGCCTCACAAATATAATAAAAAAATCGAACAGACCACAGCTGAAGAGTATATAGTTGAAAAGTGCTTACTTTGTGTATTAAACAACGTTGGTTTCAACTATATACTCTTTAGCTGTGGTCTGTTCGATTTTTTTATTATATATATATATATATATATATATATATATATATATGTATGTATATATATATATATCTATGTGTGTATATTTATTATATTTGTATCAACCACCTTGCCTTAATCCACAGCTCTGGTGACTGACTCAAAGAAGTCAACAACACCAACAGCACTACTAGATAGGGGCCAAGGGTACTAGCTGCTAGTACAAGGGTCTAGGAAACTACTAAAGGAGCGGTGAATACCGCACAATGTGGCTGGGCTAATATATGCCTTCAGGCAGATAGCCCAGTACCAACCTATGAACCTATGAACCTATAAGTCGACCAAGTTGAACAGGCGTGATAAATCCTTCACAAAACCAAACTGTGTGGGATCCAGAGTTTGGAGATTCCCTATATCCTTGTTTATTAGGTCCATGATGATGTGTTCCATAGCTTTGCATATCAGACTCATCAGGCTAATGGGGCAATAGTTCCCAAGGTCTGTAGTTGCTTCTCCTTTGTGGGAGGGATGACTGTAGCAGTGCGCCATTCGGTAGGGACAAAGCCTGAGTTGAGGCTGTGATTAAACAGAGCACACAGGTGAGGTGCCAGTTCACTCTGTAGTTCATTTAGAACACAGTCTGGGATATTGCCAGGTCCCATACAAGCTGTATTTTTAGCCTTGGACAGTGCTGTTTTAACCTGTGCTGCAATAATACAAGGTACCTGGCAATCTACTGGTATTGTGATTGGTCCTTGGGGGGGAGAGAAGAGTAAAGTCGGCACTGAATCTGTTGGCCAGTATATTGGCAATATCTGTTGGTTTGGTATAGGAAGTACCATTCTGCAGTAGCTCAGAGCAACCTTGGGTATTGCCGTGGAGATTCTTTACATAACTATAGAAGGCCTTGTGGTTGTCTTTACTATCTGCTACAATTCTGTTTTCATAGTTAGCTTCAGAGGATTTGATGAGGGATCTCAACTTTTTGTTGAGGCTGATAAGGGAGTTTTTCCACTCTTGAGACTTCACCTTATTCCGCATCAGTTTCCTCCTTCTGTTCTAGAGTTTGTTTATAGCAGGGGAACCACCAGATTGGCTTCCTTTTTTTTGGAGGAGAATGTCCTGGTTCTATTGGGTATGGCGAGATCCATGCATTTGTGTACGTGTTCGTACAGTGCATTGGTGTATGATTTGGCGGTCATGCAACTATTCGCTATTTGCATGGGTGCCGTGAAGTTAGTCACCTCTGCATGTTAAGAATAAATCACAGGAGGTTAGAAATGATTGAGAAGACAGACTGGCAAAAAAATTTACAAAGGAACAATGGAAGGATATATGTACAGCTCCCAGGTATGCAACAAAATCCAGAAAGTTTAGCATTTTTGCTAGGATGTGTTTGCATAAGTGCGCTTATACCCCAAAGTAGACTTCAAAGAATTTTCTTAAGGTAGACAGCAAATGCTGGATGTGTGAGGGGAAAGACAGTTCAGGTAGACAGCAAATGTGGACATGTGAGGGGAAAAGAGGGATAACTGCAATATGTTTTTGAGAGTATGATGAGTTTGTAGATTTTAAAACTGCAGTACTCTGTCAGAAATATTGGGAGAGTGAATTTCTGTAACTAAGCAAATTATTCTTTTCAGTTAGGAAACAGAATCTAAACTGCCTAGACACTGTAAGGTCTTATTAATTTTAATACTATTGCCAAAAAATCAATAATTGAAAAAATGGAAATCAAAATCTGCACCAGCTGTAACTGAAGTATTGAATATTGTTAAAGAGATAAAAGAACTGGAAGTGAGGTCCTTAGAAAAGGGATGGTGCAAACTGCATAGCAACAAATGTAAAGTGTGGGAGCAATACATGCAAAATAATGTTTTGGAGCAGGAGGCGTGAGGTTTAAGGGAAGGCAGGAATTATGTAATATATGTAATGCTGAATGTATGACAGTTATAAAGAAGGAAAGAAAACATATATACAATGTATAAAGCATGAAAAAAGTTCCCATGGCTTGTTTTCTGTTCTGTTAATGTATGTGTGCCTATGTCTTAAGTTATAATTTAATAAAGGTGTTAAAAACTTTTCCTGATTCAGTACAGATACAGGTCTGTATGAGCTTCGATAGAAACAACCATTATCTTTTTCTGAAATTAATGCAATTAGGCATGTCCTTTCAATGTCCTCAACACTCCATTTACCACATCACACAACTTAAATGGTAATGGTCTTCTCCATAAATAGAACTCCAAGGGTATCCCCCATCTGAGGCTTATGACTGCCCTTTGTTTAAGTGAGCCCTACAGTCTCCAATTCATTCCTCATAAATATCACAAACAGTCAATTTGCCAAATTCTTAGTAATCAACAAAAAAACCCTGCAAAATCCTCTTCATCTGCACCACCTGAGAAGGATCTCCCAAACCATGATTATATATTACTTCACAATACCTCATAAAACTATTGAAATTTCAAACAAGCAATTTGCCATTTTTATTTCCTATAATCCTATACTTCGGCAACAAACCAATCAGCTTTCAACTGCCTTAACCATATGGCCAAAGCTCTGTAGGCTTTGGGAGAGTTTTCAAAAGTTCTCAACTGCATGGTTTTCCTTTTTCTCTTTTAACGTGTAAACTGGCACTGCATAACTTTCCAGTCTCTCACTTCTCATTACTGTTTCTAATTTTGGCCCCAACAGCCCCATCATTTGCTGTTTTCCAGTTACACGGTGCTGTCATTCTCACCAGACTGATTGTTGGTATACTTGTATTGCTAAGGAATGTCGCTTTAGAGCACCTTTCAAGGTGTATTCAAAAGTCACCCACCATGTTAATAACTTGCTGTTATCAGCTGGATAATAATTAAATCACAGTTCTAGTTAGGCATCATGCCATTCATTAAAGTAGTGTGACCTATAGAATCATATACTAAACCACTGCCATTTGCCGGAAACATCTGTATACAGATTTACAAATAGAACCAAAGCAGTGTGAGCAGAAACTGTTACAGGGCATATCTCCAAACAGAACACCAAACAAAGGAACTCATTGGATAAGACTATCCTATCTATTCTGGAAAGTATCAGATAGATCAAGGAATAATATGTAAATAGGTAACCTGTGAGATGAAAGTGTTAGGTCATTTCTACTAACTCCATTATGGTACAGTAAGAGGGCACACATCTACCTAACTTAAGTGTTCTCACCAACCTAGAACCTTTCTGCATATCAGGGAAATCTGAGATGAAATTCTATTTTTCTGTAAAATTGTAACTCCTTCCAAAAAACATATCATACCATTCATTAAAGTAATTGGAGCTACACAATTATGTTTTAATCTTCCAACATTTGTGGAAACCTCAAATTGGTCAAGAACTAACATGTCAACAGATGTGTGGTGACATGCAAATGTTGGATTACTCCCACTAACTCTATAATGTTACAGTAAAAAATAAAAGATCTACCTAACCTAGGTATTCTCACTGACCTGAGACTCTCCTACATATTATAGGAATCTGAGATTAAATTCCAGTTCTTCCACCTCTCTGAATCAAATCTCTGCCAGCATCTATCTCAGCTCTAATACAGCTCATGAGTAGAGTATGCAGAGGTTACCGTTAAGAATAAACATTTACAGCTTCCTCCATTACTGTAAATTACCCAGTGAATCAACTAAATGGGCCTTTCTTGTAAAACATAAATAGCAAAGCAACTCCTCTATGGTTTATACCATCAAAAAGAGAAAAAGAAGTCCTCCTATCCAAACTTCTCTGGTTTAGCATGCTTCTGTTCAGAAAATATGCTTCTTGACAGTATACAATTTCAGCAACTTTTTTAAGAAAAGCAAATGCACGCTGTCTTTTAACAGGGTTTCGTGCCTTTTAATATGCCATGCTATTATAAACATCTGAGTGTGTATCATGTTCACGAATGTCATAATGAATAAAAAAAAATAATAAAACTTTCCAACAACAGCAATACCAGCTGCATTTTAGGAACCAGACACTTGCAACTGCCCTGAAAAACATACTGGAGATTTAACACATTTTCATGACTAGCAGGTCTTGGGAGTAGACAAGTCCCAATTAGCCATCTGCTATCTGTGATTTATTACAGTGTTACGATCAATGTCCAGATAAAGCATTTATTAACTCCTTTTGTGATATGCACCTATAACTAACAGAAAAACAAGGTCAGAAAAAATTACACTGAAGCACAGGTTGTCCCAGTTCCTTTCCCCTACAGATACAGATAAATCTAAGCAGACTCAAGAAAGAAACATTTAACTAGAATTGTCTTTGAAGCTAGGGCATGACCATTACAAATGAGCTGCTACCACTATTTGCAGAATGCACACAAATACATCAGCCTTCTTCCAAGCCACGACGTGCCCCCAAACAGACACACAATAACAGAACCGCTGGCCAGCCTAGATATCAACAGCCTAGAAAGTCAAAAACATAAATGAGGTTTAAGCATAAACAGCCCAGGGCACCACCCCATCACTGTGGAAATATGCTAAGCATTGGCTATATTATTGAACAAGACTATCCATAATCCCATCTCCATAAAATAACAAAAATAAATCTCATACAAAGACATAGGAGCAGCTGTTGGAGTTTGGTGAACAAAACCGATGAATAAAAAAATGAAGGACAATGTCTTTAGAGGACTCAACTGATACAGACTTAAATATGTCAGAAGCTTGTATCATTAGGCATTCTTAAATCTAACTTGAGCGGCTGATACATGGTCACCACCACATTTCTCAGCTTCCAAACTTTAAACATCACAGCACTGGCCTTTCAACATCATAGCACTGACCATTAAACATCACAGCACAGGCCTTTCAACATCATAGCACTGGCCTTTCAATATCATAGAACCGACCATTAAACATCATAGCACTGGCCTTTAAACATCACAGCCATGGCCTTTCAACATTATAACACTGACCATTAAACATCAAAGCACTGGCCTTTAAACATCACAGCACTGAACATTAAACATCATAGCATTGGCCTTTCAACATCATAGCACTGACCATTAAACATCATAGCACTGGCCTTTCAGTATCATAGCACCAACCATTAAACATCACACTACTGGCCTTTCAGCATCATAGCACTGGCCTTTCAACATCATAGCACCGACAATTAAACATCATAGCACTGGCCTTTCAACATCATAGCACCGACCATTAAACATCATAGCATTGGCCTTAAACACAATATCACTGGCCTTTAAACATCATTCTATTGGCCTTTAAACATCATATCATAGAGTCAGAAAGAGGAGCACTTTATTTTTTTTCACAATAAACTGTCTTTATACATTATACTCTACATAGTTACTGATTGGGAATCTTTGTATAGACTTAGTTTATTTATTCAATAATATTTGTACACATAAACAGATCTGACTTTATCTGGAACTTCAGCAAATCTACGAGGAGCAGGAGTAAATATGAGGGCCAAAATCTTAGCACAATGCCTAAATCACAACAGTTAAGAGGTATGCCCCCCACAATTAACCACATTTTAAAAAAATCTTAGCACAATGCCCAAATCACAACAGTTAAGAGGTATTCCCCCCACGATTAACAACATTTAAAAATAAAATGCACATAGTACAACATACTTTTTAAGCTGCAACTCAAAATAATTTTTCAATACAACTGGAATTTTAAGACACACACTTAAAAGATAAGCTAATACATGTTGCTGTAGCTTTAGAAGACCTACAAAACCCCAGAATTATGACACCATATAAATCTGTTGCTCTAGTTTCCCAGCTTTGTTTTCAGCCAGACAGCTACTTGAGTTGTCTAACTCTGTCTGCTTATGTTAAGTGACTATGCTGTGCATAAACTAGCATACTTCATGCCTTTTCTGATTTTTATAATGACTCATGCATTGTTACTCAGACATAACTAGAGTCTGATCTGACAGCTGCACCTATGTCTTGGATGCAGCACCTAGCTGAACGTTGCTTCTATGTAAATTATTATTAATATATTCCATTCCACATTTATGCTTCAGACATAACATAATGAGCAAGGCTGCCAGTGTTAAGCTGCTTATTCATAAAAAAAGCAAGTGGTGTTGTGAAAACCATGCTATAATGATCTTGTCCTCGCATGAAACCTATTAAGCCAGTCGGCGAAATGTAGGTAATCTTTTACAACACAATGAGTTCAGCTGCCAATGAATCATCTCTGACATGCATTCAGACCTTCACTTTATTCCACATATGGTCTGGTTTTGTTTTGTTACAAAATATTAATTATGGATGCAGTCTAGAAATCCAGCTGTGATTATATGAGTTGCTAATTTGGCCAGTCTGCCAAGAGCAGTTTACCTCCACATACCTTTTTCATGTGATTTACCTATGCACATACTACTGTATCAGATGCAGAAACCTAATATTCCTTTTACAAATATAATACCCTTAACGTTGGTAAAAGTGTCAAAGTTCAGTGTACTTTGTCATATTTTCAAGTATGTCCAGTGTCATCAAATGCACCTTTCATCAGAATGGAACTCAATGCAAAATTCATTGAAAACACCGTGCATGGAAAAGGGCAATAACACAGGAAAACCTGTGTTTCTGCAGAAGATCAAGCCCCTTGCATACTACATGTCTGTATCACAACATCACCAGAACCTAATGTAAACGTACTTCTAGACGGCACAGCGATAATAAGGAGAAACGTCCTTAATCCTCCTGTCTGCCACTCACACTAATGACATGTACTAGCATAACTACAGCTATAAATGAGTAAGAAATCTGGGTTGGTTAATTCCTGTTTCAGCAATTAAACTGCTCAACAACTGCAATTACACTCCTATTTTCATATTATACCCACAAGTGAGTGCAACAGTATATCACTAGCAAATTTAAAGATTCTTTTGCAAGCAATACCCCTCAATATTTCTGTTTCACACTTAGTTACAAAGCCACAAATAATCTAGCACAAAGACTTCAAATCAGGGACACTTTTCAAATATCTGTAGTATTAACTTGGAAAGATGTCAGAATACCACACCCGTATTTCTCAGTCATTTGTCTTAGTAGCGTAATGTACCGCCTCTTTTACTAGCAGCATCGGATCATGTAGTACAACTATACTTTAGTATATTCTGAGTACTTACTGGTTGCATAGATAGTCTATGCATGTCAACTCCCGGCATATTTACTGCCATGTACTGACCACACTACACCATGAATATGCTCTGGTCACTCTCCCTAATGTCACAACATAATATGCCGTCCTCCTCCCATGTTTTCAGATAAGTTGCTGAATGGGAAAGCATATTGCACGTGGTGTATGTTAAAGATCAAAAGACTACTACACTTTGTAGGAAATGCAGTCAATATGCTTGACTTAAAGAGCATGAATGAAAGTACTCCCGGCACACTGATTGGATAATGTATGGAAAACATAGATACCTCTAATGTACCCTTAATAAATGTTCCCAGTCTTTACATGGCAGTCATCGTATCATTTCCATTAAGCCAGTAGCCAAGACTGCTTCATTGATGCTACCAGAGTTTGGCAGACCACTAAATAATGGGAATGAACGCAGGTTACAGTAAAAGGATACATGCATGGGGAACATGGGCATGCTGTTTCACAATGCAGGCTTCCAAACCTGCTTTCATCAGATGCCCAGTAGTAAAGGTTCTGCTCAAGGGACTGTATTTTGCCAAATGCAGTTTGAATGAAGTCCGTCACTAGCTAATCTGCTGTGCACTTCAGTAACTGCTGTGAGGGTGTATGTCACTTTTCTCCAAGACTTAGCAACCTCAGAACAGATTATCTTAAGCAGGTGCATGCCAGGAGTGCAACTTTCTACATGACAGGTATGTGGGGTGAGTGCAGTTCCCTGCATGACAGGTATGTGGGAAAAGTAGAGCTCCCTGTATGGTAGGTATGTGGGGATGCCTTACAGCACATTCTTTATAGGTTCATAGGCTCATAGGTAGGTACTAGGCTATTGGCCCTAGGGCCTATACAAGCCTAGCCAAAAAGGTACCCTGGCTTTCGCCACCCAAGAAAATGATTTTCCTGTACCCCTGTCAAGCAGAACCACAGAAGTGATCCCCGGGGTGAATTTCCTATTACCCATCCAATCATCAAGATTTTTCTTGAAGAGTGCTAATGAGGAGCTCTGTTTGACATAGACAGGTAGTCTGTTCCAGAGTATAGGAAGTCTCTGGGACAGGAATCTATCCCTCCAGCATGTTCTGTTTATTGTGGTGGCAAGGTTTAGGTCCCTAGAGCGTGTAGCTCGGAGGGATAGGTTCTAGGTTTTTTTGAATGGATATATCTTGCTTTTGCCAAGACTGCTTTAGTATTGCTATAGATGAGCTACTTTACATTTTTGGCAGGCTGAATTCGAAAATATCATATTCATAGACAACGTTCTCACCATTCGTATCTGTCACTCTACGGGGGGAACTCTATATGCAAGTAAGAATTACTCTAGTAAATCTGGACATTGTAATAAACATGGCTGGAGTAAATATGGCTTGTGTAAGTACAAAACCATCAACAACAATGAGCATGCCACAAGGTCTGCCACCTAGTAAGGGAAGAGTTTGCCACAGAACGTGTCACTTGCCATTATTAGTTTTTGAATACTGAGCCTTCCACTGGCTGCAACCGAAGTTAAGCTACTTGACACAGTTATGCTGTGTTTTTCTGAAATGTTTGTAAATCCATCCAAAGCTATTTGACAGTTATACTGTGTTTTGCTAATTTTTTTTGTAAATTCATCCATCCACCTACAACCCCTTCCTTGCATATGAGGTCAGTGTCACTTCAACAGTAACAATCATCTACAGCCAAGGTTTACACTGCCAGGTGGCTAACCCTGCTGCAGTAGTTCACAACACACACACACCAATGGTCAGTTTAAACTGCTCAGTCCACCTACTGCATGTCTTTGGATTGTGGGAGCATCCAGAGAAAACCCACACGAACACAGGGAGGACATGCAGACTCCACAGAGAAGACACCTCAGCTGAGACTCGAACCAGGAAACCTCTTGCTGTGATGTGCCAACACTATCTGCTGTGCCACAATACTCTATAGTGCTGTCCTCACAAAATCAGCAACACAGAGCTGTAATCTGTTCCAAATAAATTTATAGAAATTACACACTAGTAACATTATTTGGCCAAAGTAACAAAGGAATATTACTTTCAGCATGTATTTTGTTTTTTTCAGAACAGTTAACAAATGGCCTAAATGTGACAACTACATAATTATAGACAAGGATAGTTAAGGAGGGGAAAATTAGGATAAATTCACTGTGCTCCACAGTGTATATACCAGCTTACACTGTTTTGTTAGGAATAGGTTAGGGATTTCTTATCTTATTGCTGAGACAAATGCCTGATAAGGAAGAGAAGGAAATTAATTTCAAGATGGAAATAATACATTTTTTTCTTTTTGTCATGTGAAAAAACTAACATTACTATATATTACATTCTTCCTACCCCCACTGGTTTGCTGAAATCTTGCTTATAAATTTAAAATGCCTACAAAAGGATAACATGCAAGATTCTTTATCCTGAAAATGATTTACTCATTCTGCAAAACTACATTTCCTGAAATAATTTAAAATGCCTCCAAACTAATAACACGAAATACACATTACCTTACAAATGATTTACTTTTTCAGAAGTACATTGCATCTAAACTACCTCAGCCCATGTTGTTATGAAGCATTATTTTTTTATCAGCTACTCAGACCATAACTCATGAAGTATTATTTTTTATCACTTACTTATGGAAAAGTGGCAAGGATCCCTCCCATAATCATGGTACACAAAAGTCTTAATAGTATGTTTCTGAGCTTAAGTTTCAGTCTTCATAAAACGGCAGCCCTTGCTGTACAGTGTCAAAACAGAAAAATCACTAAATATCAGGGAAATACCACACACCTATCTGAACAAGTTAAAAACTGGAAGTCAATATGCTCTTGGGAATGAAAGACATTTCTACCAAGGACAGTGCTGCAACACAACAGTCATTGTACCAAATGCACTAAAACTGTTACACACATTCACAACCTATCATTTTCACACTGCTACACTTTTCTTGTAGTACTTTACTTTCGCTTTTGTTTGAAAACACTCCAAAATCTTTTCCTGTGGTCTCATCTCTCGTAGTTATTAAAAGTATGTGTAAGATTACACATGCACCATTATGTAGCATGCTAACACACACACACACACACACACACACACACACACGCAAACTTACTTCTGTCACTGCTGACATACCTTACCCTGTGATTTGCAGCATAGCAGTCTGATTCAAGCCATGACTCTGTATTATTTCGTGAGCACCATCAGCAAACCGAATGTGAAGGGTAACTTCAGCTACTGTAGCTGCAAAGCAGGAACAGAAAATACAAGTCAGACACAAAGTCTGACCTTCTGGGTTTCCTCTTAATGAAGCACCACCTAGGTTCTCAGCTGGGTGAAGGAATGCATTGTTTCACAACTCAGACTTCGCTTAGTTTCCTCAGCCCCTCCTTCACTTTATCTTAAGAGTTTTTTTTTTCTTTGCAGCCAGTGTGCTGTCTGTAAAAGCATAATGACTAAAATCTGCTCTGTTTACAGGATGTGTGACCCTGCAGATCAGTGTCAGAGGATACATGCAGGAGAATTCTGCAGGCGATATTCATATTTTTGTCCACTACTATGCATACTTGAACATAAACAAGGGAAATCACTGTATTATGACCTCACAGTCAAAGGAAACTGATGTATAATAGTGTTTCTTGCAACTAGAACTACTTTTCTCAGTCCATATTACTAAAAGTCATTCAGAGCACAAAGCACAAATTGGCAAGTACTTACGATTTAATAACTCTCTGTCTGTCCCCCTCACTCACATAGGGAACGGTAATTAACAATATTACTATGTAGTATAGTAATGTTATTAACTCCCATGTTCTGATACGAATGACAGGCTATAGATGTAGAACTTCGCAAAGGAATAATCAAGGTAGCAGTAATTATTTTAGCTATGACTTGGCAAAGCTGTATATAAATGTTCTCAATTATTTTCCACAGTCTTATTCTGATGTAGGTACAGTGTATATGCCTGTGTATTTGCAGTCATATATTAGTACTCTCTAACCTGTTCTAGGGTTGCTTTCTATGTGCTAGTAACCTGGGCTTGAAGCCTAGTTTTGATTACTGAAGTCCCCCTTACTGACTCGTTGCCTGTAATTATTTAAAAGTAGCTGTATCTCTGTCCAGCCATATTGATCAGTTAATGGTTCAAACCCACCACATTCAGTTCAAAAACACACCCATTCTCTCTAGCCCTACTCTCCACACAGAGATCTCCACTCAATTAACAAATCCTAACTCAATGTCACCAAATCATAGAATTCTGCAGGAGACAATTTATACTCAAATTATGTAGCAGAACTCTGGAATTCAGTCCATTTTACCTGTAA
This sequence comes from Protopterus annectens, assembly GCF_019279795.1. Lineage (NCBI taxonomy): Eukaryota > Metazoa > Chordata > Ceratodontiformes > Protopteridae > Protopterus > Protopterus annectens. The sequence goes on from NC_056733.1 coordinate 1,075,593,848, forward strand.
ACAAATTAACAAGCAGGCCCAAAAGCAACAACTAAGTAATGCCTGGCTATGCTCATGCCCTCACCCAGGATAAATGCTGTAAATCTCTTCACCTTTCATTATCCCTTTACTTCCAGCCCCACTCACTCCCTTTTGCTTCCCAAACATCTCCTTTTCCTCCCTACCCTTACCTCACAAATATCTTCTTTTTCTTCACTGCCTCATACCGAATTCCTGTCTGCACCTAGCATATCCCCCATCCTTTTCCAGCCTGATTAACCTCCCCTTATGTTATTTCACCCACTTCCTTTACTCCAACCTTCTTTCACTACTCTTTCACCCCACGTCTCCTTTTTGCACATCTTTACCAGTCTGACATACTCATCCTCCGAATCCCATATTATCCTCTTTAACTTGACGTACCTCTGGTGACATCTCCTCTTTCCCATCTGTACAGTTTGACACAGCCCAACCTACTTCTGATTTTGTTATCTTTCTTATCACTCAGCTCCTGACTATAAACTTATGATCACAAAGTATCCGGTTCAGACCACCTAAATTAGCCTTATTCATTATGTACCAAATCTACTATTATTATTATTATTTCGTCTACATCACATGAAACACTAGGTTTCATACTTCTAATACTTGTCTAACTATCTGTCACTACCTTAAAAAGTGTTGCTGAAGTTAATGTACATATCTATGAATATTGTTCCATTTTGCTTGTTTGTACTCATGTCCTCTGCTGAAAAGCGGTTTTGCATAGCTCAGACAGACCTTCCCGGTCAACAAAGGTGATCAATCAATAAATAAATAAATCAATAAATACCCAGAATACAACCTCAGAAGTAATAGAAACTGGAACCTGGAGCAGAAAACATCCCACCATTTTAGCTAGGTTTCATGTCTGGAACTGAATTTTAAAAATTGACCCTTGTTATATTCATCCTATCTGTATCACCAAACATTTAAGTCATAAATCAGCATAGCCATTTCATGTATTATAATGTGTTTTTCATTGCCATTATGACTCATACAATTGGAGACATTTGCTTTACATTTTTACACACAGAGATACTAATTTCAAACACTTTTCTACAAACTCAATTCATTCAAATTCTCACTTCTACATGTCACATGGTTAACACTGATACAGTACCTCTTTCCAAATATTTTATCAAAACACTTTTTCCATACACCAGGGCAAAATTTGATATCCCCCTATAACCCATGTGATGTCCCCACTCTGGATCAGTAATCAAGAAGCCAAAATCCTCATCACTGACACAGAAGATAGACGTTTACTTGGAATACAAATGGATACACTCAGCATTTCCAGATGCAGATCTCTCTGCATAAAGCACAATTTCCCTTAAGAGCACACATAGCACACACTCAGCCCAGGGTTTGGATGTCTCTATCTGTCTCCCTCCAGGTCCCAGTAAGACTCCCCACTGGCACAGCTGTAGGGTTTGGTCCTCAGCCGAGTGTCCAAACCAATTCCTTCAGTACCCTGTCTGTGAAACCAGTGCTTTATGTTCCTGCTCCAAGTAGCTGACACACACACACACTCTTTGACATTTAATTGTCACACACACACACACACACACACACACACACACACACACACACACACTTGGGAAAGGCAAGCACAGTTTTACTAGCCATGCCAACTTCTGTCCAGACTATAAAGTAGTTTCACTGCCACCAGTCAGTTACTATAAATCTCTTAAAACGGTATCCAATTATACTGAGTGATGTTAATATTAATACAAACGGCAATGTTTGCCAAACAGTCAGGCTTTCAGGAGTGGCCATGTAATCACCAAATAAATATATGCAAATACTCTCAAAACTTAAATGTTTTTCTAAAAGAACCAGCCACAATGAGAAGTTTAAATATATTGAATAATAAATAAAAAAAAACATAAAAATAATAAATATCTATGTACAGTAAAGAGCAGAGTTTCAATCATAAGAAATACTAAAAATAACACAGCTGGAAATATTCACACAATTACAGAAAAAATAATACTTAACTATTCTCACTATATTTTCCTAACTGATTTAGAAAATTACTGTCCCTGGTCACTTACTAGAGCAAGGCAAGATGAAGTGGGTGAGTGGTCTTCCTCCATTGTCAGGTTCCAAGAACAGACTCTCCCTGAGACTTCAGTCTCCTCTAATATTAAAATATTATTTCTGTACAGAATGACATCACATACATCTGGTCATCTGACGTCTGGTTCTCATGCACCCCCATTGCTAGAAGCTGTCAGGATTTAGCACCTATGTGTTACCATCCACACAGATACATTGCTCCTAGAAGTCATAAAACCATTTAACACTTTTACTCCTCCTACAGAGCTACTAAGCCATACTACTTACAAACATTGTGCCTCTGGCTTCATTCAAAACTGTGAAATAATCTCTTTATGGCCTAGATCCAGTTGTTTAATTTTCTTACTATTTTTGAAGTTTGAAATTAACCTCTTCTCTTCCAGTATCCTCTGTCAAAACATATACATTTAAACAGTTACAATAATGCATGTACATTTCTTTTCTTTCCAGCAGGGCACACTGTTGACACATTTTAACACAAGCAGCTTTACAAATACATTTTTCAACCCAAGCATCTGTACAAATCAGTTTGATATAGAAATGGCATATAATTCTTTACAAAACTCCAGTTAACTGTCCTGGCATATGTTATACCTCATCTGTCCTACTTCTCCTAGCATGGCTGGCAGTACCTCCTATCATCACAGCCCAGATACTACTGTCATTGCCAGAAAAGTCAGTTAAACCAATACTCAGCTCTGGCAGAAAACATCTGTGAAGGATGCCCTGTATTAAATACCTAAGTTCTGTCCTGCACACTGGCACACTACATGGATATAGTTTGCTTGTGGTTCCTTATAGTGCCAGCCATCACTTTGCTAAGCTGTTTGGATTTATTTTCTTAAAGTAGGCCAAATAATGCTGTTACTTATTTCAGGTCTTTAATTATTTAATTTAAATTTTATTATCATCCCTTTCTTCCAACCATGCCACAGAAGCCTCACTATTTTGTTCCCTATAAACTCTCCTCCCAAGCTTCTCCTATTAGTAGGGCAAATTTCAGACATGTCACTTGACTAGCCATTATAATCAGTACAGAATATCTCTCTGAAAGTTTTACTTCCCTACTCTTACAGTTCAGCTACACTCTCACTGTCTGAAGATTATAAAAAAGTAAGACAAAGAAATCCATGAAGTACTGATCTGGTAAAACACCCTTCAGCCTCAACAGTAAGTAAAAGATTAGGAATAAGGATATCCATTCAGAATGTCTGATTCTGGTGGCAGCTAACTTAGCAAAATTTAGCAAAAATAAATAAAGCCCTCTTTTCAGGGGGGAAAATCCAGTTAAGGATTTAAGCGTTTCTTTATTCAACAATGGATGAGCGAATATAACATTTAGACAAAGTGGAAGGGCATTATGCAGGTGATACAACAGTAACAAAGAGTAAAATCATAGAAGGGGCATTAAAAGACAAGCATATTCTGAGTATATATGGTAAAGCATCCTCGATCATAGCTAGTTTAAAAGACTGTTATTTAATAAGATGTGCCAATAAGATGTGTAACTGACCACATCTGATGAAAAAGCAAAACTAACAAAGTTATTTTTAAGTTATTTTTGTTATGGAAAAATATTATCTCATGTTTATTTTTCACAAAATTCATATTAACTTGTAGTTTCTTCACAAATGTGTCAAATAAAATGTTCATAATATGTTAATGTCAAAGGAAAACTGAAAAATAGATGCATGATTATGCTAGATATATTTTCATGTAAGTAGTAGCTTTATGTTTTAAATGCCTTACAACTGCATTCTGTCTATTAGCAAATTATAGTGTATTAACAGAAAATTGAAGGCCAGGTAAGTCTTAAAGGAGTTAAGGGATGTTACGTTAAGTTATCCTGCAAAGTCTAGTTTTAGAAAGTTAATAAATTGTGCCAGGTATCTGTGGAAACCTGATTAAATAACAGCCTGCTCTGGCCTTTTCAGGCTGAGGATGAGTCTTTGCAAGGATGTCTGTGAGAGTACTGACATTAAATGTTGCAAGGTTAAAATATAAATGTTTAGATCAGGTAGTCTATGTTTCAAAATGTATACTCATAAAATATTCATATAAAGCTCTAAGCAATGATCATGACAGATGAGAAACATTTAAAAATGAAATGATTTGTTAAAAGCAAAGTAACATCAGAATTCTGCATGCATGAAATTGATAAGAAAAGATATAAATGTAAACATTTTTTTCTCGTTCTTTGAGACTGATCTGAAAATCTTGACAGGTAGTATCCCAATGTTGTTTATGGAATAAACCAGTACTTTGTACATCCTAAACTGTCATTGTTAACTGAGTCAAAAAGTAAAATGTCTTTATTATTTATATTGTACATTTGGTGCTGTGACTCGGATTCTGAACTTTGGCATTGCTGCAGGGCAGTGTGGAATAAATTACAAGGGCCCTGCACAGAAAGTTCTTCTGTGAATTACACACTGTTTTGTATGGAATAAACAAAGTCTCAGACACCTCAGGCTGTGCAAACATGCTAGACTAGGTGGGGAAAATTAATTGTGGAAAAATATTTTTTTAAATAATTGTAGTTTAAAGAGTGGAATGAGTGAATAACTGTTTTTGTTGAATGACTGAGTTTGCTTGATAGATGCATGTAAACTAATAGTGGGAGGACCCCAATAAGAAATAAGAAAAATGTATTGATGTGTATACCTATACAACAAAGAGAGAAAAGAGAGAAATGAACACAAGGAGGCAGCTTGTGTTGAGGGCAGTACTCTCAAGAGAAAAGGCTAAAAGGTAAGAGGTATGAGAAATATTGTGTGTGTGTGTGTGTGTGTGTGTGTGTGTGTGTGTTTTGTATGTTTTTGTGTTGTTAATGTATGAGTGAAAAAATAATTTAAATTGGTGCAGTCATTTTTGGTGAATTACCAGAATCCAGAATCTACAAGGTAAGTAAGTCTTAATAGAAAAATGGGAACAAAGTTAAGTAGGCAGGATCAAATCCCAGCAAAGGGAACATCTGCATATTTTATGCATCATAACTATGGGAAGAAAAGTTGTAAGTATTTGAATGAATGGTTTCAACTTACTAAAAATTGCCCTGGTATATTATTTCCATTAAATGAAACTTATGATAAGGATAAATTAGGAAATCTGAGTGGTATTTTGAAAGAAAAGAACAACAAAGTAAGTGTGGAACAACGGGCAGTATTTTATTCATGGTATACTGAAGCTCTTAAAAGGAAAAATGAATCAACATTAAGAGGACTACAGGATACTAATAAGAAGTTGCTACATCTGGTGAAAGAGGTTAAAAAGACAGTACAGACCAGTAAAAATGGACCCCGTTATCCTGTCTTGGCAGGTTTGGAAAAAGGTTAGCGCTTTTGTCCCTGAAACAAACTAGGAACTTCATCAGACCAGGTCTGATGAAGTTCCTGGTTTGTTTCAGGGAAGAAAGCGCTAACCTTTTACTGCTGTGTAAATAAAGTGGATTTATCATTTCTTCTTTGTGGAGTCCTTTAGCCTGCATCTGCTTTTCTGTGGATTATTGGTTTGTTGCTGCTTTTTTTTTTTTTTTTGTTTTGTTTGATTTGAGGTTTGGAAAAAGCTGGAGATGGCCAAAAAGCAGAGACTTCAATAGAGGATGACAATCCTCCAGTAGGTACTGCACCCCCACCCCCACATGTGCCAGCAGGGGTAGCACCTGTGCAAAATTCCACTCTTTGTCAGAGTCCTGCATTTTGGTCAATTGCCCATTGGACACCAGGTCAGTGTGGTACTGTTACATCTCAACCTAGTTTCCCTGTTCAACCTTCGTCTTCAGAACAGGCATCTTCAGCTGGGGAGATTTCTTCTTTTACTTCTTCCTGTCATTTTCAACAAGCTTCTACCTCTCCAGGAGAAGCACTAGTATTTGGCACTCCTGTGGCTCATCACACATGCTCACATGATAGGGTAGGACAAGAGGTCATTGCTTCTAGAAAGGATCTTTTGGCATCACTCAAAAAAGTATTGATGGCCAATAATAGAGAGCTTGTTCATCACCCTTGGACCCCTGCTGATTTGCAAACTATGTCCAAAATGTTTCCAAATCTCCATTATTTTCTCAAATTCTAAAAAAAGATTTGAAAGATGTGACATTTCCAGGTGGGTCTGTATTAGTGCAATACGTAAATGATTTACTAATAGCATCTGATTCTTTTCAGCAGTGTCAGCAACATACAATCCACCTTTTAACTATCCTTGCAAAAAAAAAAGAGGACATAAGGTATCAAGAAAAAAAAAGTTGCAGCTACGGTCATCTCACATACATTGTCTCAGTCATCTGATATCTCTGGGTAGCAGGCAAATGCTTCCATATTGTATTGATGGAATAGCTAAAGCTCCACAACCAACTACTCAGCATCATCTTAGATCTTTCTTAGGTTTGACAAAATATTGTAGACAATGGATTTCTAGCTATGCAACAATTACTAAATCTTTGACAAATCTTTTAAAACAGGATACACCAAAACCTCTCCCTTAAAATAGTGAGAGGAAAAAAAATAATTTCAAAATTTACACCAAGCTTTATCTACTGCGCCAGCTTTAGGTTTACCAGATTATAAAAAGGCTTTCATTTTATTTTGTCATAAAAGAAAATGGGTTTTTCCCTTGAAATAGTGAGAAAAAAAATAATTTCAAAATTTAAGTAAGCTTTAGCTACCGTCGCAGCCTTAGGGTTAACGGATTATAAAAAGGCTTTCATTTCTTTCATTTCATTTTGTCCCAAAACAAATGAGTTTGCTCAGCCAGTGCTTCCACAAAATCATGGAGACAACTATCATCCATTAGCTAACTATACTACAGCACTTAAGTCTGTTACAAAAAAAAAAATCAAATATGTTTAAGGGTGGTGGCTGTTGCCTCCATTCTGGTTGATTTTTCACAATCACTGATGCTCAGGCATGATCTTACAGTAGCCGTCCCTCATTCTGTATCACTTCCGTTACTTAAAATGAAAACTTAACCCCTTGACTGCACGTCTAACTAAATATGAGCTTACACTTCTTTCTGATCCTTCTGTTTCACTCATATGCATTCCTGTTCTAAATCCTGCATCTTTGTTACCTACTACTAACTGTGATAAAGAACATGATTGTGTATATGTGACTAATTATCTGCTTTCTCCTAGAAATGTCTTAAAGGACACTCCTGTACCCAGTGCTAAACTAGATCTGTTTGTGGATGGTCATGTGAAAAAGATTGTAATAAAAATCTGGTCTCAAAAATATATAAATGGACTTAATATTATAACACAAATACTGAAAACAGCGAATGGTGTTACATCGACACATATTCAGCGAAAATGTCAAAACCACAGAACAGTGATTTCTTTCCTAGGGAAAAAAAATCGCTGTTCCAACCCCCCCCAAAAAAACATTAAACACTTTGAAATACATACACACACCCTAACCCTAATTATGCCCCTCCAAAAACCAGTAAACAACTAAATACACATATGCACGTAAAAAAAACAGTAAACATTTTAAAACATATGCAATTACCTTAACCCGCACCCTAACCCTAAGGTCAGTAACTCTCACACATTTACATAAACAGTTTCAAACACAAACACACTTACCTTAACCATAATCTTACTCCCCCAAAACAAAAGTAAACAGCTAAAAACACACACACAAGTAATTCAACCATACATCTAACACAAAATAAAAAACAGTAAACACTTTCATACATATGCACTTACCTTAACCTGCACCCTAACCCTAAGGACAGTAACTGTTGCATAATCACGCTCAGGAGCTATACCGGACAAGGGACCACACTACACCCCAGAACAGGCAAAGCAACGAAGCAATTAAGCAACTTCTTTCCCAGTGAAAGAATTCACTGAACAGCAGCTTTGCTGTTTTGCCTGTTCACCCTACATGTGTTGAAAATGTATTTGTTTTCGTCGTTCAATATGAACTCATATAAATGCACCAGTAATGATGTTTTGCTTCAACAAAGACTAGAAGGTATATATTCTGCCACGGTAGCTGAGTTAGTGGATCTACAAAAAGCTTGTGAATTAGCAAAGGGTGAAACTGCAAACTTTTTTTCTAATAGCAAATATCCCTTTGGCGTTGTACATGATTTTGGGCAACTTTAAAAACAGGAGATTTTTAACCTCAGCAGAAACTCAAATTAAAAATTCTTTCTATGTGAATACTCTTTTAGATGCTCTTTTATTACCTAAAAAAATAGCAGTAATTAAAATGTAGTGCCCATCAAAAGGATGTAGATAATGTTTCAAAAGGAAAATAAGTTGGCAAATTACTCTACTAAGTAAGTTGAAGAAGGACTTTGTGGAAAACTACATGTGATGTTATTGAAATATCTAACAGTGATAATGTGTTTGATTTTAAGAGAGTATCAACTTTCCAAGCTGAACCATCACAGAGAGAAGTTCAGAGGTGGCCTAAAGATGGATGCAGTAAATCCATTGGGTTATGGTGACATCTGGATGGCCGACTGGTGGTGTTTGCCTCCTTGCTACCTAACCTGGTAAGAGCACATCATTTACCAGGCCATACAGGTAAGACAGCATTGTTTAATCAAAGTATCCAAAGTTGGTATGCCCCCATATCTGTTCTTTGATACTTCAGTATGTTAATAATTGTGCAGTATGTTTAAAATACAGTGTTAGCAAAAAATGCAAATATTACCATCACCTTGGGGACCGTCTGTTAATGTGTAGGTGGACTTTTTCCAACTGCCACAGATCCATAATTTAAAATTCATTCTTGTCATAGTGTGTATGCTTTTTTTTTTGCATGGATGAAAGCTTACTCATATCATAAGGCACATTCTGTGACAGTTATTAAAAAAAATATTTTTAAATTTATTACTAGGTTTTAAGTGTACCTTGTACTATGTAAAAATTGTAATACTAAGTTGAGTCTTCACTGTGCCAACCATCCACAGTCATCTGAATTAGCAGAAAAGGTCAATAGGACCCTTAAGACTTAGAGTGCCAATATCTTTGCTGAGACAAGTCTTAAATGGTCATATGCTCTTCCCTTAGCATTAATTAGTATGAGAAGTACATTAAATACTACAAGGAGATTAAGTCCCTATAAAATAATAATGGGGAGATTCATGGCCCTTCCACCTACCCCTCTGTGTCAAACAAAAAAAAATAGTTCTAACTGATAATGTTATATTGTCTTACTGCACAAAACTTATTCATTTCTTGTAACAGTACCACAAAAATTGTGGTACAAAAAGCTCTCCCTCAACCTTCTGACCAGCCCTGTCACCAGTTGTGGCCAGATGATTGGATTTATGTTAAAACTTTCAAAAAAAACTGTTTTGAGTCCAAACTGAAAAGGCCCTATTCAAATTCCTCTAATTACCCATACTGCTATTCATTGCACAGGTCTACCAACTTAAATTCATTCATTGCATTGTAAAAAGACTTATTTGTGTGAAAGCCTCAAATGAATCATCTTTATCAGCAAAAAAAGATTGAAAGACACAGGACAAACTATCTGCCCCAGTAAAAAAACTAAAAAAAAAATAAACTCAGATGGCAGAACATGATAAATCCATTGACAGCAGGTACTTCTATCTAGTTTTTGTTGCTGTTTCCTCTACAAACTGGTAAAAAAATAGTTTCCTGTTGGTTCTTTGACAATATGCTGTGGATTTAAATGTGACAAACTGTTGGGTGCATTCACATATACCTCATCATTCTAAGGCAAAAATTCCCAAAATTCCAATCCCTGCATCACAAGTAACATTTTAAAAGAAACTTAGTGACATTAACTTAACTTGGGGTAATGTGTCTGACTTTTCAAAGGTTGCATCTCTCCAGCTTGCAACAACAAATCATGGAGACACGTTATGCCAAAAATGAAACTGTACAGTGAAAACCATCAATTGCAATGGCACTAAATATAAAAATGTGTCGAACTCTTTACCCCTAAAAAGCTATAACTCGGGGCGTGGTATGGGCATGATAAAAAAATTGTTACTACATTAGCGGTGATCACACCTATCACTCGTTCCCTTCAATCTGATCTGCATGTCATTTTGTGGGTTATATTACTCCTGATATTCAACATTTCAAAAACCCTCCAGCAGGCAGAATGAAAAATAAATGGGCAATTCACTGGCAGAGCAAGTATTTTCAGTCTTTGCTCCTGGGTATGGAGTGCAAAGAACAATGCTCAAAATTACCATACTTTTTCACATTCTTCAGGAGGTAGCAAACCATACTCCACATCACATCAAAATGGAAAATCAGAAGATGAATAAAATTAAAAGGGTGGTACTACAAAGAAGGCTGGCACTCAATATAATGCTAGCTGTCAAGGGGGGTCATATGCCCTCATAAAAAGTCATTGCTCTTCCTGTATTAGTGACTATCATAATAAACAAGAAAAGTTGTCCAGTTTCAAGAAGAAAATGACCAAAGATCTAACAGTACAGCTAAACAGTGAGTACTTTTTAAATGGTTGGGCGGTGCATTTGGTAACTTAAAAACCAGTATATTACAAGGTATTATTACAATAATCGGTATTATTCTTTTAATTGTTTTAATATTTTTTTTCTAAAGGCTGTGATTACAAAATGCTTAATCTCATGCAGCACTACTTATAAATGTATCTAATGATAAACAAATCATTAAATACTAAGATGCTAAAGGATATTTTATCAAATTAAAAAATATATTGTGGGAAACATTCACACTGTCAAAGGGAGGAACTGTTTATTGTTCACAAACATGCATATTAGCTTGTAATCTCTTCACAAATGGGTCAAATAAAATGTTTATAATATGTTTATGTCAAAGGAAAACTGAAAAATAGACACATGATTATGCAAGGTATATTTTCACATAGGTAGTAACTTTATATTTCAAGTGACTTACAACTGCATTCTCTCTATTACCAAATTATAGTGCACTAACAGAAAACTGAAGGCCGAGTAAGTGCTGAAGGAGTTAAGGGATGTTATGTTATATTTTATGTTATGATGTTTTGTTATGTTTTATGTTGTTATGTTATGTTATGTCATGCTATGCTGCAAAGTGTAGTTTCAGAAAGTTAATGAATTGTGCCAGGTATCTGTGAAAACCAGATTAATCAACAGTACGCTCTGGCCTTCTCAGGCTGGGGGATGAATCTTTGCAAGGATGTCTGTGAGATAGTGTGTACTGGTCCCAAATGTCACAAGGTTAAAATGTACATTTTTAGACCAGGTGATCTGTGTTTTAAAATGCATATTTGTAAGGTGTTCATGTAAAGCTCTAAGTGAGGATCCCAAGAGATGAAAGAATTTAAAAAATAAATGATTTGTTAAAAGCAAAGTAACATCATCGTACTGCATACATGAAATTGAAAAAAAAGATATAAATGTAGACATTTTTTTCTCATTCTTTGAGACTGATCTGAAAATCTTGGCAGGCAGTCCCCCAGTGCTGTTTTCAGTACTCTGCACATCCTGAAGTGCCATACTTCACTGAGTCAAAAGGAAAATTTTCTTATAGGTTCATAGGTTCATAGGTTCATACTAGGCTATCTGCCCTAGGGCATTTATAAGCCTAGCCAGAGTGTGTATGGCACCCATTTTAAATTAATTTTGCTATGCCCTTTTTCGAGGTTAGTATACTGTGCTTCTGTCTAACAGTGACACAGAAGTGATACCCGGGGTAAACCTACGATCTCCCATCCACTCATCAAGATTCCTCTTGAAGAGAGTCAATGAGGGACTCTGCCTAACCTGGACTGGGATTTTATTCCAGAGTGAAGGGAGCCTCTGGGTTATGAATCTGTCCCTCCAGCATGTCCTATTTATTTCAGTGCTGAGGTTTAAGTCCCTCGAGCGAGTAGCTCGATGGGATTTGGATTTTCTGAGGTGCAGCATGTCCATTAATTCCGGGTTGGACATGGCTTTATAAGTCAGGCACAGATCGCCTCTGAGCAGGTGGTATGCCACTGAGTAGAGCTGGAGTTTCTTTAACCGGGCAGTATACGGCATCTGGGAAACCAAAACAAGTATTCAAACTGTGAAACATAAACCAAACCGAACACAGCAAGAATCAAGCAAGCTCCTGTATAAAACAAATGAATTTAATTTTAAGCGCTTTTCGTGCTCTCAGTGAGTGCACTTCTTCAGAAACAATAAAACATGTACAATTAAGGTTTAAATAAACCTGACAATTAATGCATTCAATCAACTTTTAGCTTAATTAAAAACCCACATTACTTTCCTTAAAGTCCCAGAGGACCAAATAGTACATAACAGACTCCTACCTAGTGGTGCAAGTTAGTAATATCATAAATAGTAATTAAATCCTGTAACTACAACCTTAAATTTTAAAATCAAGATAAATATACCATCAAATTACAAATACTAGATTAGTACTCCATACCAAAAATATAGATATGTCCATACATATTGAAAACACTTAATATCATACACAAATGCATAAACCCATATATACATATAAGTATAATGGTATCTGTGTTTATCTAAGTGTGTTTATGCACCCTAATAGTTAGTAAAACTCTTTAAAACTCTTTAAGAACTAAACATATACATATAAATATATAACCGTGAGTAGTTTTCATAAAAACGTTTACACACAATATATATATATATATATATATATAATTAAATTTAAATATAATAAAAATAAAATTTAATCAGCTATATAGATAATCATGATAGTAATTATATGTATATATGGGTTTATGCATTTGTGTATGATATTAAGTGTTTTCAATATGTATGGACATATCTATATTTTTGGTATGGAGTACTAATCTAGTATTTGTAATTTGATGGTATATTTATCTTGATTTTAAAATTTAAGGTTGTAGTTACAGGATTTAATTACTATTTATGATATTACTAACTTGCACCACTAGGTAGGAGTCTGTTATGTACTATTTGGTCCTCTGGGACTTTAAGGAAAGTAATGTGGGTTTTTAATTAAGCTAAAAGTTGATTGAATGCATTAATTGTCAGGTTTATTTAAACCTTAATTGTACATGTTTTATTGTTTCTGAAGAAGTGCACTCACTGAGAGCACGAAAAGCGCTTAAAATTAAATTTATTTGTTTTATACAGGAGCTTGCTTGATTCTTGCTGTGTTCGGTTTGGTTTATGTTTCACAGTTTGAATACTTGTTTTGGTTTCCTGGTTTGTCATGGCATCCGACGCAGCAACAGATTCAAGTTTTGAACCTGGTGTTACACCTGAAGTGTTAAGGGGTAATGATAAGGAGGATCGTTTGGCCCCTTCATCTAATATTAACGTTTTACCTAGCAGGAACATCAACGTTTCGCCCAGCAGTACTTTCGACATCTTACTTTCAAGACTCGATGTAATTTCTGAGAGACTTGACTTGTTGGACACACAACATAAAGAAATGCGATCGTTTTTTTCAGTACCAGTATCTACAGCTATTATTGAAGGAATTAACCATCATCCTGCTATCCCGGTATGCGTAGGCGACCGAGGGAGTTCTTCTAACTTAATCCTTCAACCAGGAGGGGAGCGGAGTAGTACACCAGCACCGCAACAAGTGAACAATGCCGTTTTACCTACCGACGTGTGTACGAACACAGTGACGGGTTCTTTAAGTTCTGGGGTGAGTAAGGGAACTGTTAATGCTACTCTTTACAAACCTCAACCTTTGCGCCCTGACATGGGTACAGGTTCTGCACCAACAGGGTTTTTGAATGCAGTAAGTAATTTAGGAACATCAAATTCACTAACACGTACTGTTTTCGTACCTGGTGAGAGTGGAGGAGTTATGAGTGTTTGTACAAATGGAATACAACCCCCTCGTACTATTTCCAGTACAGGGGCTGCGATATTATCAAATCCAGTAACACTTTTGAATGTAAGCAGGGAAGGAGCAGCTAGTATGAGTGAACAGATTGTGTTTAACAAATGGTTGACTGATGACTTCTCTTTTTCTCGAGTTGTATCAGTGAACCAAGGTAACAAACAGTGTGATGAAGCTAATGAGAGTTTTTCAAATGATATTGTTTCTAAACTTAAAATACTGGATGCTTATTTGGTTAAAGTAAAGAAATTACAACTTGAAATATCCTATTTTCGAGAATGTTTGAAGCAGAAAATTGTTCCTAAAGGACTTAGGCATCACCAGTACCCAACTGGTCTTGTTGTGAATTCTGTTTTTCATAAAGACTTATTAGGGTTGTTTGACCGACAGGGGTTGGAGTTGTTGGAACTGATGGTTAAGCATTATACCATTTGGGTGGATGATCTATCTGCTAAAGTAACTGATCTTGATAATAACATTAAGTCAAATGGCCAGTTCCTCAGGTATAAATATGAATACGCACGTATTTTTTCAAGTATTGACCAATATTTGGATAAATTGAAAAATAATAAAATAAAAAAGCTTGAACGTGACATTAAAGCCTATTGTGAAGGGACTGCATATCCTGTGCCACCAGTAGCCCAAATTTGGCGTGACCCATTAGTAGGTGATGTTTTGGTAGCTGATATTAACCTTGACCCAGTTAATCAACAACAAGGTGTAGATAATAGCAATGATACAAATGGCCAATATACATCTCAACGGTCCAACACTAATTACGTTGACCAACCGGAGATAAGGAGAAGTGAAAGGTTACAGCACCTTTATGTAAATAACAATAATAGTAGTTTGGACAAACAACACAATGAAAATTTCCAATCTGGCAACCATTTGGGAGCGAAGCCAAAACAACGGAAGTACTTTCAACAGAAAACTTTTCAGAGGAGGCAGAACAATCACAAACCTTAAATAATGGTTTGGAGTTAATTGTGCATGACTCATTGAGTGATACTACTCTATCTAGCCCCCATGTGAATGATCCTACTGTATGTATGTCTGATGTGGTTAATACTGTTAAGCAACCTAATATTATTACGAACACGTTAGGTGATTTTAAAGTTTTTAATTTTTCAACCATTTCTATACCTTTGGATATTGTTGATTTTTTGTCTAAGGGTTATTCATACGTACCATCTCAAAAGTTTGATTTAGTTCAATCGGTAATAGACCTCAAGGTGTTTACCAGGAAGTTGAATTTTTTGTTAATGATGGGTGCAAGTACTAATACTGCAGAGTGTGATCAATTTTATATCTCTAGTACTTTCAATCCTCCGCTACACCCATTATTACAAACTTTTGAACAGCTTTGTGAATTGGATTTCCGACAAATAATGAAAAATAATAATAGTAATAGAAAACCTAGGGTTGATAGGGTTACCAGCATATTTGAAAATCAATGTTTAGAGTACATAAAATCTCAGAGTATACGTATTTGCAAACCTGATAAAGGTGGGGGACTTGTTGTTTTTGACAACACTGATTACGAAGATAGGATGTATTTACTTTTGGATAGCCCTGCTTATGTTCCAAGCTCCAGATCTGAAGTTAATGGAGCATACAACAAAATCAAGGGTTATATAGAAGATATGTATATCGAAGGGAGAATAGAACAGAATATTTACAACTATTTATATACATCCTACCCTAGATACCCTTGTATCTTCGGTATTCCCAAAATACATAAATGTGAGGTCAACCCTCCTTTGAGACCTTTAGTTGATGGGAGAGGTTCACCTACTTATGTGTGTGCCAAACTTGTTGACTCTATCTTGAAGAAATATGTTACCAAACAAAGGCAGATTTGTAAGGACTCGTGGTCATTTCTTGAACAGCTAAATACATTGCAGTTTAGGATGGACTACAACTTTCTGACGGTGGACGTCAAAGATCTCTACACCTGTATTCCCCAAGAGTTGGGGTTAGAATGGGTGGGTGCACTATTACGTAAGGAGGGTGCACCAGCTGATGAAATATCATTAGTTTCTGAACTATTGGACATTGTCCTGAGTAATAATTATTTTATGTTTGGTGACAATCATTTTTATTTACAGAAGATTGGGGTGGCTATGGGTTCCCCGTGTGGGGCGAGTATAGCCAATTTAGTGATGGCATATTGGGAAGCTGAATTTGTTTTTAATAATGAAGTGTTTAAAGAAAAAGTAATATTCTATACGCGATTTTTGGATGATATTTTCATCCTTCTCAAAGGTGATTCAACTAGTAGCAATAGCATATTAAAAATATTTAATGAATCTACTGAATTTTTGCAGTTTACAGCTACGTTCGAAATGGAATCCATAGCATTTTTAGACGTATGGCTTGTAAAAAATAGGGAATTGGGAATAGTCTCAGCATCTATTTATAGGAAGAGGACTTATTCCAACTCTTTCTTGCATTTTTCAAGTTGCCATCCTTACCATCACAAACGTTCTGTTGTTAAGGGCCAACTAGTGAGAGCAGCCCGTATTGTGAGTGAGGATGGTGCCTTTTTGCAAGAATGCCAAGTTCTAAAATCCATGTTTTTGCACAGAGGTTATCCAGTTAATTTATTGGATGACCTTATTTTTGAAGTGCAGTACAAAAGATCGAATGGTATTTATAAACCATTGATGAGTATTAAGCAATCATTAATTATTGAGAACATGAGTGAAGGGTATGCAAACCCAACTATTATGAGAAATGGGACTGAGATACAGCAAGGTCCCAATTTGATTACTACATACAACATAAATAGTCAATTATGCTTTGAGATTATTAAAAAGAATTGGGAGCTGTTTGGTATAAATCATACCATTTGTGTAAAATTGGGGGATGGCCCAAAGGTCACATATAGAAGAGGGTGTAACCTGAAGAATTATCTTGAACGTCAACGCAGGTTACCACCTAAGATTACTGGAATGTTCAAATGTCAGGATTGTAATTATTGCAAATACGTGGAGAATTTATACACGATGGATATTAATGGTTACCATATCAAATTCAAAGCCAGATATAACTGCAATAGATATACCCCAGGGATTACCTCAGTGTCACTGCTCGACAGAGGCACAGAAAAATAATGGGTATAGTTCCCCATACTAAAGGGGTGGCCTAAGCCACAAAACGATGGGCTAGGCTTGTAAATGCCCTCGGGCAGATATCCTAGTATGAACCTATGAACCTATGAACCTATGAATAGTAGAATGGTTGTTTATGTGGCGAAATGCCAAAAATGCCCCGCGTTTTATGTGGGCAAAACGGAGCGTAAACTCCGTGAAAGGTTATATGAACATCAATATGCTATTAGTAGAATGAAATTGGATAATGCACTTGCTAAACACAACCTTAAACATGGTAACCACACTTTTAAATTTGCAGTAATAGATCAGGTTTTTCAAACTGGCAGAGGGGGTCCAGCATGTTTACAACTTGAGGAATTAGAATTACAATGGCAAATCAGGTTAAATGCCTATAACTACCCAGGTTTGAATGAAGCCTGTTCCATTAGTAGTATTTTGAAACTCAGGAGCCTTAAACGCTGATGTTGCCCTATTCATTAATTACTATCATGATTATCTATATAGCTGATTAAATTTTATTTTTATTATATTTAAATTTAATTTTATTTATATGTATATATATATATATATATATACATTGTGTGTGAAAGTGTTGATGAAATCTGCTTATGGTTATATATTTATATGTTTATGTTTAGCTGTTAAAGAATTTTAGAGAGTGTTTTTAACTATTAGGGTGCATAAACATACTTGGATAAACACAGATATCATTATATTTATTTATATACATGGGTTTATGCATTTGTGTATGATATTAAGTGTTTTCAATATGTATGGACATATCTATATTTTTGGTATGGAATACTAATCTAGTATTTGTAATTTGATGGTATATTTATCTTGATTTTAAAATTTAAGGTTGTAGTTACAGGATTTAATTACTATTTATGATATTACTAACTTGCACCACTAGGTAGGAGTCTGTTATGTACTATTTGGTCCTCTGGGACTTTAAGGAAAGTAATGTGGGTTTTTAATTAAGCTAAAAGTTGATTGAATGCATTAATTGTCAGATTTATTTAAACCTTAATTGTACATGTTTTATTGTTTCTGAAGAAGTGCACTCACTGAGAGCACGAAAAGCGCTTAAAATTAAATTCATTTGTTTTATACAGGAGTTTGCTTGATTCTTGCTGTGTTCGGTTTGGTTTATGTTTCACAGTATACGGCATCTGTTTGAGCCCCTTGATCCTCTTGGTGAGGTACTTTTGGGGTCTTTCCAGTTGCTGCAGGTGTCTGGTAAGGTACATCCCAAAAGGGGCATTGTACTCAATTATGGGCCTGATGAGGGATGAGTAAAGAGGCACGATGACCTCCCCTGATCTAGATGTGAATCCCTTCATGATTAGATTCTTCATTATTTATATTGTATTTTAACATTTTCATTCAAACTGCATTGTAAACTGTTAACACAGAATGTAGAATAACTGATGACTTGCCATATTTCACCAGGTTTATAGATTATTCATGTAGAATTCCTGAAGCCCTTTATTTCCTGTAACTAAAACAGTATATATGCTTGGATCAGCATGCTACACTAGGCATTTGCTCAATGCCTGATATCATAAATAAACCACCACTTAAGCAAATGAGGAATCACGGAGGCCTATTCCTGATTAAAAAATGGGAATCAGGTATGCTGCATCATAACATAGATATGACATTACCAACAAACATCAACAGAGTTATAGCTAGGTCATTTGATGCCCTCGACAGTCCACAGACCTGCACCCCCAGACCTGCACCCTCAACTGACAGTTAAGGATGAAAAATAACTAACTAACTAACTAAATAAATGAAAAAAGTTCTTCTGAAGTGGAAACAAAAAATATTTAGGTCTGTATTGAATCAGTGACCTTTTACAAGCTTCAGTTTTCAGTTAAGCTACTAAAGGCAATAATTTCTGCAGCTACTGAAATAAATACTGACACTTTGGTTGTGCCAGATAGATCGCTCTTCAGCACTTCTGATTACACCTCCTTCACAGTAAGCTCGATACAGTTGTCCCCTTCCCTCATCCTTAGTTACAGTACTGAATATCAATGTAAAACCTGAGTTGCCCATTAAAGTCAAGGGTCCTACACTGCACACCTACCGTTCCACTGTATATTGGTATTGAGAGTATTATGTGGGTCACAGTGCTAATGCATTTGCAGTAGTTCTCATACAGTTGCCCAAGGTGAAATTTCTCGAGCTATAACAGCACAAAGTAAAAAAAAAAAAAAGATGAAAGGCATAACACTGAATGCTGTTTTCTGAACAAAATCATTGGCTGTATGGTTTCAAAGTGTGCACCAGCAATTCTTCACTTGTTTCTGGGAGAGTCCTCAAGCCACATAGATTCATAAAAATGTTTGCAGCCTTATGAGTGATTGTAAAATTGAATTGCCCTTGTTGTACTGCTTCAAGCTATACATTCTCAGAAAATGTCAATGTACAACACCGAACATTGAACTAACAGAATATTTCATTAAAATCTTTGGAGCACATGGGCTTTTGCAGCATAGAAACAACTCCACCTTTATGCCAGTACTGCTAATGTCTCTATGGTTAGAAGCAAAAATGTCTGCAGTACCATATCTGGAATACAGGTGTAGTTGTACTGAGGCATGTAAAAAGAGTGGTTAGGGACAAGGGAGTAGGGTTGCAATCTTTTGAGATGTCAAAATTGGGACAGAGGGTATGGCCAAACATATGATATCGAAATTGGTGTGACCGTTGCTGTACTGTAAAATTTATGGAAGAAAAAGGAGGAAAAACCAGGTAAGATGGGGTCTGTGGTTTCAGCATTAAGCCAGACTTGCAATGTGTTGTGGGTGCAAGTCTTTAAGCCATGAAAGAACATCTGCAAAATTGGAGGCATCCTTTAGACAGCACCCAATCTCACCACCCCCATCCCCTACTCTTCAAGAAAAAAAAAAAAAAAGAAAAAGAAAATCCCCCTCATTCTAATGGCACACTAACCAGACATGTTCCTCTCCATCTGTACAGCCAATCATGGCCCGTTTCTGTACCCTGTCCCTAACCCACTTCCTCACATTTTTAGAAAAAAAAATAGTTTTTTTTTTTTTTTAACTGTAGCAAGCAGTTGCTATAGTTATACCCTGCACATGGCACTACAGCACTCAGGTTTTAGTTCTAAAAAAAAAAAGAAAAAAAAAAACAAATCTGTTCTCTTTTTATTTGTAGCAAACTGCTTGCTACAAATGTACAATAACAGTAACAGTTGCTGCTACAGTTTATTCCCTGCACTGAGCCTTATAGCACTCAGGTTGTAATTAAAAAGAAGAAACAAATCTTTTCTCTTTTAAACTATAGTAAACTGTTTTCTACAAATGTGGCAAGCAGTTGCTACAGTTTATACCTCGCATGGAGTGCTACAGCGCATGATGAACCTATCGAGCATGTCACTATTTTAGTCATGATTTGCCCTTCATACAATTTTTAAATCCCCATAATCACACATGACTTGTGAAGTTAATACCCAGAAAAACATACTACTTGACCAACATACTAGTTACACCAATAATTTAAAGAAAGAGGACACATATGTTACATCTCTCCCTTTTTCAGAAGCAAAAATATATGACCTTTGTGAGGCAGAATTTTGTGATATAGTTCATTAAAGTCCATGGTTTTATACTCTTTGATATGTGTTTATATTTTCCATTATTTTGGTCACTGTTTTTTAACTCACTAACACCTATGCTGTGCAGAATGTCACACCTGTAGCAGCCTACACACATCCTTGCATTCCAGGGCATTTTCTGAAAATAAAATTAAAAACATAACATAAACAACTAAATAATTTCTAAACAATAAAACGTATTAAAACTCTACAAAGAGCAATTATATCAGCAGGAAGTATTTTCCTACTAAGGAAAGCATGGTCAGTTGCTTATCAGGACCACATTATGCACACATTCAGGCCACTGGGCCACAAGTACCAGAATGATTCAGTCATAGTCCTTGTGGGTGTAAATGACCTGAGACGTACCTCCCTGGACTATATGAAGAGAGACATCATGAAGCTCTCAGAATGTGTCTCAGGGTGGTATGAGCCTAGCATTGAGCAGCATTTTACCTTCCCCCCAAGGATGATGCCACAATACGAACCCACAATGATTGACTTAAATAATTGGCTTAGTTTCTGGTGTCACTCTAAGGGGGTGCGATATTTGTCAGATTGGAAGGAAATGGTCAACAGACCATGCTGCTTTGCCAGGGATGGTCTGCACCTCTCCCCTCTAGGTTTTTGAATATTAACTAAAACATTGTCTTCTCCCATAGTGCCCTTTTTAGGCAATGCCAAAGTGAAAGTACTGCCGACATAGCAAATCAAAACCAAGAAAATCTAACGTTACTGTTGAATGCTAGGAGTCTAAACAACAAAAAAAATCCACTCCCTTGAAGCTCTCTTCACCCTAGAGAATGCTGATGTCTGTGCGGTCACTGAGACGTGGTTTACAGTTGTGGAGAGCACACCAACACTGCAAAGTTATAATGCCTTCCACACAGTTACAACAGCTACTATACAGGCAAGGACTAAGGGTAGAGCTGTCTCTATTTACATCAAAAATAAATATACCTCAAAGCTGGTCAAACAGAACAATGCACTTGAGCTGGTCCATGTTGAAATCATCATAGGCAAAATCCAATATCACTTCCTTGCCAGCTATAGGTCCCCCTGCATGACCCAGGAAAGCCATACCATGAATTTAAACATATTAGAAATACTAACTATCCAACCTAATATCATATTCATAGGTGACTTTAACCCACTATTAACTGGGAATCCTATATGACACCAAACATACAGGCAATGAGATTCCTAGATTTTGTAAACACAAACTCCCTGAACCAGATAGTCAATACACCAACCAGGGGTGCAGTCATACTGGATCTGGTCCTCACTAATATGGGAGAGTGCTGTACACTCCCTACTGTAATGTCTTCCCTGGTAATGTCAAACCACAAAATGGTCTCCTTTGAAGTAAAAATAAAACCTGGACCCCCAGCTAAACCTGTAATATTCAGGAACTACTCTAAGATTAACCTCCTGCTATATACCTGGAAGAAATTTCAAGCTCCTATAAACCCTGAGAACACTGTTACCTATGCAGAACTGTTCACAGAAACTCTGTGCAAGCATGTTAATAGCTGCATCAATGGGCCCAGACAATATCCCAGGATGCTTTCTAAATAGTATGAAACATGACCTACCAGGGCCTCTGGAATTTCTACGTAACTATATCCTCCAAACAGGCTTCAAGCCTCATGAATGGAAAACAACAGCAGTCATCCCTTTGCACAAAGGTGGACCAACTACAGACCCTGGAAACTACAGAGCCATAAGTCTCACTAGTCCTATATGTAAAGCCACTGAAAGAATTACCATGGAGATGATCAACAATGATATAGTAAACCTCCAGACACTGGATCCAGCCCAGTTTGGTTTCATCAAGGGCAAGTCATGCCTATTCAACCTGGTGGACTTCTTTGAGAAGGTCATCAAAGCAATAGATGAGGGCAAAATGGTTCACACTGCCTACCTTGACCTAACCAAGGCATTTGACACAACACCTTGTTGAAAAACTCAAGAGGGTAGGTATGAACTTGTATGTCACCCCTTGGATAGCCACCTGGCTCACAGACATGACCCAAGAAGTTAGAATTGGGTAGTCCACCTCTATAAAGAGGTCAGTCACAAGTGGAGTCCCTCAGAGATCAGTCCTTGGACCACTCCTTTTTGGCATTTACTTCTCTCAAGTCAAGGCCAATGTCAGTGGTCTCTGGCTAACTAAATTTACAGATGATTGCAAATTAGGAGCTATCATTGAATCCCACACTGACACAAATGTTGTCCAGGAGGGGCTGACACAAACAACTGGTGTCAGAGCCATGGACTAAAATGAAATGCCAAGAAATGCATAATAGTATCCTTTGGGAAGTCATCCATCCCTGGTAACTATCACATTGACAACACACTCCTTTGAGTTGACCCAGCAGTCAGGACTTAGAGGCACACATAAATAGTAATCTGGCCTTTGTTTATCACATGTCTACAGTTGTGAGGAAATCATTCTATGTTGCATAAAGGTATGGCATCTAAGTCCAAGGAAGTCATTGCTCCACTCTATTCGGCATTCATCAGACCTATCATTGAGTACAATGCCCCCTTTGGTATGTACCTAACCAGGCATATCCAACAACTGGAACATCCACAGAGGTTCATCACTAAAAGAATACAAGGCTTGAGTAAAATGTTCTATGAAGACCATCTCAAGGCTCTATCCCTGTATTCTGTCTCCTACAGGCTTTTGTGGGGAGAACTATGCCCGACATACAGGCCATTGTCAAACCTCCTGTATATCTGCAAAACAAACAGCACCAGAATTACCCATTCTAAAGACTTAAACCATGCATGTGATATAAATAGGACCTACTGGAGAGACAGGTATGTATCCCAGAGATTATCCCATCTCTGGAACAGGCTCCCCATCCATGTGAAGCAGAGTTCCTCCCTAACTCAGTTCAAGTGCAACCTGGACAGAGTTGGATGGGGAACAGGAAATTCATCCCTGTTTTGGCACCTATGTTGATAATGGACACAGACAACCTGTAATTGGTTCATCTCCCAGGCCTTAGCTTGTAAATGTTTCATCTCCAAGCCCCTGCTTACACTTATCAAGGGTATCAGAACTTGTCAGGGATTTGGGATGCATGGCTAGTCTTAAAAAGCCTTTGTTATTGTGAGCCAAATAAACACATATGAACCTATAGTGAGGTAGAATTAGCAATTGCAAAGTCATCCCCAGTGAAACTGTTGGTGCACAGCATAAACCACTAGTTGCCACAATCTAGCAGTGGTCGAAGAAGGTTCTAAAGTCAACATAGTTGATTGGAGAGAAAGCACAACAGTTTAAGAAATTACTCAGGACTGTAGCACCTCAAGAAGAGGAGGAAATAGGTGTAACTGAAGAAGAATGGCAGTGCATCAAAACAGTGTGAGGCCTACAGAACCAATATGCAGCCGAGCCAGGATTGGAAATAATGTCCATACAGAAAGCAGAAGTCCAGGAAGTCATTAAAAGAAAGAAGTAGGGCAGGAGGAAGTGGGAGATAGAAAAGATGGACCAGGCTAGGAAGGACTACTGGTTGGCTAACAAAGAAACTAAGAAAGGAGTTGGAATAGTAAAGAACAAGACATCAGAAGCACTCTACCAGCTTCTGGAAAGTACATTAGTAGATGACACAAAGAAGCTATATCAGGTTGTAAGGCAAAGACAGAAAGGTAAAGAAGATAGTCAGATGTCCTTCATAAGTGATACCAGCATCAAGTTGATCACCAGTCCACAAGACATCAAAAGCAGATGGAAGGAGTACTTCCAGCAGTATCTGAATGAAGAAAACCCCAAAGAAGCTGTACTGCCCCAGAAGCAGCCTACAATGAGATCAGAGGAGGAGCCCACCCTAGAAGAAGTAAGAGCAGCATTAAGGAAAATGAAGTCAAGGAAAGCAGCAGGCACAGATGAGGTCAGAGCAGATATGATAAAGATGCTGGGCGAGATGGGGGAGAAATGGCTGCTGTGGGCACTCATAGCAGTATGGTGAGAATGATGCACCCCTGATGACTGGAGAATAAACACACTAGTGCCCGTGTTCAAAAACAAAGGGGTCATTCACAACTGTGGGCAGTACAGAGGGATCAAACCTACCATATTGCATGAAAGTTCAGGACAGGGTGATTGGTAAACAAACATGCAGAGTAATAGAAAATCAGATGGGAGATGAGGAGTTCAGATTCAAATCAGGATGTAGCAGTAGTGACCTGATGTTTGCATTGAAATAGCTAGTTGAGAAGAAGCTAGAGATGAGGAAAGACGCCAATTGGGTATTCCTACACTTGGAGAAAGAATATGTCAAAATCCCAAGAAAGCTGATTTGGGCAGTCCTGTGGTAGTTCAAAGTCCCAGAAACATTTGTAGAATTAGTGCAAGCTATGTACAAGGACCCAATGACTTAACTACAAACAGTGTTCCATCTCACAGAGGGGTTCACAGTGAGTATTGGTGTGCACCAAGGTTCAGCTCTGAGCCAACTGCTGTTCATGCTGGTGATGGACTACATTAGCAAACAGGTTGGACTGGATAGATCAACAAAGTTGCTGCATGCAAATGACGTGGCATTACAGTCAGACTGAGCAAGAACTTCAGTAAAGGATAGGGGAATGGAATGCAAAACTGAAGGCACATGGGATGAAACTGAGTAGAAATAACACAGTTGTAATGGCAGCAAATGCTGAAGCTCCGAAGAAGCTGAGAACTGAGATAGAAAGGAAATTAGTGGAACAAGTTAACAACTTCAAGTATCTGGGAGGGGTGGTTGAGGAGAAGGGAAGTCTGAATGCGGAGGTCAAAGCTAGAATCAGAGGAGCTTCAGACAAATGGCAGAGAGTGTCAGGTGTAGTATGACAGAAGAATGCCAAAGAAGCTGAAAGGTAAGGCGTGCAAAACAGTGGTGCAACCAATACCACTGGATGGTACAGAAACCTGGGAAGTAACAACAGAGCAATTGAGAAAGATGAAGTGCCTGAGAAAGGTGGTAGGATGCACACTGTGGGACAGATCAAGAAATGAGGACATCAGAACAGAAGCCAAAAAAGCTCCAATTGCAGAGAAGATCAAAGAGAACAGATTATGGTAGTTCATGCACATATGCAGAAAAGTAGAAAGCAATCGGTTGAAGAAGATTTGGAACAGACATGAAGCTGACAAGAGGAAATCCAGATGTTGAGCAAAGAGATGGATGGATTGAGTGAGAGAAGACCTGCAATACTTAGGCATGGCTGTCAAAGATGGTAGGGAAGTAGCACTGAATGGAGAGAGATGGTTAAAGTTAACATGACTCAGAGATGGTTAAAGTTTACATGACTCAGAGATGGTTAAAGTTAACATGACTCAGAGATGGTTAAAGTTAACATGACTCAGAGATGGTAGGAAAGTAGCACTGAATCAAGAGAGATGGTTAAAGTTAACATGACTAAGAGATGGTTAAAGTTAACATGACTCAGAGATGGTTAAAGTTAACATGACTCAGAGATGGTAGGAAAGTAGCACTGAATGAAGAGAGATGGTTAAAGTTAACGACTCAGAGATGGTTAAAGTTATCATGACTCAGAGATGGTAGGAAAGTAGCACTGAATCAAGAGAGATGGTTAAAGTTAACATGACTAAGAGATGGTTAAAGTTAACATGACTCAGAGATGGTAGGAAAGTAGCACTGAATGAAGAGAGATGGTTAAAGTTAACATGACTCAGAGATGGTTAAAGTTAAGATGACTCAGAGATGGTTAAAGTTAACATGACTCAAAGATGGTAGGAAAGTAGCACTGAATGAAGAGAGATGGTTAAAGTTAACATGACTCAGAGATGGTTAAAGTTAACATGACTCAGAGATGGTAGGAAAGTAGCACTGAATGAAGAGAGATGGTTAAAGTTAACATGACTCAGAGATGGTTAAAGTTAACATGACTCAGAGATGGTTAAAGTGAACATGACACCCTGAACCCATGTAGAAAATGGGGAGAAAAGGGGACTGAAGATGTTTGGAGATGACAAGTGTAATGTATATGCTAGAAAATGTGATCATAATTTAGAAATTCACTTATCTGTAAAAGAAAACTATTAAACTGACATTTAACTGGGGCTAGTGTGTGTGTGTGTGTGTGTGTGTCTGTGTGTGCGCGCGTATGTGTTTGTGTGTGTGTGTGTGTGTGTGTGTGTGTGTGTGTGTGCGCGTGTGTGTTTGTGTATGTGTATGTGTGTGTGTGTCTGTGTGTGTGCTGTGTGTGTGTGTGTGTGTGTGTGTGTGTGTGTGTGTGTGTGTCTGTGTGTGTGTGTGTGTGTGTGTGTGTGTGTGTGTGTGTGTGTGTGTGTGTGTGTGGGTGGGTGAATGTGTGTTTGTGCTTATTTGGCTTTATATATATATTCTTACATTGACTAAGAGTTCTGTAAAAAGCATTCATTACAGGAAGACTTCTCAGCACTTCCTTCATGTAATACGGTAATCCAACACATTGCAGAACCTGTTTCCAAGAACTGTAAAGAGCTGAAAGGTATGGCTATTGACAGGTGAAAAAAATGAATACATTTAGCAAGATACATTGATTCTTACCTTGGCTGCACAAGGATGAGACATCTAACTGCCAGTTACAAAAACAGTTGAGATATTACTTGTTTACTTTCAATATTCTGAAATTATTTGCCCATGATTCAAAAATGATTGAACCAAAAATGTGAAATACATCTCAACAAAATGAATTATGAGAATAAATGGTGAGATTTAAGACAGGCTACGAAACTATGCCGCATCACCCCCATCACTAAAGCACACTTCTGGTGGTCTAGATTTCCAAAACTTACAAGACAATTCTTTCACGTACAGTCATTTTGAATGGGCTACAAAGTTTTATGCTTAGTTTCATGAAAGGAATTTGTGAACTTAACAGTTAACAGTGAATTTCCTTTCATTTCTCTTTATTTTTCTTACTTCCGGTTACAAATAATTAAAAAAAACAATAAGCCTGTTAGACTGATTCTTCACCCAACCGGACAGCATGAAACAATGGGAAAACTATTTGTTTAAAGTACTTTCTGGTTAAGGTGATGAAAAATAGCTGAAACAGTTTCAGAATGTATGCTTTAGTGTGATACAGAAGTTATGGTATCAGGGATGAACTCCTCAGGTCATCAGAAGACTCTTAATGATTTCAGTCAGGTGGCTGAGTGCAAAACACATGGTGCACAATTAGGCCACAGCGTTTTGAGTTATTTGGCACAATTAGGGCAAACATGAAAATGAGGGAAGGAAAGGGTGGTGCTCATGCACGACTGCTTATCCAGTGCAGTGTCCACTAGCTCAGTAGATGCAGAAGGCTCTGCAAATAAACCTCAAAACAAAAAAAGAAAAAAAATGAACGTGTGCAGCATGCTAAGTGGAGGAGAGAAATAATATTCAGTTATTGCAGATCTGCATAAACCAATGAGAAACAAAAACACATTAGCAGCAGTCAATGATATTTGCCAGGATATGTCTAAGATATAGATTTTTAGCACTGTGGACTCCTACATAGTAGCCGTAGTAGAAAATATAAGAATGTGCAACACCTCTAGGTTAGGTTTAAAAAAACCCTAGTGGTCATTAGCCTTGTACATACCTATGAACCTCAGTAGAAGCAAATGATATTACATGAGGCAAAGACGTGTAAAAGGGTCAGGTAATCATGATACACAGAATGAAGCAGATGCAGTAACAGAACAGGGGAAAGCAGTTTAGGGAAAAGCACCACACCTAAGCAGGGAAGTGCAGTGCAGTATGCAAACACAAGTGCTACACAAGAACTGTATTGAAACAAACAAAGGGGCTGATGCAGTATGGACAACCACAATCAGTTGTGATATTATAGCCAGATGACAGTATGGAACATGACAGTAAGATCCCAGGGTAGTGCAAATAACAAGACACATATCTATTCTGTGGGAATGAAAGTTGTAGAAGAGGGATGTCCCATAGCTGCTTATCATATGAGGCATAAAATATTACTTAGAATGGGAAAAGGAGGAGTTACTGTACACAATGTTGGTCTTCCAAAGTTTTGAGTAGCCAATTCTCCACAGTCTGTAAGCACCCTTCTGAAAGACTGATGCGTAGGAATGTATAGCTATACATGAGCCATAAAAGACAGGCATGCACTGGACAGGACAGCAGATCACATGTTACTATGATGATAAACGCTGGTGCCATCTTGAGCAGCTGGAGTGGGAGAAAGAGCAAATGCATCAAAAACACCATGAATTGTGTGAAAGGATATGGTCTTTTATCATGAGACACAACTGTGGGAGTCATAGTAATGTACAACAGCAGGCCCTATAGAATATACCTATGCAGGAAATCATATAGGATCCCACTTACTGCTATCAGTGTGGTATGTTTAGTGAAATATATTGCTTGGCAGGTTCTGCCATTTGGAGTTTGTTATGCTGCAGTCTCCCGATAATATGGAAGTGTCAGTGCACACATTCTTCGAATGGCTTGTATTACAGGGTTCAAAACTGGTAGTTATTTAAATGACAGAACTGGGGACTTACTTCAAGGGTATATATTCTGGGTAAGTTAAAGTTAAATATCTTAAAAAGGTTTACACAGAGGCATGTTTAGTGTTATTTATTAGCCATCCAGGTAAATTGTCTCCACACATAGAGGTAGTATTTTTAAGTTGCCAAGAGCACAGAGGACAAATTCTTTGATGATGACAGGTGTATAAATGACTCGGAAATTTGCAAAATTCTTGCACATATAGTAGCAATGTCTTTAGGGCAGAAGTGGGTGATGCCATTTTGTATTATTTAAGAACACTGCTGAGTTATCTACTTTTGTGAGGTAATTAAAAGGTTCATAGGTTCATAGGTATGTACTAGGCTAATGGTCCTGGAGTCTTTACAAGCCTAGCCCATAGAAGTGCCCTGGCATCATGCCGCCTGACGTTAGCTCCCAGTGCCTCTATCAAACAGAGCCACTGGAGTGATCTCCAGGGTGAACTTTCTATTATCCATCCACTCATCAAGATTTCTCTTGAAGAGGGGCAGCGAGGTGCTCTGCTTGACATGTATGGGAAGTCTATTCCAGAGCATGGGCAGTCTCTAGGTGAGGAACCTGTCCCTCCGGCATGTTCTGTTGATTGTGGTAATGAGGTTGAGGTCTCTGGAGTGTGTGGTGCAGAGGGATTGGGATTTCCTTAAATGTAGCATTTCTAACAGAGCTGGGTCATACATAGCTTTGTAATTCAAGCAAAGATCACCTCTAAGTAGGCAATATGAGATAGAAAATAGCTGGAGTCCTTTGAGTCTATCCATGTAGGATATGTGTTTAATGCCTAGGATCCTCTTCGTGAGGTACTTCTGTGGCCTCTCCAGCTGTTGCAAGTGTCTAGTGAGGTACATGCCAAATGGGGCATTATACTCAATGATTGGTCTAAGGAGGGAAGAATAGAGAGAGATGATGACCTCTTTCTTCCTGAATGCAAAACCCTTGGTAATGAGATGTGCCACATAGAAGGACTTTCTGACCACAGTGGCAATGTGGTGGTCGAAGGAGAGGTTACTGTGAACCTGCATCCCCAGATTTCTTATAACACCTTCAGTGTTCAGTGGGCTCCCATCGATGTGATAATTAGTGGGAAATGAGTTTTTACCAAAGGGGATGATGACACATTTTCTGGCATTAAGCCTAAGACCATGGTTCCGACACCAGTCATTGGTCTCAGTGAGGCCTTTCTCTAAGATGTCTGCATCACTTGGGGAGTTAATAATGGCTCCCAGTTGCAGTTGTCTGTGAACTTTGTCAGCCAAAGTCCCTTTGTGTTGGCCTGGACTTCTGAGAAGTAGATGCCGAACAGGAGAGGACCCAGGACCGATCCCTGGGGGACTACACTCATGACTGGTCGGTAGTCTGACCTGGAGTCTACTATTTTCACACTGTGTGTTCTATCTGTGAGCCAATTTGCAACCCACCTAGTGATATAGGGAATGATGCCTAGTTTGGTGAGTTTATCAATAATTCCTGAGTGAGGAATGGTATCAAAGGCCTTGGCCAGATTGAGATAGGCTGTATGTACTGCCTTATCTTCATCCACAGCCCTGGTGACTGACTCAAAGAAGTCAACCAGGTTGAGCAGGCATGATCTCCCTTTCACAAAGCCAAATTATGTGGGTCTAGAGTTTGGAGATTTCCTATATCTTTGTTAAACAGGTCCATGATGATGCGCTCCACAGCTTTACATATCAGACTCATCAGGCTAATGGGGCGATAATTCCCAGGGTCTGTAGTTGCTTTCCCTTTATGGAGAGGGATTACTGTAGCAGTGCGCCATTCAGTAGGGACAAAGCCTGAGGTGAGGCTGTGACACAGGGCATACAGATGTGGTGCCAGTTCACTTTGTAGTTCATATAGAACACAGCCAGGGATATTATCAGGTCCCATAGAAGCTGTATTCTTGACCTTGGACAATGCAACTTTAACCTGTGCTGCAGTAATGCCAGGTGCCTGGCATCCTTCTGGTATTGTGATTGGTCCTTTGGGGGAGAGAAAGGGGTAAAGTTGGCACTGAATCTGTCGGCCAGTATGTTGGCAATATCTGTTAGCTTAGTATAGGAGGTACCATTGTGCAGTAACTCAAAGCAAATCTAGGTATTGCCGTGGGGGTTCTTGATATAACTATAGAAGGCTTTGTGATTGTTTTCATTGTCTGCCACAATTCTGCCTTCATAGGTGGCTTTAGAGGATTTGATAAGTGATCTCAACTTTTTGTTGAGGCTAAGAAGGGAGGTTTTTCCAGTTTTGGGACTTCAACTTTTTCTGCAACAGTTTCTTCCTTCTGTTGTAGAGTTTATTAATGGCAGGGGACCACCAGATTGGCTTCCTTTTCTGGAGGCGAGCGTCTTGGTTCTGTTGGGTATGGCTAGTTCCATGCATTTATGACATGTTCATACAGTGCATTGGGGTATGCAGCTATTTCCCATTGGCATGAGTGCCATGAAGTTAGCCACCTCTGTTTTTAGAAGCCCAAAGTCAGCTTTGGAGAAGTTTTTCAATGTGGTTACCTTTGCGGGGGTTGTGGGTGAGATGTAGATTTCCATGATGATTAGTTTATGGTCAGATC
Source organism: Protopterus annectens (assembly GCF_019279795.1). Classification (NCBI taxonomy): domain Eukaryota; kingdom Metazoa; phylum Chordata; order Ceratodontiformes; family Protopteridae; genus Protopterus; species Protopterus annectens. The sequence continues at coordinate 1,075,625,592 of NC_056733.1, forward strand.
TGACCAGGGAAGAATTGACTACTGGTGTAGAGCAATGGTCACCCATGTTAGTAATAACCAGGTCAAGGATGCTGCTTCCTCCAGTGGGGGTCAGAATGAGCTGGTCCAGGGCATTGGAATTGATGAATTCCAGGAAGCTTTGGGCCAGTGTATTGGTCCTTGAGTAGTTTTCCCAGTTGATGGAGAGGTAGTTGAAGTCTCCTCGTATGAAAGTGCTGGGCTGGACCTTGATAGATTCCAGGGTGCTTAGGAACATGGAGTGAGAGTCTAGGGACATGGTTGGAGACTTATAGCAGGCTATGACCTGTATTGCCATCTTACCCAATGTTAGTTGTACCTGAAGTATCACGGCTGCATTATGCTGGGCTACTAGTCTGGTGGTGTGCATATCCTTTATGAATATGGAGGCACCACAGCCTTTGGAGCAATCGTCCATGTTTTGGGGCCAAAAGGTGTGGAATGAGTTATAGCCTGGTAGTGCAGGGGTGCTTTCTGCTGCTTTAAACCAGGTCTCCATTACAGCACAAATGTTGATGTTCTCTATTTTGAGGAGTGCTTTGAGCAAGTGCATTTTGAGATTTAGACTTCTAGCATTGAGCAGCATGACCCTCAGATTTCATTTATTTATAGCTGTTACGGTGGTAATTTGGTCTTTGGAACACTGCCTAAAAAAGGCATTATAGGGGTGGCAAGACCCTTAGCCAGTACCTGGAATCCCAGGGGTGACAGATGCAGGCTATCTCTGGCAAAGCATCGAGGTCGGTCAATCATGTCATCTCAAGCAGACAGATACTGGATCCCCTTAGAATGACATCAGAAACTTAGCCAATTGTTGAAGTCAAACATTTTTTTTGTACTGCTGTATCATTCTGGGTGACGGTAGGATACTGCTCAGGGATAGAGCCATACCTGCCTGGGCCACATAATCCGAGAGCCCCACCATGTCTCTTTTCATGTAGTCCAGTGAGGTGCATCTCAGGTCATTCACACCCACATGGACAATGACAGAGTCATACTTGTACTTGTTGTGGAGTGACCTGAGTGCCTATGTTATGTGTCATGTTCTGGCACCTGATAACTGACTGTTACCTTCTCCTTATTCAACCTAGTGAGTGGGAAATCTGTGTGCCTCACTACTGAGTTATCCATGATTAGTGTATTGGACAAGGTGTTTAGCCTTGGGTCTTAGGTTGAGGGGCACACTGTGGAGGTGACCTATGTGTCATGTGGTTTGTGCTGTGTTGTGCTGGTCGAATGCATTTCTGTCTTGGCAGTCTCTGCTGTTTGGGTAAACTTCTATTGAGAGCCTCTGAGAAGGTGGGTGTGTGGTTTGTGTTTTTATGTGAGAGATGTGATGGTGGGTGTTCTGGATGGCTATGTGTTCCATGTGGTATGGTGCAGGTGTTGACCTTCTTTTGACCAGCTAGTCCGGTCTTGGCTGGAGAGTGCGTAGCTTCCAATTTCGTAATATAAGTGCATCTCTCACAAGTCCGAGTGTTAGGAGGTAAGAGGAGAGGGTTGTCTGTGTGCATGAGGCAGTTGATACACTGCCTCAGAATGCCCAAGTGGACCAGGTTAAGAGGAGAAAGCACAGGGAACTGCCCTTTAATCATGCCAGGAGGAGTGATCATAACTACTAAGTAATGGAGCTATTTCCGTGAAGAATAACTAGTGCTGATGGCACTTAAGTGTGCTACAATAATTGCTACAAAAACCTGTTGAAGTGCAAAGTGATTAAGCTATTTAAAGTGCAAGAGAAAGAACTAGCAAGATTCAAGTGAAAAACTGAAGAGCAGACTTTCTGGCATCAGTAATAGTCTACCTCAGCTCAGCGCTGCTAGGCAGAGCTTAAACAAGTGTAAACACACGCAAACATGGGCTTTTAAAACAGAAAGTTGAAAGGCATGGAAAAACTGCCCAAATGGCCAATATACTACAATGTCTGGCCCAGAAACCACTCCTCTTTTGGTAGATAGGCTACCTAGTGCTTACCATTCCCACTGATAAGCTAGAAGGATTTATTTTTATCCTAGGCTTATGGTACTAGTTATATTTCTCTTATACTTTGGTCATCCTAATGTTAATTTATTGTTCTTTGCTGATCTTTTTGATGGAGTCTTTATTGTGGGTAGTTTAATAATAGGTATAGGACCATAAAAGTATTTTTCTATGTTCTAGAGCATATTTAAATTGGTGGGCCACCAATGTGGTTAGTTTTTAACTTTGCCATTATACTTGGTTCTAGTGGGGGCTACTGGATCTATACACTTTTATAGGTGGGAGTAGAACCTCATTGTATAACTAGCAGCTAAGGTTGCTTGGGGACTCGTGATAATGCAAGAAATTAAAAAAAAAAATTATCATAGAGCTTGGGTGTTTTTGTCCTTTTGAAGTCCCTACAGTCAGGAGCTGTTTACAGCAAAGTTGTTTTATATTTTAAAAGAGAAGGTTGCTAATTTGTCATCAGATTTAACCAGGGATAGAGATATCTCTGGAGTGGTACAAGTGGGAGCTATGCTGGAATCTACTATTTTTTCTAGGGAATTATTTATTATGTCTATGAATCTTTTGGCATAAGTGTCTTCTGAAGTATAGGTACACCGGCCTGTCTCCTGCACCAGTCTATTGATAAATAGTTAAAATCTCATAAAAAATATATTTTTAATTATGGTTAGTTCAGTGAGTAAATTTATAAATCTCTCATGGCCATTTGAGGACATGGAAGGCATTCTTTATTAGAAAGTGGAAGAATATGAAAGAAACTAGAACATTAAAAAAGTAAAAGCAAGAAAATCTGACGTTATAGTTAAAGATAAGGACAGAAGCAGATTTGCTTATCAAAATTGCAACACCCAGTGATTATAGCTACTTAAATAATGTTATAAAATATCAAGGCAAGCAAGCAGAAAGTAGAACAATGTGTCAAAAGGACATCTGGGTATTTCCATTTGTAATAAAAGCACCTGGGCTACCAAAAAAATAATTCCCAAGGATATTTATACATGTCACTGGTACAGGTAACCTCATATGAACTTTAGAAAGAGGTAATTTCTGAGTAACTTATGGATACTGAGAACAGCCTTTCTGGCAACATCAAATACTGAAGCAAAACTGGCTTTGTGAGCTTTAAATATACTCTGACTTAGGAATGACTTAGAAATGAGGACCCCTCCTGTCATGACTTAAGAATGAGGACCACTCCTGTCATGACTTAGGAATGAGGATCATTCCTATCATAGTATTAAGAAAAAAAAAATTGCAGAAATTAATCACAGATTACAATGCTTTTTTCTGGGTAAGATGGCATTCTGGTTCAGTTTGTGTTCAGGTTGCAGGAGGTCCGCAAGATCACGGAATTTGTTACTTAGATTTCTGATGTTGAGAAGAGTATCTGCTATGCTGGGATGTCCATTAACTGCAGTCTACCTAAAAAGGACACTGTGGGAGTAGCAAGTGCTTTGGCCAATAAGTGGGAGTCATAGAAAGAGTGGTACGGGGCATCCATTGTGAAGTAAGTTGGCCTGTCTACCCTCTCATCACAGGCTGACAGATATTCCTCTGTAAATCAGCAAGTTATGATAGAGCAGGTATACAACCCTGACCTGTAAATCAGAAAGTTTTCAAAAATAAGATCCTAGAAAACAGACATAAATGAGTAGCTGTAACGGGGGATGAGTCATCTAATCAGATCTTTCTGCATAAAATGTTATTGTCTATGGTAGGTCCTCAGGGACCTGAGACATCAATGCCAGATGGCAATGCTGTTGATTATTTATGCAAGCACAGCATACAGTAATCATGTTTTGTTTAATGGCTTCCAGCTTTACTAAATTTTTAATGCTGATTGTAAGTAAGAAGTGATGAGGGAAGGGTGTCATGTGACTTGCTTTAAGCCACACAATGCACTGGTCCAGACCAGCCCTTATTTTTGTATTTTATGTATTGACAGTGGTTTCAATCTATTTTCATTATGTCATTTTGACAAGTGGCATCTATATCTACATCTTTAAATATAGCTCTCTCTCTCTTTGTATATATATATATATATATATATATATATATATATATATATATATATAAAATAATGAAATAATCAAAACTGTCCTTGAAAAATGAATATCATATACTTACCCTCTGATTAACATGACATTTTAGTTTTCTTCTGTCTTTCTCTTTTTTCTTTCCTTGGTTAATTGATACATTCTCAATGTATACTCACTCACTATCTCCATTAATTGAGTGGTAAAGTACAATATATGAACCCATCGGCTTTATGGGTAGTTTGATCAGAAAAAGTATGTACATTGTGAAATTCCACAGACTCGTGTATCATGTGTAATACACATATTAACTATCTCCAATGCCTGCTTTGTAAGTAGGATATTTACTCATAAATTCTATAGTTTCCATGCAAAAGTGTACATGGACATCAGGATTCATAAACAGATTCTGAACTGAATTCCAGAAGTACCGCAGAGGTTGTTCCGTGAACGATACTGGAAGATCTGCAGCTCAGAAACAGAATCATGTTCCTAACATTACCAACTTAGTAAATGAATACTGTGCAGTTCAAAGGCAAAATCATGTATCTATCAATATCAGCTCAGTACACCACTGAAAAAGCTATATCCTGCCCCGAGCAATATCTCAGTTTTCCTAAATGTTTGATGAGCCCTTGCAAAGTCTGACCTCTGTGCCAGAGTTGTGGAGGGATAACCATGCATGCCACAACTGACATACAGCAAAACAGCCTTTGTACCCACAGGTTGGGTACCATGGCAGCAACATATGTCAGGTGTAAACAGCTAGACTATGTACTCATTAGACACATGGAATAATGGATAAAAGAGTAGGATTTCATGACAGTGTGGCAGCGCCCATCAGACATAATATGTGTGCTCTTTACAGAAGTGAAATACCCTTTGCAGTCAACACTGCCAGACAGAATGATTTTATGACCACTGTTGAAACACAATGGTCAAAGCAGAGGAAGTTATCTGCCTATGCTCAACAGTTTCTCACAACATTTGTAATTTGCAATGTTTTATTTTCAATACTATACGGTGGGCAGAGGGTTTATTTGCTCAATACAACAATATTCCATTTTCTAGCATTTAGTTTTAGTCTGTTTTCAGTGCAACAACTATTAACATGTACTAGTTCACTTTCTAGCTTCTGTATATCAGGAGATTCAAGTGTAACACCCAGTTTACAATCATCAGCAAATTTGGATAATCTGAGTTCCTGATATTTTACTCAAAGATCAGAGAAATATATGCAGAATAGAAAATGTCCTAGCATGGATTCCTGTGGTACTTTACAGATTACTTCCATGTTCTCTGAAGACACTCCTGCTATCCTCACAATATGGATTCTGTCCCTCAGCCAATTTGATATCCATTTAACTACAAAGTGATCAATCTGGGGTGCATTTGGCTTGTTGAAAATGTTGGTATGTGGTATAGTATCAAATGCTTTAACAATGCCAAAGTATGCTGTGTGGTCAACATGAGTTTTAGGGGTGGATCTATCAGTTAGCAGGCAGACTGGTACATTATTAAGCCCCATACAGGATGTAGTTTTTGATTTGGAAAATACTTTTAACAAGTGTTCAGTTATGATGATGGGGTATATATATATATATATATATATATATATATATATATATATATATATATATATATATATATATATGTTTGTGCTTGGTATAGGGATCTCTGAGGTGAAGTTAGCATTGAATTTGTTTGCCAGTATATTTGTTTCACTTGATCAGAGTAGGTAGTACTATTTTGAATGAGTACAGAGAAATGTTGGGTATTATTCTGTAATTTCCTGATGTAGGTAAAAAGGATTTGTAATTATCCTTAGCGTTCAATGCTAGACTAAGTTAATGGGAAGCCTTAGCTTTCCTGAAGGTGTTTTTAGTGCCTTGAATAACATCTTGATTTTAACTTTGATTTGTGAGTCTTTAATTTTGTTATATATTCCAATGAGTTTTTTTTCTTAAGATAGAATATTTTCACAATCAGATCAGGATTCTATGAATGCATACAGGAATAAATCTGGAATAAGACACACAACGCATCAAAAGGCATATGAACTATTTATTTGTCTTATTTTCTAACTTTACTTTTTGCTTTACACAGCTTGACCTTTTGGCAGCTTGTACCAGACCTTTTGACCAATCAGAGAATTCTAGTGCATTTCTATAAAGAAATCATCTTCCCCAGACAAAATCAAAATGATACCCTTTATGAAGCACTCACCCTAGCGTACCTGTCCTTCATATCAGGGGCAGATCAGCTCCAGATATGGTTTAGTGCTACAGGTTGCTGAATCTGGATTTGGGGGCTATTTTAAAAGTAAAATGTGACTTTATTGTTTTTGGAGCTTCATGCTGGTTGCCTTAAACATCACAGTGTGAGGTGTGTTTCATGAAATATTTGTACTGCTTTGTCTTCCATAGTTAAATCCAGAATTTGCATTTCATTTGACCTTTGGTCTCTATGGATAACATCAGTAGCCTACTGACACAACATACCTCTATTGAACAGGCCTGTATTATGTTTAGATCATAAGGTTCAGGACTTTCTTGAACAGCAAATATGTAGTAGCTGTGCACTGTGGCAGTGGGAGTAGGTGTAGATGTAGCATTTGTGTACTCTGCCAGTGCTTTTCATCTGCATGCAAGGCTAGATCTAGTTATTATTGTACTTAGGCAGTAATGATTTATACATCCATGTGTGTATCCATGGTGTGTTACGCTTGGGTTTATGTGTGCTTTGAATGTCCTAGAAAGAGAGAGAGTGAGAGAGAGAGAGAGAGAGAGTGTGTGTGTGTGTGTGTGTGTGTGTGTGTGTGTGTGTGTGCGAGTGTGTGCGTGTGTGTGCGTGTGTGTGCGTGTGTGTGTGTGTGTGTGTGTGTGTGTGTGTGTGCGTGTGTGTGTGTGCAATACTTTGGTATTAATGCCATCTGTCACTCTGATAGATGCCCTGCCTATCTAGCTTTGCATTGCACAGTTGCTGTAATGCATGCTCCATTGCCCTTTTGCATATTGATTACACATTGTTGGCCCCATTGCAGTATGTTGTATGCTTCTTTAGCAAGCCTGTGTGCTTTGAATGTGCATCACTTTGGGCCTTTTACATGCCTTATTCCAGCACACTACCCTTATTTAGTGCATTGTATGTTTATGAGTCCCACCCATAGTTAGAAGCTCCATACACTGCTTGGTCATCTACATTAAACTATAAGCACACTGAAGTATATGTGACATACTTCTCAACAGCTATGAGTTATGGTTTTTGAATTTATGGCTAACCTTGCACCTTCTAGACTTATTGATTTTCTTTTGATTTCCCTCATAAAGATGCACCTTTTCAAGGGTCTTCTTTCAGCTTTTCTTGGTTAGGGGTCGCCACAGCAGAACTCCCATCCGCTAATGATTGGCAGTGGATTGTTATGATGCTGAGTTGCCAGCCCGATGCCTAACCTTCAACGAAGGCACGCCCATTCATGCTCGCACCTACCTGCATGTCTTTAACATCACTCAACAGCGGGTAGGGCATGCAGACTCCACACAGAAGGTGCTCCAGCCGAGAATCAAATGGGAGAACCTCTTGCTGTGAGGCGACAATGCTAACCGCTGCACCACTGCGGCCTGCACCTTTTCAAGATTACATACATTAATAAATAACTGAAGCCTGTACAAAAAAAATTATTTATCACTAACTATATGTGATTTAGTATCTAACTCCACCTTTTTCAAAAAAAAAAAAGAAACAGCTCATCTTTTGGGTCCCTTACTATGATTTTTATTGTTCAGAGGTTAAGAGTATCACATTCGTATATATGAGCTAATGTCCCTGCCATTGTCTCACTGTAATGCCTGAAGCATTAAGTACAACAGCTCTGGCTCAAAGTATTTATTAAGTATTGCCAGTGTTTTTCTTTGTTATGCAAATGCAAAACAAAACAGTGATGAGTCCCCAGGCTTTAAAGACAGCACAATTTTGCCAAAAAGATAAAAATAAAATGAAAAGAAACCCTTATGATTACCACAATGGCAGAGTGGTGATCATGCAACTAAAACATCTTCAAAAATAGGTTTGTAAGTGAATGTACATAACAAGAAAGACTTATAGGTTCATAGGTGTGTACTAGGCTAATGGCCCTAGAGCCTTTACAAGCCTAGCCCATAGGATTACCCTGGCATCATGCCACCCGACCTAAGTTCCCAGGGTCTCTGTCGAGTAGAGCCACTGGAGTGATCCCTGGGGTGAATTTTCTATTTCTCATCCACTCATCAACGTTCCTTTTGAAGAGGGCCAGTGAGGTGCTCTGCTTGACATGTATGGGAAGTCTATTCCATAGCATGGGCAGTCTCTGGGTTATGAACATGTCCCTCCAGTGTGTTCTGTTGATTGTGGTAATGAGGTTGAGGTCTCTGGAGTGTGTTGTGTGGAGGGATTGGGATTTCTTTAGATGTAGCATTTCTAACAGAGCTGGGTCAGACATGGCTTTGTAAGTCAAGCATAGATCGCCTCTAAGTAGGTGATATGAGACAGAGAATAGTTGGAGTTTTTTGACTCTGTCCATATAGGACAAGTGTTTAAGGCCTAGGATCCTCTTTGTGAGGTACTTTTGCTGCCTCTCCAGTTGTTGCAGGTGTCTAGTGAGGTACATGCCAAATGGGGCATTGTACTCGATGAGTGGCCTAATGAGGGAAGAGTAGAGGGAGACAATGACCTCTTTCTTCCTGGATGCAAAACCCTTAGTAATGAGATGTGCCACATAGAAGGACTTTCTGACCACAGTGGCAATGTGGTGGTCAAAAGAGAGGTTGCTGTCAACCTGTGTTCCCAGATCTCTTATAATGCCTTCTGTGTTCAGTGGACTACCATGGATGTGGTAATTCATGGGAACCGGGTTTTTCCCAAAGGGGATGATGACACATTTTTTAGCTTTGAGCTTAAAGCCATGGTTCTGACACCAGTCGCTGGTCTCAGTGAGGCCTTTCTGTAATATGTCAACATCACTTAGGGAGTTAATAATAGTTCCCAAATTGCAATCGTCTGTGAACTTTGTCAGCCAGAGTCCCATCATGTGGCCTGGACTTCAGATAAGTAGATACCAAACAGGACACGACCCAGGACAGAACAATGTGGGACTCCACTCATGACTGGTCGGTAGGCTGACTTGCAGTCAGCTACTTTCACACTGTGGGTTCTATCTGTGAGCCAGTTTGTAACCCACCTACTGATATAGGGGTTGATGCCTAGCTTAGTGAGTTTTTCTATGATTACTGAGTGAGAAACGGTATCATAGTCCTTGGCCAGATCAAGGTAGGCTGTATGAACCACCTTGCCTTCATCCACAGCTCTGGTGACTGACTCATAGAAGTCGACCAAGTTGAGCAGGCATGATCTACCCTTCACAAAACCAAACTGTGTGGGATCCAGAGTTTGGAGATTCCCTATATCCTTGTTTATTAGGTCCATGATGATGCGTTCCATAGCTTTGCATATCAGACTCATCAGGCTAATGGGGCGATAGTTCCCAGGGTCTGTAGTTGCTCATCCTTTGTGGAGAGGGATGACTGTAGCAGTGCACCATTCAGTAGGGACAAAGCCTGAGGTGAGGCTTTGATTGAACAGGGAAAACAGGTGAGGTGCCAGTTCACTCTATAGTTCATGTAGAACACAGCCAGGGATATTCTCAGGTCCCATAGAAGCTGTATTCTTGGCCTTGGACAGTGCTGTTTTAACCTGTGCAGTAGTAATAATACTGGGTGTCTGGCAGTCTACTGGTATTGTGATTGGTCTTTGAGGTGGGGAGAAGGGTAAAGCTGGTACTGAATCTGTTGGCCAGTATATTGGCAACATCTGTTGGTTCAGTATAGGAGGTACCATTGTGCAGTAGCTCAGAGCAAATCTGGGTATTGCTGTGGAGATTTTTTATATAATGATAGAAGGTCTTGCAGTTGTCTTTACTATCTGCTGCAATTCTGTTTTCATAGCTAGCTTTAGAGGATTTGATGAGGGATCTCAACTTTTTGTTGAGGCTGGTAAGGGAGTTTTTTCTGTCTTGGGACTTCACCTTTTTCCGCATCAATTTCCTCCTTCTGTTGTAGAGTTTGTTTATGGCAGGGGACCACCAGATTGGCTTCCTTTTTTTGGAGGAGAGCATCTTGGTTCTATTGGGTATGGCGAGATCCATGCATTTGTGTATGTGTTCGAACAGTGCATTGGTGTATGATTTGGCAGTCATGCAACTATTCTCCATTTGCATGATTGCCGTGAAGTTAGCCACCTCTGTTTTTAGCAACCCAAAGTTAGCTTTAGAAAAGTTTTTCATGGTGGTTACCTTTGTGGGGGGGGGGTGGATTTCCTAGGTGATTAGTTTGTGGCTGGATCTATCCAGGGAGGAGTTGACTATTGGTGTAGAGCAATAGTCACCCATGTTAGTAATGACCAGGTCAAGGATGTTGCTACCTCTAGTGGGGGTAAGAACGAGCTTCAAAAACACTGTTAGAATAAAATAACTTTCACTATGTGGTAATCGAGCACAAACAACAATTTTTTTGTATAATGCACTACAGTTTTCATATCACAGGTTATAGTAACTTTTTTAAGGCAACAGTCACAAAAGTTATGTTATCTAAATATATTTAAATCAGGTATTGCAACTCATCTACAAAGCATCATATTTAAATGGCTATTTAAAAAGAGACACTATTAAGCAATGTTTATATCAGATTATAGATGATCAGTTTAATGGCAATATATCTTTATGCACTAAAAATGGCAATTACTATATACCAAACCAACTAAGCAGAGTAAATTTTTGGGACCTAACCAATTGTATGAAAGTAAAGTAAAACAAAGCAGTTTTCATATACTGATGTAAAAAAATATGTAGGGAAATATTTAAAGAAACAAAAAGCAGAAATCAATGTTTCATAATAAAATTAGATTTTATAGTACATTATGTAGTTGTGTTTTTGATGCAAAAAATATCAATATAATGTATCAGTGCATGGACAAAAGTGCTTCTAAACTAATATGCTGTAGAAATGAGAAATTAAACAGTATAAGAGAATATATCAGCACAATTTTAAATGCCCGAGTATGTTTGATATCTTGATGTTTTTAAGGCTATCAGGACAAACTGAAACATACAATAAAAATGTGGAATTGTCTTAGTTAATTACAGTTTGAATGATGGTTCTAGTGATGAAAAAAATGCATTGGGTACCGAAATGTATACACAGTGGTGCAGTTTAGTGGTATTATAAACATTCTAAAAGATCATTCAGAGAAAATTCCTTTGCAGGTGTTTGAATCAGAAACCACAAGTAAATGCAAAGGGATTTAGGTTCCATAATAAGAATCAAATGAGAAATGAAAGTAGTTTTCATAACATAGCTGAGTTGTACAGACTAGTAAATCACAGCTGTTTGGAGAAGGATTGCTAAATATACCTGAGACATATTTGTAGCTTTTGCTTCTTAAGAATGCACAGTATAAGGCTGATTCTTAAATAACTGGGCAGAAAATCTGAAGATGAATTTCCTCAAATACATTTACTAAGGTTTTAATAAGAACCCACATTTAAAATGGCACAATGCAAGAAAAACTGGTATAATTCAATTATTTCTTCAGACTGACTCCCCCAACACCCCCTCCCCATTTTGGTGGATGCACACACCATACCCCTAACTATATATTCTAATTCAGAAATTGTACATATGGAAGAAATACTTGAATTTTTACAAGAGAGATATATTTACCTTTCTTCAAGGTTGTCTAATCTGGGAGACAGAATATATTTAAGGATGGAGCATTTCAGTATGCGTTAACTGATTTGGTAGTTTTAACAAGTAGTTTTTGAGCTCAGTGAACATTCTAGTAGGATGATAAGATTCAAGAAAAGGAGGTGTGCAATACTTAGGAGTAATGTGTGAGCACTTACAGACATTGACAAACATGAAGCTGTGCACCTTATTTTTGTAAGCACAGCAGGATAGTTTTTTTTAAGGAGGGGGGTATAGTGATTAGAGCTTTTTTTGGTTGCCTAAGATAAACAAAGCTGAGCTCAGGTATTTCAGTTTCACTAGCAGTCTGTATAGATAATAAAACTATCAAAAATTCTGAAATGAACAAATGTGCAAACAAAAGGTAAAAACATTACACGGACAAACCATTCAGTAAAAACTGTAAGAAAGACTCATCCAAGCTAGACCCTTCGCTGTGTAATTCCTTAAACCTTGAGCAGAGTATGCCCATCCCAGGGGGTATATGCAGTTGACACCTTCAGAATATTAACATTTCCAGCTACATGGATGCCCATGACTTTTTATTATTTTAGTCTTTATGGGTACATAAAGGGTAATTAAGCCAAATTCCACTAGCTATGGACATGCGTGTTTCAGAGTTTTTGTGACCTTATCTGTACGGTGTAAGTTGATTGTTTAGCTGCACTTTAAAAACATGAGGCTTAAAACCCATTCTGATGCCTACAAACATTAAGATGCCTACAAAATATCCCAAACAGCATACAATCAAAGGGTAAAAAGGTTACACAGACAAACCATTCAGTAAAACCTGCAAGAAGACTCAGCAAAGTTAGAGTCATCAATGCATAATACCTTAAAACTCATGTGACACCCGTGCACTGGCCCAGTAATCAATGCGGCTCAATCCTCACCACTAGCACCAGTGAGAGGTGTGCACATTGGGAGGGATAACAGATATACACACAGTAAAGTACAATTTCCATTAAGAGTACACATAAATCATAGTCAACCTGGAGCTGGTGTCTCTATTTCTCCCTAGATCCCCAATAATACTCCCCACTAGGGTCCAGATCTCAGTCTAGTGGTCAAGCTAAAACCTCCAGCACCCTCTCTGTCCAACCAGTGCTCCATGTCCCTGCCCAAATAGCTGACACACACAAACACTTTAAGATGTGAGTTATATACAAACACACAGACACTCCTGGGGAAGGCTGGCACAGGTTCTCCAGCTATGCCCCATTTCTGCCCAGACTATAAGGTAGTACTGACTGCCACCAACCACTACTATCAGCTGTTATAAGGCCCTTCCCAAAAGGTGACCGATTTCACTGTATAATATTACTGTTATCCAAACAGTAAGTGTGACGAACAGCAAGACTATTGGAGTGGCTTGGACAGTATCACCAAATACATGAAATCACTCTAGAGCTTAAATTATCTCTACAGAAAACAGCCACAGTTGAAAGGTTTAAACATATTTAATAATAAATAATAAAAACACAAGACAACGCTCATCAGTTCAACACAGTGCTAATCAAGAGTTCAGAAATCACAGGAAACTTTAAAACAATATTGAAGGCTAGTCTGACATAAATACAGAAATCTAGACTAATCTGGCTAAATTCCTATATGACTCTAAGATAAATCACTGTTCTAAATACTACTTACATGCAGAGCAAGCAAGTGCTGGTGAGTGGATGTTTTTACTAGATCCCAGACAAGATAAAATGCTCTATCTTTCTCTCTGAGAAAGTCTTAAATTGATAATACACACTACTGCCGAGTCATTTCACATTACATCATTTTTATCACATCTCCTTTAGTTCCCAGGCTAACAGAAACTCAAAATTTACATATCTTTGTACAGTGAGCCTGGCCAGAAAGCCACAGCAATAAAATACACTTTTACATATAAAATCTAGTAATTATCCCTGTCTTAAACAATAGAAAAAAATTGCTAGCCCAGACATCATGTCTCCGAGCTTGAGATCAAACACAGTGGTAATTCTTTACTTAACAGCTTCCTTCCAGCAGGGGGCACAGTGGTTACATTTTTGAAGTTCAACATATAACACAGTTTTCTTACATCTAGTTTTCTTACATTTGTAAAAACAAGCCTGTGGATTATGTTAATATTTACAATGATATAGAATTATCTACAAAACTCTATCTAGCTATGCTAGCAGCATTTACATATCCCCTCCCCCACCCCAGAGAACTCAAGCTAGTTTTTCAAGTGACCCTTGAGAAACTTTGCATGAGAGGGTTAGGTCTAGCTGAGTATACCTTACCCCATTCCCTGTCTTGAGATCCCATCTGCATTGGCATTGCTAATCCCACTGCAGTGCTTCACTGACATATCATATGCTTACAACCATAGGCTCCATCTCAGCAACTTGGCATTTTGCTGGCTGGCTCATGTTAGGGGATTGTGATCTGTAACTACAGTGAATTTCCTTCCATACAGATAAGGCTGTAGTTTCTGCAGTGCCCACATTATAGCTAGACATTCCTTTTCTACAGCTGCATAGCATTCCTCCCCGGGTTGGAGCCAACGACTGAGATAAACCACTGGGTGCTCTTCTCCCCTCAAGAAATCTGTCTAAGTACAGCCCCCAACCAATGGGTCAAAGCATCTACTGCACAACAAATTATTTGCTGTAATCTGTACTGGCTAACACAGGGGCCCTCCCAAGGCTTCTTTAAGCTTCTGGAATGCCTGCCCACATGCTGTGGTCCAGACTACCTTATCTGGCCTGTTTTTCCTTGTCAGGTCTGTGAGGGGAGCAGCTATGGTACTATAACTGGGGATGAACTTTCTGTACTACCCTTTTGTCCCTACAAATGCCCTCACCTGCTCCTTGGTAACAGGCTCAGGCCATGCCTAAATGATTTCCACTTTGGCAGGTTCTGGCCTGATCTTACCACTCACTACTCTATGTCCCAGGTAGGAGACCTCTGCCATATCCACCTGCCATTTTCTAGGCTTAATGGTCACCCTGCCCTCTGTAGTCTGCCCAGCACCTCCCTGACATATTGAAGATGCTCTTGCCACGAATGGCTGTATATGGCAATATCATCTAGGTAACCAAGGGCAAACCCTCCTGATCCTGCTCGGATATGATCTACCATTCTCTGAAAATTTGCTTGGGCATTTTTCATCCCAAAGGGCATATTTGTGAACTCATAAAATCCAAAAAGAGTCACAAAGGCTGACCTCTCTTTATCACTGGTTGTCAAGGGCACCTGCCAGTAACCCTTGGTAAGATCAATGGTGGTAAGCTACTTAGCCCCACCCATCTGCTTTAGGGCTTCATCTGATATAGGCATGGGGTAAGCGTCTGACTCTGGGAGACTATTTAATTTCCTGTAGCCCACACAGAACCTGGTGCTGACACCCTTCTTTGGCACCAGCACCACTTGGGGGACTGTTTGACTCTTGAATTACCCCTAGTTCCAACATTTCCCATATCTCATCCCTCAGAGTCTGTTTGACTCTCTCAGGCACCCTATAAGGGGCCTGCCTAATAGGCCTTTGAGGTCCTGTATCCAGCTGGTGCTGCACCAGGTGGGTGCACCCTGGTTTCCCAGTGAACATGTCCCCAAACTCCTGTAACACTGCTCGGATTTCTCCAACCTGGGTAGGAGATAGCTGCTGAGACATTGCTACCCCTTTCACTTAGGTGTCAGTCCGAGCCTCACTGAGGAAATCAGTCACCAGATCTCCCTCAGACTCCTGCTGCAATCCACTACAAATACTCAACATAAGAGCCTCCCTATCATGGTAAGGTTTCATCATGTTAACATGGTACAATCTGTGTCCCTGCCTCCTACCTAGCAGTTCTACCATGTAGTTAACATCGCTGACCTTCCCTACCTCCTTGTAGAGTCCCTCCCAGGCTGCTTGCAGTTTGTTGTGTCTGACAGGAACAAAAACCATTACCTGATGCCCTACAGCATACTCTGTAGCTCAAACATTCCTATCATACCAGACCTTTTTCTGCTGTTGAGCTTCTGCCTGGTTCTTCTGGGGCAAGCCATGAACTCCCTGAGCCTTGTCCTGAGGTTTAGGACATATGCCACAACAGACTCCTTGTGAGATTCACACTCACCTTCTCATTTATCATGAATTAAATCTAGAGGCCCCCTCACCCTATGCCCATACTACAACGCAAAGGGTGAAAAATCTGTAGATTCCTGTGGAACCTCTCTTTAAGCAAACAACAGATGGGGCAAATATTTGTCCCACTCCCTCTTAAACTGATCTGCAAATGCCTGTAGCATGGACTTGATTGTAGAGTTTAACCTCTCAACAAGACCATTAGTATGGGGATGGTAGGTGGTGGTCTTCAGGTGCTTCACCCCACAGTACTTCCACAGAAAATCCAGCAGGTCTGACATGGAATTGGCTCCTCAGTCAGTCAGTATTTCTTCTGGGAAACCTACCCTGCTGAAAACCTCTAACCAAGCATTTGCTACCTTTTCTGCCACAATGGAGGAGAAAGCCACTGCCTCAGGGTATCTTGTAGTATAATCTACTACCACTAGGATATACTTTTTCCCTGTGGAACTTGGAGTACTCAGAGACCCCACAATATCCATAGCTACCCTCTGAAATGGCTCCTTAATCACAGGCAAAGGCATCAAAGGAGCTTTCACTTTGCCTTCTGCCTTGCCTACCTTTTGGTACTAATCACAGGTCCTGCAGTACCCTGTTACATCCCTGGAAATTCCAGGCCAATAGAAGTTCTGTATAATACATCTCTTTGTACATTTTATGACCATATGACCTGCAAAGGGAATATCATGGGCTATGGCTAGAAGCAGCAGACGGTAGGCTCTAGGCACTACCAACTGCTGTATTTTCTCACCTTCTAGCCCTCCCTCAGGGGTCCACTCTCTATAGAGTAACCCTTTGTTCCAGTACACACAATCCCCCTTCCCTTGAGAATCAGGCGCCTCACTAGCTACCTCTCTCAGGCCTTGTAATGTAGGGTCTGAAAGCTGAGCCTGTCTCAACACTCTCTTTGTAACCCTTCCCAGCTCCCCTTCCACAGGAAGTCTGGCATCCTCTGAAAGTGGTGCCTCATTGTTAGCCTGGGTACTAGTGCTCACCTCTGCCCTTGCAGTCACTCTGTCCAAGGGACCATCAGTATCCACAAGCAGCTGTGGCTCACCTAAAGTCTCACTGGTACAGAGTAGCTCCCTCCCTGAAGTAACCACCTCACCAGTCTTGGCTGCAAGTATGTGGTCTGACTGGGTTTCCCCCAAGCTGCCAGGCCCACATGCTTGTCTCCAAGCCTGAATGCATGTAACTGTGTGAGCACATCATACTGTATTATCAGAATCATTCCCTATCAGAACATCTGCAGAGATATCCTCAAACACAGCTACTTGCTGGCTTCCTTTTCCACCCTCCCAGTCAAGGTGAACCGTAGCCAAAGGTATTTAGAATGAGGTCCCTCCTAAAGCTCTAACTGAAGTAGACTGCCCAGGTAAGTAGTGCTCCTCTGTAACCATTGCAGGCTTCACAATGGTTATGTTAGAGGCTGTGTCTCTCTTAGCAGTGGTCTCTTTGCCATTCACTATGATAGGATATAACCTCTTGTGATAGTTTGGTACCCTTGTTGTCTCTAGACAACCTACTGTTGGCATTTTGTCTTTCCCACTTACTGGCTCCCTCACCTTTTGTTCCTCACTTTGCCTCCGTGGACATCTATGCACCACATGGCCCCACTGGTTGCATTCAAAACATTTAACACTAGGTCTTGGATGTGTACCTGGACTAGTGGGTTCCCCTGCTACTGTCAGATTCTGTTGGGGCAGTCTGGGCTCCCCACCATGGGTTCTTTTAGACCCATGAGCAGCACTGGGTGTCCTTTCCTGTGCACTGATGCCCTGCTTGCTAGGTATAGGTCTCACTTCTTCCCCAACTCATCTGAAGTAGCACATTGTCTATCAGCTAACCAGGTCCTCATGTCCTCAGGCAAAGTGCTAAGGGCTTGTTCCCTCACAAAAAGGTCTGCCAGCCCTTCAAAAGTGGTGACTTGACATCCACTTACCCACCAATGAAAATAAGTGCTTAGTTCAGCAACATATTCACACACACTTTCCTATAAGCTTCAGGTGTTAGCTTAAAAAATTATAGCAAACAATTCTTATCAGCAGTATAATCAAAAAATTCATGATCAGATCATTTAGACAGCAAAGTTTCATCTTTACCATGGAATAAGGGGGTCAGGAACCATACCCAGAAGCTTTGGTCAATGTCATACTGTTTACATACTCTCTCAAACATATGAATGAGACTATCAAAATTATCTGTAAACTGTGGAAGAAATTTGCTGACCTTTTGTGCTTCTGGGGTCCAGTTACTCCCTTCCCCATTACCTCCATGACTCTGGTGAAGTCAACATCTCGTTTTCATGTTGCCTGTGCCTCTCCTCCTTAGCTTATATTTCCAAATGCCCGGCCTTCAATTCAAGTTTTTTTTAGCTCCAGATGAATTTTTAAGTCCTCTGCAGAAAGGCTGAGCTGTCCATTCTCTGAGGGTTGTACATCGCCACGGCCAGTCTGATCGTCCTCCTGGTTGCTATTTTCTGCTGCAGCTGTGACCAAATCTGCAATCAGGTCTGCTTTAGTCAGGTTTCCATGCTCCAGTCCTTTAGCTTGGCACATCCCAGCCAACTGGCTACTTGTCAGTTTGCCATATTCCTCTGCTGACATGCTTGCCTGGTCTCCCTGACTAACTAAGCTAACAAAAGAAATAAAACAATTGTGGTCTGAACTCTGAATGTTCACCGCATGGCTGATTTAGAGTACAAAAACACCTTCAGTGATCACTGTGCACAAGCTACATGAATTCACTATCCACACTACTACAAGCCAATTAATATGTGATGTGGCTAAATCACCACTATCAAACTATTAATATTTGATGTGGATATCCCACCACTGCCAAACAATTAATATGTGATGCCTGTGCACTGGCCCAGTAATCAAGGAGCCTAAATCCTCACCACTAGCACCAGTGAGGGGCGTGCACATTGGAAAGGATAACAGATACACACACACAGTAAAGTACAATTTCCCTTAAGAGCACGCAGAGATCACAGTTAGTCTGGGGTTGGTTTCTCCCTTTTTCTCCAGATTCCCAGTAAGACTCCCCACTGGCACAGCTATAGGGTCTAGATCTCAGCCTAGTAGTTAAGCCAAAACCTCCAGCACCCTCTCTGTTCAACCAGTGCTTTGTGTTCCTGCCCAAGTAGCTGACACACACACACACACTTTAAGATTTGAGTTATATGCAAACACACAGGCACTCCTGGGGAAGGCTGGCACAGGTTCTCCAGCTATGCCCCCTTTCTGCCCAGACTATTAGTACTGACTGCACCAACCACTGCTATCAGCTACTATACGGCCCTTTTCAAAGGGTGACCAATTTCACTGTGTAATATTACTGTTATCCAAATAGTAAGTGTGACGAACATCAAGACTATTGGAGTGGCTTGGACAGTGTCACCAAATACATGCAAGCACTCTATAGCTTAAATTATCTCTACAGAAAACAGCCACAGTTGAAAGGTTTAAACATATTTAATAATAAATAATAAAACACAAGACGAATCTCATCAATTCAACACTGTGCTAATCAAGAGTTAAGAAATCACAGGAAACTTTAAAACAATATTGTAGGATAGTCTGACATAAATATAGAAAACAACTAGACTAATCTGACTAAATTCCTATCTAACTCTAAGAGAAATCACTGTTCTAAATACTACTTACATACAGAGCAAGCAAGTGCTGGTGAGTGGATGTTCTTACTAGATCCCAGACAAGATACAAAATGATCTATCTTTCTCTATGAGAAAGTCTTAAATTGATAATACACAGTACTGCTGAGTCATTTCACATTACATCATTTTTATCACTTCCCCTTTAGTTCCCAGGCTAACAGAAACTCAAAATTCACACTTCTTTGTAAGCTGCACCTGGCCAGGAAGCCACAACAATAAAACACTTTCACATGCAAATTCTAGTAATGATCTCTGTCTTAAACACTAGAAAGAATGTGCTAGCCCAGACATCCTGTCTCCGAGCTTGAGATCAAACACAGTGGTTTTTCTTTACTTAACAGCTTCCTTCCAGCAGGGGGCACTGTGATTACATTTTTGAAGTTCAGCATATAACACAGTTTTCTTACATTTACTTTTCTTACGTTTGTAAAAACAAGCCTGTGGATTATATTAATATTTACAATGACATAGAATTATCTAAAAAAATTATCTAGCTTGGCTGGCGGCCTTCACACTTCCTATAGGGGAAGCCCATTGGATATATGAAAATTACCCTTTAAGGTTATGCTAGTGCTTGAACTATAATGTTTGCTACCTAAGTCTTTATGGGTACATTCAGGCCAGTAAATCTAAACCACACTAGCTGTAGACATACCTTGTTTTGGACCTTTATGACCTTGTCAGTACACCATAAGTGAATTATTTGGGGGTGACTAGCCTGGTTTTACTGGTTGGGGTAAGGAAGCTAAGGAAATGTCTGAGTCTATAGAGACTACTAAATTTAAAGTTATATTTGTTAACAGTTGTATGTAATTTTTAATTATATTAATTTTTTTCCTGTTTGTCTTACCTATTTGCTCACTGATTAAGCCCACAGGACAAATCCACCCTTTTCAGGGCAGCTGTCAACACCGTCCTATTAAATGACTAGTTTAGAGTCACACAGTCGAATGCAGGTAGAAGGAATCAAACCATGTACTTTAAGCACATGGAGCACATCATTGACAACTCAGAAATGTAGTCTTCTGCACTAACTGCCAAACTACTTGCTCATCAAGTGAAAGTATGTATTTTATTTTTTTGGTATGCAGTATTATGGTATTATCTGATATTTCTATTTGTAATTTAAAGGACCGTAAGTTTTTGTAGTGGGTGCTTTACAATAGCATTTAGGTACTGGTTGTTGCATTTAATATCAGATGATAGTTGTCTATTATTTCTCATATTCTGAGAAACCAGCTTAGAGTTGTTTGTCACCAACTGATTGAGGTTTGCAGGAACAAAGTAAAGCTGTGGTGTAAATGTATTGAACAAGTTTAAGCTAACTACAATAATCTGACATGGTACTAGCATAGTAAGTGAAAAGTAAGGGTCCTAATATGAAGCCTTGTGGGATGTTTTTGCTGAAAGAGAAAATGCTGGATAATTAATTTCGCCATTTGGCTTTAACTTTTCTATCTAAGGAATAGTTTTCAAGATGTTTCATGGCTCTGTAGTGGAAGCTGAGGTCCCTGAATTTGTTTATAAGGTCTTCATAACTAGCAGTGTCAAATGTCTTAGACAGATTGAAGTATAATATGGCTACAATTGCCATGTATCATGTCTGTCTCTGATATAAAGTTGCGTAAGTTGAATTTACCATAACATTAAATGTCCCAATGATCACTGCAATAACCTTAGCTATATGGGTTATATCCTGTCAAGGATATAACAGCCGGCCAGCTTTCAAAGCTTCAGGGCAACTTCCACAGGCCAAATTGTCATGCAGCTTGAGCTAAGCTGACTAAATGATATGTCTGGGTGTGCCGCCCTTCAGAGCTTTCATACCAGCAGACAGAAAGAGGCTGAGCCCTGAAAGTACAGTGCTAGAAAAAAAAACAAATGCATGTCCACACCTAAAAAACAAGGGGGTGGATGGAGGGAGGGAGGGAGGGAGATAGAGACCAATAAGCAACTACTGCAGCACTGACCATTCAAGCATTTACTGCTATGGTAAGTTCAAGTTACACAACTATACTGCATTCATTATATTCATCACTGCTGCAGTAGCATTAGCTATATGGGTAGAGTAAGACAACTAATTACATCTGGGAGGTGGAAGGAGGAGAAGAGTCCAGGAGCTCCTGGAGAATGGCCTTAACAAAGCTTGAGCTGTACCTGGAGAAGGAATCGGGCTTACAGAACTTAGTAAATGTAAGTACAGAGGACCAAGTAGCACCTTCTAGAATACTTTTAGAATCTAACCATTTCCAAAAAGCCATAGATGAAGCCAAAGCCCTTGTAGAGTGGGCCTTGACCCTGCCTCTAAAAGTTTTTTTATTGTGAGTATAAGAAAAGATAATAGCCTCCTGTCCAGATAGTACCTGAGTTGTCTGTGGACATCTATAGTATTGAGTATCCCCCACCATTTTTAGGTTCAGTAAAGAAAATGGGGAGATGGACAGTTAGGCTTAAAGTAAACTCAGATACCCCTTTAGGCATAAAAGAAGGATTAGTTCTCAAAGAAACCCTGTCGCTATAGAAAATGAGTTGACTCACCATCATAGCTTGCAATTTAGATACCCTTCTTGTAGAGGTCAGAGCAATCAGTAAAACAGTTTTCTTTATTAAGAACCTCAAGTCAGCCAACTTAGCTAGTTCTAGTTCAAATGCAACAATTGTTAGCGAACACAAAATTAAGATACTAAAGAGAAGCCACCAGTTTTCTTGGAGGTCTCATACAAAACCTCTTTCAAGAACATTTTGACATGAGACTGCATTGAATGAAGAGAATCCATGAGCAGACATGCTGAAGTGGCTAATAAATGAATCTTGATAGAGGAATAAGAAAAGTCAGAGGATCTTAACTCACACAAATATTGTTAAAAACAGAGAGCAGCTAGCCACAAATGGGTACTGTTTATGTTGTTAGCACAAATTAAAAAGTATTTTCCATTTGCTAATATACAATTTTCTAGTAACAGGCTTTCTTGCTGTCATTAGTACCTGCTGAACATCCTAAGTAAACAGGTGCTTAAAAGGAATAAAACCCTACCATCGAGGCAGTCAATTGAAGGTGATTAATGATGGAGTGTATCAAGCACCCCTGTTCTTGTGTGAGTACATCCAGTCTGTGAGGAAGCTTGTGGTAATTACCCATGAACATTTCCAAAAGAAAGGAGAACCATGGTTGCCTGGGCCAGAAATGCGTAATCATGGAGATCTTGGGGGATTCTTTCTGACTCTTCATAAATACCCTAGATATTAATGGAGAGGGTGGAGAAGCATACAGGGACTTACAGGCCTTCTTGCATGGAGTTCTGGAACAGAATCTTGCCAGCTGATTTTTCAGAGAGGAGGCAAAGAGGTCTACATTTGAAAATCCCCATCAATGGATCACATCTTGGAACACCCCATGATCTAGTTTCCAGACCTGAGCATCTGCCCTGGTCCTGCTCAGCTTGTCTGCCACGCAGTTTTTCCCTAGAAAATGCAGGATGTCTGCAGATTAAGACTGTACTGTGAAGCTATATCCCAAGCTAACATGGGTAGTCTCCAAAAAGAGTACAATTTGGTTCCTCCTTGCTTACTGACATACTGCATGACTGTAATGCTGTCTTTAATCACTTGAAGAAGTCTCAGGGACCAAAGATGTTTCAGACAGTTGAGTGACTTGATCAGGGCAAGCATCTTCTTGATATTTATGTGTTTGCATCTGTCCTTGATGTCCCACACTCCCTGCACTTTTATCCCTCTCAAAACTGCTCCCCAAGCAAAGTCTGAAGTGTCTGTGGTGACTGACTCTTTTGGAGCAGGGAGAGAAAAGGGGAAACCTGGATTTAAGGATATCTATTGACTGCAAAACATTTCTCTTTTGATAGATACCAGGACTGAGATTTGAAAAGATAAAGGGTGTTCATGATGGAACCAAAGAGATTTCAGATACCACTGTATCTTTTTCATGCGGAGTCTTCCCATGGGTATCAGCAGAATCACAGATGTCATAGGACCCAAATTCCTGAGGATATCTCTCACAGTGACTGAAGTCTGAGTAGAAAACATTAGAAATTGATCTAAATAAAGAGCTATTTTTTTTTCCTGTGGAAGAAACGTTCTTTACACTAAGGTGTCTAGTTGATAGCCCACAATCCTGTGTAAGGGAATCAAGAAGGACTTTTGAATGTTCTCTTGGAATCCCAG
The DNA here is from genome assembly GCF_019279795.1 of Protopterus annectens. NCBI lineage: Eukaryota > Metazoa > Chordata > Ceratodontiformes > Protopteridae > Protopterus > Protopterus annectens. The sequence goes on from NC_056733.1 coordinate 1,075,649,367, forward strand.
CTTATGCAAGAGATCTCTCACCCCAGATATACATATATATATATATATATATATAGAGAGAGAGAGAGAGACAGAGAGAGAGAGAGATTCCTGGCATTTTGATAAAGACTCTGCAAAGATAAATAGCCCAAATGGTAAGGCAGGGAACGGATGATGTGATCCAGACACAGTAAACCTTAAGAAATGTCTGAAGTCTGCATGAATATAGATCTGATGATTAGCATCTTTTATGTCTAGTGTTACCAAAAATGTTGGAAGAAGAAGAAGAGGTAATGGATTGTGAAGTGACATCATTCTGAATTTGGGCACTATCAAAAACAGTTTTAGGAAAGGAAGATCCTGACCTGGTCTCCAAGCATTTTATTTCTTTGGCACCAGAAACATCCTTGAATAAAATCTCTTCCCACCTGAGAAGGAGAAACTGGTTCTATCATTCCTGGAACAGCATGTGAAGAAGAACAAGTGGAACAGAGGAGTCTGATCTACAGGATAGAAATGACCCCCCTGGAAAGGAGGCATTTTCTCCCACTACCATGTGTAACCTTGCTGAATGATTTTCAGAACCCATTTGTCTGACTGTTGCCAAAGAGAAAAATGGAGATTTAGACTTTCTTTATGGAGGAAAAAAGGAGCCAGGCGGTGTGTATGGGGGGGTGGGGTCACAAGGTCTCTTGAAAAGTCATTCAGACTTGTGGAAGTATCCTTGGTTTTGGGAGCTTTGAGATTGCCATTTCTTTTTAAACATTGTTTAACAGAATATTCTGTTTTTTTTTTGTTACTAAAATTAGATAAGGAGATGAAGAATTTGGAAAAGGAAGGCTGAAAAATCTTAGAGATTCACTGGATCACTGGCCCCTTTCATCACACTTTTTGATCATCTCTGTAGAAGAGAGGCCAAACACCAAATCTATTTCCAAGGGAGAATTTAAAATATGACTTTAACATCATTTGTGGGGTTTTCAGAATGCAGCCATGCAAACCCGCTCAAAACAGTACCAGTGGCCATAGCCCTGGAAAAAGTATCAACAGACTCATACACACACTGCAAACAATTAGTAGTGACCTATGCAATACAAGAAACTAAACTATTTAAAGCAGATTTTTCCTCACAAGAAGAAACTGCAGACAAAACATTCCTCATACGTTCACAATTTATCAGAAGAAACTTTAACATTTCAGCCTAACAGTTCAAAATTCTAAAAATCAAAGTTGCAGAAGTATACACTGTATTCCCATACCTACCGATAATTTTCCCATCCTTATTGAACTGTGATGGTGGTGCTGCAGTAGCGTTGTCGCCTCACAGTAAGACGTTGTCCTGTTCGAGTCTCAGCTAGAGCGTCTTCTGTATGGAAACGCGTGAATGGGCGTACCTTCGTTGAAGGTTGTGCATCAGGCCTGGCAAGTTGGTACGTAAAAATCTACTGCCAATCATTAGCGGACTGGAGTTCCACTGTAGTGACCCCTAACCAGGAAAAGCCAAAAGACACAACATCAGAAAGAGTATGACTGGAATTAACTAAGTGCTTAGAAGCAGTGGGATCAACTAAGGCTATAGCTGCTGGGTGAGGTTTGGGAATACTGTAAAAAAAATTAAAATACTGAGGAATCTTATACATCCTATCTGCCTTCTTTAGGGGCAGCTGGCTAACTATCAGGAAAATTGCAGGCAGTAACACACACATCCTCCAAAGCAGACAGAACAGGAAGGGTGGGTGTGGGTTCTTGACAAATCCTTATGTAATAACTTATAGTATTTTCTGAGGTATTGAGAAACCTCAGTGTTCTTCAACTGAAAACACTGGCACATTCTAGCAATAGTATCAGAGAAAGAGAAACCCCTGCAGGGAGAATCAGAAACCGAGCTGTTCTCTGAGTCTAAATCAGAAATCTGAGGGAAAAAACCTGTCTGAGCTTTCATCTTCCTGTTCAGATTCAGAATCTTTAATCTCTTCAGGAAAAGAGGAATCCCTATTTCTTTTACCAGAAACTAGTTTACAAGAAGGATAATAGCCTGAATTAAACCCTTAGCCAGATCCAGTAAACTACTCCTATCCAACAAAATCTGAGAGGTAGTAGATACATGCTTGGTTTTCTGTTTACTTTTGCCAGCAAAAATGGAGCTAACAATGTTACTATGACAACAGCATTCTGATACAACAGGGAAACCTTCCCTGTTCCCTTTCTGAGGGCCAACAAGAGTGGCTCTCCCTTATCCATTGAGGGGACTACAACAGCCACAGAGGATGTGGCTTACCCCTGTTCTATAATGGTTGTAGGTGCTACACCAGAAGAATTTGGGGTAAAGGATGAGTAGTCCACAGCAGAGTCACCCACCTGCGGCTGAAGCAAATTACTAGCCTCCTGTGGTGGTAAAAGCTGTTAGCTTAATTTTTTTTTTTTAATGGCTGGAAGAAGGAGCACCTGTGGGTCTGGTAGTCTGTTTCTTGTTCAAACTGAAAATGGTGCCTCTTTCCCAGGGAAGACAAGCAGAAATGTCAGTAAATACTTCTAGTTCACAAAGGTTACCTTTTCGACAGCAAAAAACAGTGAAAGCACTTTACAACACTATGTCAGCCCCACATAAGAAAATAAACACAATTGCACCACAGAAAAAAATGGAAATAACTTTACACTATTCTTAAACTGACAGAAAAAAAGAGTGCTCCACTTAAAAGTACACTACAGCTTCGAGACAGTCCTTTAAAATACAGCACTCCTAACTTTAAAATAACTTTCCTGAAGAGGGAAGCAATAAAACATCAACAAAATGAAGAAAATGGAAGATTTTTCCCTAAAGAGAACTTATCTGCACAGCAAATGCAAGCACTAGATGATCTTCAGAAGCCTCAGTGCGGCATACTATTTGGTGGAGCTGAAAAGCTTTGCATCCAAACTTGTCTTTTCATCAGCTCAGCACAAGTTGCTTGACAGTTTGGGCATGTGGAAGGTGCCCTGAAACTTTGGAAGCTGTCCGGCTGTTGTATCCTTGGCAGGATATAACCCATACAAATAAGGTTACTGCAACAGTGATCAATATGATGAATATCCAGTGGCAGTCAGTACTGCTGCATTTAAACATGAACCATTCCAGGAGCCAAGACGGAAGCTAGTGAGCACATTGTTCTTATATAGGAAATTAATAAGTTGACGATGAACTATTTGTTCTAGTATTTTTGGATGTTTGCATGGCTATTGGCCAGCAGATACTCTGTTCAACTGTGAGGACTGGTATTGTATGGAAGTCCTCCCAAACTGTTAATTACCTTTGTGAGTGCATCTATTTGCTAACTGTTTTAGATGAAAGGTGACTGAGTAAGCTCCAATTGAGGAATTTTGAAGGTAAATGATCAGATACTGCTAAGGCTTGCTCTTTGATCTTTTGTATGAGTTTCCTAACTACAGGCATACACAAATGTTTAACTTGAATACATCTGAGGATTAGGTGTCAGTGATTATAATTGGTTTTGTAGTTTCATAGCAGCTATACAGAAGTATATTTCTCTGTCCCTGAAGTTAGAAGCTAACAGGGTAACGGTGTTGTCAGGCTTCAGAAGTTCATGTATTGTATGGCAAAATATTTAGTGGGAAGAGTTACTGGGGATTGCCTGTTAAAAGTAACATTTTTCTGCTTTTAATGAGGTGTTTACAATTGCATATTACACATTTACAGTATATGATTCAAAGTCTAACAAGCAGATGCTCAATATATTTTTTCGTCTATGATCTAGGTCTTTGTAGTATTTTTAATTTAAGAATATTATTCTGGGCTGGAATGTATTTTTTTTTTCTCATACATTTCATTGGTACAAGGCAAAGCTGTTGAGTATATCTGTGATTGATTTGTAGAAGTAATTAGGGGCTTCATTTAGATTTGGATTTAGGTCTATGAGCTTGTAATTAATTTGCTGTATTATTTCATTAAGAGAGGCTATGTTAATATTTTAGGAAGGCATTCTGCCAAGGCGCTAGAGAAATAAACTGCTTCACTGAGGAATAAACTGCCTCATTTGGATCTGTGGTGGTTGTTTTCCTCTGTTGGATTTGTTACTTGGTGGTTTTTGTTATATTAATATTTTAAACCTGAAAACAGTGATTTAGAAAACATTTAATAACTGTACAGGAGAATAATACCCAATTAAACCATCACTAACCACTGACTTTTAAAAAACTTATTTACCTAGAAATCTCTGGAAATTGTATTGTATGAAAAGACAGATTAATCTAGAACTTATTTTGTGTATGCTCTGGAAATTATATTGCATGAATGAATGGCAGTGGCATAAATAAAGGAATACAGAGGTATAAGAAAATATGTATACACCAAAGAACTGACACTTTCATTCTTGTTTTAGCCTTGAAGGATCAACCAAAACATCAGTTCATCTGATATTTTTTGTAAGATTAATAAAGCATTATACCTTCAATTTTATTTTTGTTTTTTTATATTATTTATGCTAGCTAAATGTCAATTCATCTCCACTGCTGTCAAGTGAAAATTACTGGCTTGGACTAGTCAGAGTATGACTGGAAAATAGCATGGATCTGAGAATGTAATGAAGCTGGTTATAATATTGACTGTAACATTGTACTGTAGCAAGTATTAAAACTCTGACAGCTATACATTTTGGACTTGATCAGGCCAGTGCATAAATTTAATGAAAAAGACACTCCCAACAATGCCATCAAGAGTTAAAGTCAAGCATGGGAAAAGTTCTTAAAACCATCCTTATCTATCAAATATTTCTGCAAAACAAAGTTAAAGTGCAGATACCAAAATCCTTTCCTAAAGAAAATACAGAAATTCAATGCCTGGAAAAAGGGATGGATAACTTTACTTTCCTTGCCTTGTGAAAATAATGAAGTATGTTATCTGAAACTGAGACAGTTTTTCAGTTTTCATCACAGTGTCACTTTGCCAGGCCTAAGCTACTAATCCTAAACAGAAATCTCATCTGCATTCCCATTGGATCCTTCAGTGAAGATAGTATAAAACAAAGCTCCCTTGTTCTAGACTCATCAAAACATAATTTAAGACTCTGTAAATCAAGCTACATAAGCACATTCCGGAGCTAAAGTACCCACTATCATTAAAGAAAGACTTCAGATATTACTCAAAATTAATATAAAGCTGTAGGTGATATTCGGGTTTCATTTACTCATATTCCAGTAAATGCAGAGACACACACACACACACACACACACACACACACACACACACACACACACACACACACACACACACATTCATTTTAGTACTTAATTCATTATTATTTACATCTGCAACTTTAATTCAAAAATTGCACCTTATTTTTCTTTACCTATCATAATTAGATGTATACGGGACCGTTTTAGTAAAAGAATAACACTGATTTATATATTTTTTTATAATTCCAGGTGTTCTCTCCCCCTTTGTATTCACATTTGTTTATGTGTGATATACTTTCATACACTTGAGCAGACTTCCTTTTCAGCAGGTACCACAATATTATAGGTCCTGTGAAGAACTACCACTGCTTCACTGACACTCTGGTTAACTGTGGCTTGGTAATGCTAAGGCATCTAAATAGCCACTTTTTATTTTCATTTTTGTCCCAACATTTTGCACATATATGGAGATTTTCTTCTTGTGGTAGCTGCTGAAAGGAGTCTTTGCAGACAATAACCTTGTTTTAACAGACTTAACTCTGACTATGCCTTTAAAGCAAAACATGTTTCATTTAACTACATTTATACCATGACAATAAAAAAACTTAAAATACTTATTTATTTTTCTCTTTTTAATGTGCAGCTATCACTCTAATTTATACCTAATTCCAGTCATCTATGCACTATAAACACCATAAATTATGTATTTCATGACTGCCTTTTACCTCACTAAATTATGGGTGATGATCTGACTCAAAATGATTCTTTGCTTGGAATCCTGACTGGGGTGTTACCCAATCCATTTTGCTTTGACAGACATACTTCCTCTTCAGTCATCTACCCTACCCCTATTCCCATCTACCTCTACCTTATTTTCTCTATACTGCCCCAGTTCTGTTTATTTCAATGAGAATCTCTCTCACTTAATCATTTTCTAATCCAGTATAGCAAACCTCAGTCCACCTCTTTCCTATACTTACCCACCACCTACCCAATTTCCATTATAATGCCTTTGTTCTATCCCCTAATGCCATCCAAGATTATTTTCTCTCATTTGATCATTATTTAATCTGGTACAGTACATCACTTTTATTAATCAAAGTTCTCACTATCATATATCTTAATGCAACTATGCTTAAATATAATTCATTCTCAATCCTAGTAAACTTCCCAGTGCAAACTGTGCTATTTTGACAATACTGCAGTAGCTGAAAATACAGCTTTTGCTCAGCTCACACAATTCTTTTAAGCCAGGTTGTAAAGCACATGTTGATAAAAATATACGGTCTTACCTACAGAAAATACCCATGTACAGATTTTTCTGCCATTCAAACAAAACATAAATCTGACTTCTGATTAAGCTAAAGCAAGTACATTGCAGGATCCAAATCAACATGGTTCACTCCCAGAGTATCCATCTCCATAGGTTCATAGGTTTATCATACAGCACAGTGGTACAGTGGTAGTGTTTTTGCCTCACAGCAAGAGGTTCTCTAATTTGATTCTCGGCTGGGGTGCCTTCTGTGTGGAGTCTGCATGTCCTCCCTACATTCATGTGGGTTTCCACTGGGTGCTCTGGTTTCCTCCCCCATTAGAAAGACATGTGTCTGGAGCATTTCTCCCTGGGCCTCCACTGAAAATTGGCTTTGTTCCAAGTTGGACTTTCCCTGGTAACAAATGTTAAATAAATTAAATTCATAGGTGTTTACTAGGCTAATGACCACAAAGGTCTGTTTAAGCCTAGCCTTAAATCTCTGATAAGATCTGTTACCCTTGATAAGTGTAAGCAGGTGCTTGGGAGATGAACCATTTACAGGTTGCCTGTGTCCATTGGAGACATAGGTACCAAACCAGGGATGAATTTCCTATCCCCATCCAACTGTCCAAGTCAAACTTAAATTGGGTTAGGGAGGAATTAGTCTTTGGAATGGATAATTCTGGTGTTTTTTTAATGGATCTGCAGGAGGTCCATCAGAGTGGGTTCTGGCAATGCAGTGTAGGCCAGGCATAGATCTCCCCTCAACAGCCTGTAGGAGACAGAATACAGGGATAGGGCATTGAGACTGTCTGCATAGGACATTTTACTTACGTCTTGTATTCCTTTAGTGAGGAATGTCTGCGGACATTCCAATTGTTGGAAATGCCTGGTTAGGTACATACCAAAGGGGGCATTGTACTTAATGACAGGTATAATGAATACCAAATACAGTGGAACAATGACTTCCTTGGACCCAGATTCCATACTTTTGTTAATAAGTTGTGCAACATAGAATGATTTCCTCAGTACTGTAGACAAGTGATGGTCAAAGGCTGGATTACCATCTATGTGTGTCCCTAAGTCCCTGACTACTGGGTCAACTCTAAGGGGTGTGTTGTCAATATGATAGTTACCAGGGGTGGATGACATCCAAAAGGATACTACTATGCATTTCTTTGTATTTAGTTTTAGTCCATGGCTCTGACATCAGTTGTTTGTCTGTGTCAGCCCTTCCTGCATTTGTGTCAGTGTAGGATTCAATGACAGCTCCTAATTTGAAATCATCTGCAAATGTAGTCAGCCAGAGACCACTGACATTGGCCTTGACTTCAGAGAAGTAAATGCCAAAAAGCAGAGGTCCAAGAACTGATCCCTGTGGGACTCTATTTGTGACTGGCCTCTTTGTAGAGGTGGACTCCCTAATTCTAACTTCCTGGGTCCTGTATATGGGCCAGTTGGCTATCCACCAGGTGACATACAGGTTTGTATCAAATCACTTGAGTTTATCAACAATGCCAGGTTGGAGTATTGTGCTAAATGCCTTGGCCATGTCGAGTTAGGCAGTGTGAATGATTGTGCCCTCATCCATTGCTTTGGTGACCTTCTCAAAGAAGTCCACCAGGTTCAGTAGGCATGATCTGCCCTTGACGAAACCAAACTGGGTTGGTCCCAGTGTCTGGAGGTTTGCTATATCATTATTGATCATTTCCATGATGATTCTTTCCTTAGCTTTGCATATAAGACTAGTGAGACTTATGGGTCTGTAGTTACCAGGATCTCTAGATGGCACACCTTTGTGCTGAAGGATGACTGTTGCTATTCTCCATTCATGAGTTACAAAGCCTGTTTGGAAGCTACAGTTAAATAGCAATTCCAGAGGGCCTGCTAGGTCATGTTTCATGCTATTTAGAAGGCATCCTGGGATATTGTCTGGGGCCATTGATGCGGTGTTCTTGACCTTAGAGAGTGCATTAAGGACCTGTTCCCTAGTGACAGCAGGGGGAGTTAAATTTAATGGTATTTCCTAAGGAAAGGTTGAGGAGGAAAGAGATGTAAAGTTGGAGCTGAATTTATTGGCCAGTAGGTTTGTTATATCTTCTGACTCAGTATAGGTAGCTCCATTTACAATGAGCTCTGCACACAATTGTGTATTGTCTGTGAAGTTGTGGACATAGCTAAAGAATGCCTTGTGGTTGTTCTTGGCCTAGGGGGCCAAATTCACCTTAAATTTGGCTTTGATAGATTTTATTTGTCGTCTGACTTGTTTGTTTAATTTGATAACTGTGCTTTTATCCTTCTGGGTGCTGCACCTCCTAATTTTTGCCATGACTTCTTCTTTCCATTATACAGCCTATTGATTTTGTGATTTGCAATGGAAAAGTCAATGGTACCCCTGAGCTTATTGGAGTGCCTAATTTTACTCAGTGGCTCATAGAACCACTATCTCTTTGACAATCAACAAGCAGCAATGACGTAGAGCAACCGGCTAGAGAGGTAACCGACATTTCTTTACAATTAAAAACTTTAGACCAGAAATTGTTTAAATATAAAAAAAAACAGCTAGAGATTGCTTATTTTAAAGAATGTATCAGTGAAGGGATTGTTCCAAAGGGCCTATGTCAATGACAATATCCCACGGGTCTAGAGAATGGCTCGGCCTTCCATGTTGATCTAGTAAAACTTTTCAACAAACATGGTCTAGAATTGTTGGACCTAATATGCAAACACTACACTATTCAGTGTGAAGTACTCATGGAAGAGGCCACAAACTTAAACCAAATGTTGCAGCAAAATATCGACTTTGATCGTTATAGATTCGATTAGGAGCATATATTCAATAGCATTGATTCTTACATCTTTAAAATAAAAGAAACAAAGTTAAAGAAACTGAATCGTGACAGGGCAGCATATAGTAAGAACCAAGCCTACCCACCACCCTCTCCCTCTCAAAGTTACCAGTCTATTAGTCAAAAACCCGCTAATGTGGTTAACAATGTTAACCAGGGACCCTCTGGGCCCGAGGAAAATTTCAACGGCCCCAATTATCCAATAAGGAAACAAATGCACAATGCCTCCATGAGTGAGGCAGGATCAACCAGTTCCTCTTCTGTGGTAACAGGGCCTCAAGCCCAACAAGAGCATAACCAGGAGATACAAACAAATTTTAGGGCAGGAGCCTCATATTACAATCTTCACCATCAACCACAGAAGGTGACCAATTCCAACAATTATTACAACAAGAGAGGGAGGAGGGACAGGCAATTGACACTAATGCTTTGTCAAACAAACCTACTATTTTGCTGAATACCAACAAGGATTTTAAAATCTTTAATTTCACTGATATTACTATTGAACAACCCCTAGTGGAACTCTTAGTGAAAGGGAACACCTTTGTACCCGATACTAAAGCTGATCTAGTAAAAACAATTATTGACTTTAAACTTTTTTCTAGGAAACTCAACTTGAACGTACTACTTTGAGACAACCCACCTAACAACAACAGGCTACATGTATCCAGTACTTTTTTACCGGTCTTACATGAATCCATTGCACTTTTTGATACAATGTGTAAACTCGATCTGAGATGTTCATTACACAACAAAAGTATACAAAATCAAGCCAAAACCAACATTACCCCTGATGAAAAGGAGCTTTTATGGTCCATCAAGGGGGCTGGTGTTATGCAACCAGATAAAGGTGGTGGTGCAGTAACTATGGGTCAAGAGGATTATGTTAACAGGATGTTGAGTGTTTTAAGGGGTGACACCTATGAAGTGAGATTCAGACACGAATTAAACATAGCATACAACAGGATACGTTCATATTTGAATGACCTTTTCATTGAAGGGAAAATTGATATTGTAGCCTTCAATTACCTTTCCATGTTAGCCCTTAGAATCCCTAACTTGTTTGGGATTCCTAAGATCCACAAATCCATCCACAACCCACCAATGAGACCACTGGTTGATGCTAGAAATAGCATAACCTACCCATGTGCCAAATTCATTGACAACATACTCACAAAATATGTTGTCATGGAACCGGACATTTGCAAAGACTCGTGGTCATTCTTACAGTCTATTAATGACCTCAAATTCGACCTCAATCTCAACTTCTTGACGGTCGACGTGAGGGATCTGTATTCATCTATTCCACACGAGGTGGGTATTGAATGGGTCAACTTCATGTTGAGAAAGAGAGGTGCACCAACCACAGACATTTCCTTGGTGGATGAACTACTTGACATCATTTTATCTAGTAATTATTTGATTTTTAACGACACTATTTTTTTACAAAAGGTAGGGGTAGCCATGGGGTCACCTTGTGGTGGTAGTTTCACCAATCTGGTCATGGCTTATTGGGAACAGGAAATCATCCAGAAGAATGAAGCTATAAACAACAAAATTGCCTTCTACACTCGTTTCTTGGATGATATATTCATGTTGATTAGCAAAGCAGTTGCCATAGAACTGGTAGATTTCTTCAATTCCACCACTAATTTTCTTTTTTTTACCCACACATTTAGTCCTGACAGACTCGCCTACGTGGATGTGGATTTGTGGAAAGATTTAAGCATTAATGCATTGTGTGCTAAAATTCACAGGAAGGACACTTATTCCAACACCTTCCTTTACTACAGCAGTTGTCACCCGACTTATCAAAGGAGATCTGTAGTGAAAGGTCAGCTTGTCAGGGCTGCTCGATTGGTGTCAAAACTTTCAGATTTCACTGAGGAATGTAACACACTCAGATCTATGTTTCTGGGCCGGGGTTATCCCAAACAATTGGTGGATGAGCTGATCCAAGAGGTTAGCCATAAGAGAGAACAGGGTACATACCAACCAGTTTTAAAAGGCCCTCATGGCAACGTGTTCCAAAATAACCAGCTCATGACCAACCATCCTGAGAGTTCACTTCCACCACCTTGTAGTCTTTTTACATCATGCAGTATGGGACTACACGATAGTTTCATCCATCCTTCAGAAAAACTAGGTGTTCATTCGAAATGACAACAATCTTAGAAATAAACTACCAGAGTAACCTAAGATCACTTGGAGGAGAGGAAAGAACCTAAAACACCTTTTGGAGGTCAGTGAGTTGCACCCCCTATCAGGATAGGTATGTTTCAATGCAACATGTGCAATTTTTGCTCCCACATGGATACAGGAGAACAATTCAGAATTAGGGATCGAAAATACAAAGTTAAGCACAAGTTCAACTGCCAATCTAAAGTCGTTATTTACCTTGCCCAGTGCCAACAGTGTCCGGCTTTTCACATCGGCAAAATGAACAGGAAACACCGGAAATGTGTTTATGAGCACACGTACCACATCAGGAAACTAAAAACAGTCAATGCACTGGCAAAATATGTAGCTGACAACACCAACCATAAATGTTTTGTTCAAGGCTATTGACTGTGTAAATTCTGATGGGAGAGGGGGCCCTGAAACCGTCTGCCTTGAAGTGTTGGAACTCACGTGGCAAATCCGCATGGATGCCAGCACATATCCAGGTTTAAATGAATTGTGCTCCATTTATTGCATTTTAAAATTGAAGAGTCTTCTAAGATGACTTGGTTCCATTGCCTAGTACTTGGGCATTAGAGTTCAGGATTCAACAGTCCATATCACTTTTGACAACTTCATTGCATATATTGTTTCATATACATATATATATTGTTTTATAGTTGCTGCTTATTCATTATTTATTTATCATTCATTTCCTTTGACATCTGTGTAAACATTTTTAACACATTTTTTTCTTTTCTCTACGATGTTCTCTCTATATATATATTCTCTATATATCATAACATTGTTGTTTAATGGGTTGTATCTCAACCTCCTTCCACTAAGTGTCTCCATTGTTTTATTATAGACAGGAACAGGTATGACTCTTAGTTTTACCAACATATTCTAACTGATAGTTTGTATTTACCAGTTTTTACTATTTAAACTGTAGGAGTAGTGGTGACCCACTGTTTATGGTAGCCATGTACTATGTTACAAATTTTTGGCATCACTGCTTTGTCCACCATCGACGGTTTATGTAAGTAGATGTTGTTGCAACTTGTTTGCCTCAATTAGATTGATTAGATTGTGTCTGTCAGTAATGGCAGCTTTTGCCTTTAGGTAAGTGATTGAACATATTTTTTATGCCACAAGGCAATCGCATGGAGCCGGTACTTTTAAATGACGCCATGACCAGTTTACAACTAGCGGTTTTACACCTTTAGAGTTTGTGCTCTTGACTGGGACAAACATGACCTAATACTTGCTTGTGTCACTTGATAGCCTTAACCTGTGAGTATTGTGTTTTAGTTTACGATGATAACTGTTGTATGTATAAAGTAAATGCATACAACTAGTTCTCTTACTTGGTTTTAGACCTGCCCACAAGGGTCAAAACACGATTAACGTTACAAATCAGCTTGGAGCTTGTTTTTGACCGGTGCTGTAACCAGTTTATATCTGGTGGACTTGCACCTCTTGTCTTTGCCCTCTTTTATTGGGTCAAACATGACCTGAAGTTTAAATTCAGGGGTTTGATGTTTGTCTGTCAGTATTGCATGACAGTTTTACTTGTAGATACTGCCTTTTAGGTTTTTAATTTTAATTTTTTATTTTTATGCTTACTTGTTTCATGCTTTAAGATGAAAGCATGCTATCCGTCCCTTTTACACTGAGTTGTGACTGCTTCACAGTGGACGGACTTGTGATTTTAAACCTAGAACTGTTAGGCATACCTAATCTTTTAATGCTTTTAACAATTGGTGTGATATTTTATTTGTGGATGTTTATGACTAAACAGGCATACTTGCAGCACATTTCTTTCATACTGGGTTGTGACCTACTCTTAGGGAGTAAAACATGTCTTCACATGAAAGTTAGTTTGAAATGCATGACAGTTTTTTGCAGGCATTGCATTTTAGCTTAGTGATTGAAATTGTCATGCATAAGGCGAATGCAAGCAGTCATTTTTGCTTATATTATACTATATTATATTGTATTGTGATCTGCTCATAAAGGGGTGGGCTTGTGGCCCCTGACCTAGAGCTGTTTAGCATACTTAATGAATTGATGTTTTAACCAATGGTGTGCCATTTGATTTAATTGTGGAAGTTATAAGAAGGGGCATGTGTATTAGTACTTTGTCTGAAGAAGTCTTGGGATTGCCTGAGACGAAAAATGTTTTACAAATAAACGGTTCAAACTGCCTGATTTGTGGTGTGGTGACTTGTGTTACTCAGCTTGTTTATTTGCCTTTGATTTTGTGATTCCACCAAGGTGTCCTGTTTTTTTTTTTTTTGTTAGTTCTGTACTTCTTCCTTGTGGAAGCTGCCTCTATTCAGCTATTAACATGCATCTATAGGGTTTCTGTGAACAGTTCTGCATAGGCAGCAGTGTTCTCAGGGTTTATGGGGGCTTGAAATTTTGCCAGGTTATCACTTAATAGCAGGAATTTAGCCTTTGAGTAGTTTCTGAATATTCCAGGTTTAGCTGAGGGTTTGGGTTTTAGTTTTACTTCAAAGAAGTCCATTTTGTGGTCTGACCTTATCAGGGAAGGGAGTTCATAGGTTCATAGACTAGTACTAAGCTAACTGCCCTTGCGAGCCATTTTAAACCTAGCCAGTTATCCCTTGTGAGACTCAAACCCTGCACCTTGTGTTTATAAGATACCCTCCAAACTCTCCCATATTAGTAAGGACCAGATCAAGTATGGTCGCACCCCTGGTTGGGGTATTGACAATCTCATCCAGAGGGTTTATGATTACAAAATCCAGGAATCTCTGTGCCTGTATGTTTGGTGTCATATAGGATTCTCAGTTAATAGTGGGGTAATTAGTCACCCATGAATACGGTATTGGGCTGGATGGTGAATGTTTCCAATAAGTTTAAATAGATGGTATAGGTTTCCTAGGTCATACAGGGGAATCTATAGCTTGCAAAGAAGTAGTAATGGATTTTGTCTATGGTGATTTTAACATGGAGCAGCTCAAGTGTATTGCTTGTTTCACCAGTTGTTGTTGTTGTGTCTTTCGGCTTTTCCTGGTTAGGCGTCGCCACAGCGGGACTCCAGTCCGCTAATGATTGGCAGTAGATTTTTATGTGCAGAGTTGCCAGCCCTGACGCACAACCTTCAATGAAGGTACACTCATTCATGCATGTCTCCACACAGAAAACGCTCTAGCTGAGAATCGAACGGGACAACGTTTTGCTGTGAGGCGACAATGCTACCGCAGCACCACCACCGCAGATCTTGAGGTATATTTATTTTTAATGTAAATCAAGACACCTCCACCTTTAGTCCCTGTTTGTGCAGTAGCTGGTCTAAATGTGTGGAATGCATTATAACCTTGCACTGTTGGTGTGCTGTGATGGCTTTAAACGATGTCTCAGTGACTGCACAGATGTCAGCATTGTCTAGGGTGAAGAGAGCTTCTAGGGAGTTGAGTTTTTTGACTCCTAGAATTAAGCAGTAATACCTTTAGATTTTCTTGTGTTGTATTTGGGAAGTACTTTCAGTTCGACATTGACTAAGTAAGGCACTATGGGGGAAGACAATGTTTTAGCTAATATTTGAAATCCTAGAAGGGAGAGGTGCATTTGAAAGCCTAGCTGGGAGAGGTGTAAACTGTCCCTGGCAAAGCAATGTGGTCTGATGACCATCTCCTTCCATACTGACAAATATTGCACCCCCCCCCCCGAATGACACCAGAAACAAAGCCAGTTATTAAAGTCGGTCATCTTTTGTTCATATAGTGGCATCATCCTTGGAGAAGGTAAAATGCTGCTCAATGCTAACCTCATATCGGCATGGGACACACATTCCAATAGCTCCATGATATCTCTCTTCATATAGTCTAGGGAGGTATGTCTCAGGTCATTTATACCCACAAGGACTATGACTGAGCTATACTCATACTTGTGATCCAGTGACCTGACCGCATGTGGTGTGTGGCAAATCCTAGCACCTGATAAGCAACTAACCATGACTTTCTCCTTACTCAACCTGGTGAAAAGATCAGTGTGTCTCATAATGGAGTCTCAAATGGCCAGATTGTTGGATTGTGTGGTGGCTTACCTTATGGGCTTAGAAGTAGAGGCTCCATGAGATGTGGCTGTATGTGTTGATGTGGGTGTTGCTTTGAAAGAGTACATTCAGGACTGCTGAGGGTATTTGTTATGTGTACTTCATCTAGGAGGTCTTTGTGGTTTAGGAAGGTTACATTTAAGTGCCTCAGCATAAGTGGATCTATGTCTGCTTAGAATTGTGTGATGGGTGCAGAGTGTGTGCTACTGACAACCTTACTGACATTAGTTATGTGAGAGCTTTGCTTCCAGTGACATTGTGTAAATACATCTCTTGCATACCATATCAGTTTGACAATTAGCTGGTTGTCAGTTAAAGGGGGCAATTTCTAAATTTCTTCAGGATGCCCATATCCACCAAGCTGGTAATGGAGACAGTGAGGAAGTTCATATCCATGGAAACAGACCTTTTTTTATTGATTAGACAGTTGGAGTGAGAATATCAATCAATGTCAGGAGTATCTGGTTTGCAACTCTGGAGACGGTGCTTATTACTGCAAACAAGTTGTCCTCTGTGCAACTAGGTATTGGTGAAATTTAAGTCTTGCTTTTACAGGAAAAATGTCCCTCAAGGTGTCTGTCTATAGAGGACACTGCCAAACAGTTGAAGGGAAACTAATAAGTAGACCCTGAAAATTTAAGGATGAAGTATTTAGGCAGATATTCTGAAGTTAGATACAAATCAAGCAGTACTTACTGAAAACAAAGAATTAGCTTGTCAAGAATGATGAAAAGAAAAGTAGCTGTGTGAATGGTTACTGCATGGTTATGACTAGTGCTGGTCTCACCACAGCTTCATTCTGTAGGATACAATGCTCCTTTGCTTCTTCTCTCACCAGAAGCAAAACATAGCACCAATCCCAAGATGAGAAGCAGTTCACAGCCTGTTTGGTGATCCACAGTCTTGTCGCAGATGATGCAAGAGTCTGTAGACTTGTTGTAGCCTTTTCCTGGTAGATGACTTGAATAGCAACCAGACAAATAGGGACCGTTAAGCACAGACACTCACTGCCCAATCAGAAACAGTCAGGAATCAATGCACTCTGCTCCTTCTCTCACCAGGAGCAGAATACAAGCACAAATTCCAAGCTGTCACCTATGAAGCAGTTATTCGGCTTTCTGGTGGTCAGCAGTCTCCAGGAAATAATGTCTCTGTGCTCCTTCTCTCACCAGGAGAAAACAGAAGCACTTACCCCAACATGACTACTGAGAGCCAGAATGTTGGCTTTCCAATAATTGATGGTCTTGCAATAAATTTTGCAGGTTTTAAAGGTAATATGAAAACATTGCTTCATATCATAAGCACTTCATTGTCCACTAAGCAGTTAGATATGAAAGAGGGGGTAAGTTAAGTTTTAGCAGTCTAAGTGGAGAGACACTAATTTTAAAAGAGCAACATAGACTGAAAGGGGGTAGGCATGTTGTATTCTGGTTATGTGGAATACAGTGGATTGACCAATAAATGCAAATAGTTGAAGAGGAATGATTTCACAAAATGATAATTTTGTACTTATTCGCAACAGCCAATGAAAGGGGAGAGGGAAGGAGATATGTGGTCAAATTAACATAAGGAGCAGGCAAATAGAAAGACAGTTGTTTTTAAGAACACAACAGCACAGGGTGCGATGGTGAGAAAAAATTTATGTGTGACTCACAGGAGACACAGCTGTGGTCCTTTCCTAGTTTTAGCAGAATACAAGTAAAACACGGTGTAAAGAAATCACATAACAGTATACAAAATAGAAGAAGGCAATAAAGTAATCCAAAATACAAGAAAGGAAAAACAAACTAACCTTTACCTCACAACAAGTTGTGGCAGAGTTTGGGTGAGCTTTTTCCATGCCCACAATAATATAGTTTCTCTCGGCCTTCCTAATCTGAGCAGTTGGGGACACCATTCATTTCTGGGAAATCCTTTTCCAGGCATGAGGGCCCACTTCTGTTTAACTGCAGTTTTAAGGATTTTTTGGATACATTGTGCTGTCTCTCCACTTGTGTGCCTTTCTTTACTTGATTTCCACTTCTGTTTAAGGCATAATGACAGTCTCAATCTAAGCTCTAGTCCATGACAACGAGCCTCCCTTTTAAGATTCTAATGAATCCTTAGCAAATCAGGTACCCAGGACAATGACCTTCCCCATGGCTAACTAATCTGTCATGTATAAGAACAACCCTCTTTTTATACTCCCTTAATGACCCATTAACCCAACATTCTGCAATCTTTTCTCTAACTACTACATAGCGTTACCTGAGTGCTCATAAATTAACAATATTATGTACATGCTGTTTGCAGAACACAGTCATTACTAACACTATATTTAAATACTTAAACTATTGCATTTTTAACAACACATACTTCATTTAGTACCCAAAATGCTACAGTATCTAAAATGTTTCCTTCAGTACGATTCACTGCATGGCCTTGACAAACGTATCATGTACAGAATGAATTAACTCCTAAATTATTATTGAAATCATAATAAGGTAATCAGACTAACTTCTTCTATAAAACAATTAATCAGACTAACATCTATAAAACAATACGTAATGTAAAAAAAATTGTATTTTTATCACTCTAAGGATTTGCTGCATCATGTTAGGTCTTATATGGCTTCTTCTACTGCATGGCCTGAATTAATAAGATTTATTAGTACCTTGATTATTTGTGTGCTTTGCCGCTATTTCATACCCACAAGGGATTAGGGTTTAAAGCATTAACTGTATAAACAAATATCAGTAAAACTAAATAGGCTAAGTTTAGGTCTGAAGTTTTTTTTTTTTTTTAATCTCAGATATTCTAAGTTTTATGTTTGTATATATATTTTATCATCACAAGTTTTAACGTTGACTGTATTTGTGTATATGCTGTGTGGAGAATTAATATATTGCAGTGATACTTGGCTCTACATATCCATATGATTCATATATTAAAATTATTAGTTATTAAAAAGTTTAACTGAAAATTTTATTTATTTATTTTACATTTGTTAACCAGGAAATTCCGACTGGACCAGGTCCATTTTCAGTGGAGGCCTGGGGAAAAAAGCTCCAGCATCAAGTTATACAAATACAGTACATCCAGCATAATACACAAAACAGGTTACATCATGTATGCTGAGCATAGTAATTTAACAAGAAATTAATAAAACACTCCAGGTAAAAGAAGATATAGAACATAGGTAAAAGACAATGTAAGTTACAGTACATCCAGGAATAATACACAAAACGGGTTTTATCATATATGCTGAGCATAGTAATATAACAAGAAATTAATAAAACACTCTAGGTAAAAGAAGATATAGAACATAGGTAAAAAGACAATGTCAGTTATACATTGGTAAGAGAAGAAAATATATCAAGAAAGATTCTACAGTTAAAAGTACCCTTTCAGATGAAGAAGCCTACAGGGAATCAGAGATCCAGCATGTGATCAGAGGAGTTTGGGGAGTTAATAGTAGTATGGGTAGGGTTATGTGATACAAGGGCATAACCAGATACTAAGAAGGTGCGATTTGAGGGAGATTTTGAATATGGATGTGGAGGGGGCAGTGGACATGGATAGGGGAAGAGTTCCAATTTCTGGCAAAGGTGTGGGAGTACAGCGCTTTCCCTGCATTATTGTTAGCCTTGGTGATGGAGAGGAGAGATTTTTCACTTGATCTTAGGTACCGGTTTGCAGTATAGACAGTAAGGTTGGATGATGAGGGTTTTTTTTCAGGATATTTGAGAATATTGTGATAGTTAAGTAGCTGTTGTAGCTCAAGCCATTTTAGTTATTCTATAGGTTGAGTTAGTAACAAACTTGGCTATTTTATTGTAGCATGATTCCTAGTTTGTCTAGGTCACATTGTCTGATTTGGGTAAAGATTGGTGCTGCATATAATAGAGTTGAGAGGAGGTGGCTTTGTGCAAGAGTGACTCTTACTCTTGGTTTTTGTGAGAGAAAGGACTTATGTCTGTATAGGGAGCCTAGTTTTTTGTGTACTAGTTTTATGGTATGTGAGATGTGAACATCAAAGTGGAGATTATTGTCTATTTCAATGCCCAGAAGTTTGGTGTGGTTAGAAGGGGAGATGGTGGTGCCGTCCTTAGATGTTATGGTAAAGGAGAGGGTTTTTTTATCTATTAGGAGTAAACGGTAGCAGTTTTGTCTTTTTGGGATTTAGAATTAGTTGGATACCTTATATTTATTTTTCTACTGAGTTAAAGGTATCTTGAGTGTGTGTATGTAGGGTGGTGGAAGATGAGGCGGAGCAGATCAGGGTTGACTCATCCACATATTGTATAAGTGTGGCATGTTGTGTAGAGCTACTGAGGTTATTTTTGAAAATGGAGAACAATAGCGGGCCCAGTATAGAGCCCTGTGGGACTCCTATGGTGGCTGGAAGTTGTGTAGACAGAGTTCCTTTCCACTGAACTGATTGTTGCCTGTCAGATAGGTAGCTTCTGAACCAGGCTATAGGTGAAGGATAATGATGTTAGTGAGTCTAGTAGAATGGAGTGGGAGACCATATTAAATGCTTTTGAGAGGTCTAGGAATACTATTTATCAGTCCTGTGAAGGTTTATATGATTAGTGAAGGATAGAAGGGCAGTGGTAGAGCTGTGATGTGGACGAAAACCGTGTTGTATAGTAGATAGTAGATTGTGTGGGTTAAGAAATGTTATCACTTGCAAGTGGATGCATTTCTCAAGAATTTTGGATAAGGGGCAAAGGATGGCAATAGGTCAGTAGTTGGATAATTCGTAAGAATTACCTCATTTATGGAGAGGAATGATGCGAGATACTTTCCAGAGTTTGGGTATGTAGGATTCTAGTATGGAGCAGTTGATTAGGATAGAGACAGGATATGATAGGGAGTCACTAGCCATTTTTAGGTATGCAGCAGGTATGTTATCAGCTGCTAGTGTGGTTGGCTTTAGTTTTAGGAGGAGTTTTTTGATAGTTGAGGTGGGCACTGGTGATAGGCTGAAAGAGGGGGTGATGTGGGATAAGTTAGGTTGTGATTGAGGTAGACTGTTTTTGGTTATTTGACTGGACAGGGCTATGATGGATTTAGTAAAATAGTTATTAAATTGAGAAGCTATGTCTAGGGTATTGTTAGTAGAGCTGGGTGCTGGAGTAGTGGTTTTGCCTGGCTTTAGTAGGGAGTTAATGGCATGCCAGAAGTTTTGTGGATTATTTGAATATTTCCTTTGGGCGCTAAGAAAATAGTTTTATTTGTTTATTTTGGATCCAACCTTGGCCTTGTTTCTAAGCTGTTGATAGTATTGCCTGGAACTAGGGGTTTTATAGTTTTCTAGATTTTCCAGGCTTTATCTCTAGCTTTCTGTAAGGCTCTGGTGTCCCTATTTAGCCAGGGTGTGTAGTTGGCTTTAACTCTGATCTTTCTGCTGGGAGCTAGACTGTTAAGGATGTTAGAAAAGGTAGTATTGAAGTAGTCTACTGCCTGGTCTAACCCAAGTGTCCGTAGTGGTTCCCAGTTGCAGTTGCTTAGGACAGTATTTTGGTATTGTGGGGTAAGGTTATGGTCATCTCATACAAATTTGTAGACTACTGGTTTGGGGTGATTGGAGTGTTTGTGGAGTAGGAAGGTGGGGAAATGATCACTTAGGTCATCTGGGAGACAGCCTACTGTATAGTTTTGTTTGGGATAGTTGGTTAGTGTCCAGTCCAGTACGGATTCTTTCTTTGTTTTCTCATCTCTTCTAGTTGGTTCTTCAATTAGTTGAGAGAACCCATATAGATTGATATGTGTAGAGGGGCTGCTGGAATTACAGGCCACCCAGTCAGTGTTAGGGTCTCCTAGTAGGATTGTTTCTTGAGGTAGATTGTCCTTTGTCCAGTGTAGGATGTCTTCTATTATGAGTGAGTTGTTGCCTGGAGGTATGTAGTAACATATTATATTGATCTTCTTGGTGTTTTTTATGGATAGGACAGAAAATAGGACTTCAGCATTTTGAAAAGTGGGTGGTGTGGTGTGCAGGAGCTGGAGGTTAAGGGTGTTTTTAAAGAGAATGGCTACTCCTCCTCCTTTCCTGTTTGTTCTATCAGATCTAAGTGTATTATACCCTGGGGGAGAAAGTCTTCATTTTGGATACTGGGTTGAAGCCAGGTCTCTGTAATGGTGAGTGCATCAGTGTTGTAGTGGGCTATGAATGCATGTAGGTCTGTTAGCCTGTTGGTAATACTTATGTTGAGATTTAGGATCAGCAGGTCAGATCCTGCAGTTATTGATGTGTTATGGGGACCTACAGCTGAGCAAAATTAAATTTTCTCCCATAAACAATTTAGAAAGATCATCCAGTTCTGCTCCTCTAGTGTATACTTCCTTAAAAAGAGTTGGGATTATTTGTTCAGCCACCAAAAAAGAAAGAGCCACAAATAATCATGACCACTTTCTTAGCAAAATTAGTAACCTACTGAATCCCTTTTAACATGTAATTTTCTGAGTGTATAGCAGTCTTAAACATAACGACCCTTTCTTTTCTCTTCTCCTCCACTGTTTTACCCACATTCCTATTTCTTATGTTTAAAAGTGTGCATTCAGGTAGCAGCTACAGGGTTTCTAGATAAAGTAGAATGTACCATTCCACTACAGCCTGTATCACTGGGGTAAGTGGAGAGGCTAATAAGCTCATTCCCTCACAGCGAAACAGAGCAGGAATATATATAAAATATACGTCCATGACTTGAGTGTGGCCATTTTGTGATCATCTTTTGCAAGTCATAAATCCTCTAAATACATTTTGTAGGAAGACTGCTCCTGTGCACCCCATGATATAGAACACTATTGTCCCTCACTCGTCTGTTACTTATATACTGTTGCAGCTTGTGGAAAAGAGAAATCCCTGACTTACCATGCTCTCACTCTTTGCAGCAAAATCTCAGAACTGCACTCTGGTGATCACATGTTAGAATCCTGATCACTAGTGTCTCACAATTAAGCCTTACACTCAAAAGATGGCAGCTTTATTGACATCGCTCATTGAACTGGGGCAGAAATGGAAGGTCTAGGCATGAGTTTACAGTAGTGATAAATATGAGTATCCTTCCTCTTTTATTCCACCCTTTCAAAAACATCCATATCCCTCTGGCATCCAGGGACTCACACTCACTTTTCTTATTTATTTTTTTATTTAACTAACAGTTGGTGAACTGAACCGTTTGGCTCCCTTTTCATTTTCGCCCTAATTGCACTAAGAAAATAAGACAAGTTATAAAAAAACACAAGTACAAAACATGCATACAAATTCAGTGTGGTGTAGTGTACTGGGATAATGTTCAAGGAGCAGTAATTAGCAAAACTTGATATAACTATATATGCATTTCATGGTACGCAAACCCTGCAGGTTTGTTCTTTGTAGTGTAGATGTTCAGGATGTTATATAACAAATTTGGTACATTTGCATTCACTTTGCTGCTGTAGATGCAAATTCAGCTGTTTGGTACAGGAGGAGCATATGGAAGCTACATAGCATAATGCTTCTAGAATGATTCAAGCTGTAAATGTTCATGGACCAAGGATGCAAGTTTGAAACTTTTTCTTCTTTACCTTTCATCCCCAGCATGCAATCAGTCAAGGCTGTATACCACTGAGAATTAAGTAAGAGTGTGAAAACCAATCAGAAGACATGGTAGAAGGGAAATGCAGCAATGCCACTTGGCTTAGGATCTAGAGTTTACCACTCAAGGAGAGGACAGATTAGAAATGCTGCATAAACTGTGGTGGAGGAAAGTCTTCCAATGACAGTAAGGGATGCCATCAGAATTAGTGATAGACTACTGGTAATCAGACTGCAGTGCTATGACAGGTCAGTATGCATAATCTCTGGCTATACCCCACAGCAGGGTTGTGATAGTGAGAAAAAGTGTGCATTCAGGCAACAGTTGCAAAACTTTCCACATAACACAGAACAGCAAGACATGGTGTTGATAATGGGGACCTGAATGTACATATTGAGACAGACGACGAGACATGAGGACTGTCTGGGTCCACGTAGTCAGGGCAACAGGAATGAAGGAGAGAACATGCCAGACTTCTGTCTGGCAAATGGCCTGATGGTGGCCAACATGTGCTCAGCAACAGAGACAGTCACAGGATCATGTAAAAGAATTGCTAACATACAACTTGGATAGACTTCTTCCTGGTAAGGAAAGGTCTATGGGGTAGAGTCAGAAATTGCAAAGTCATCTCCAGTAAAACAGTTGGTACACAGCATAAGTGACTGGTGGCCACAATCATTTACAAGCAGTCGTAAGAGAAGATTTTAAGGTCAAGAGAGACTAAACTGATCATATGAAAGTTGATTTTTGTCAAAGAACAAGAGTTCAAGAAAATACTCTGGTCTCTAGCACCTCAGAAAGAAAGGGAGTACAAAGGATTAGTCCAGATAAAATCCCTTTAGCTAGTATGTCTAGGAGACTCTCTCTGATGCTCTCCCAGTGGAGGAATAAGGACTCCTTGTTGAATTTTCAAGTAGGTTATTCAGTTAAGTAGGTAGATGTTCCAATACATTATATTCAACAGGGCAGTTATCAAGGCAATCACAGCTAATGGTAGGAGGGTCCAGGGGAGATGACTGGAGGAAAATTTGTGATAATTTTCACTGTACTGCAAATTACAGAAATTATGTTAAATGCAGGCCATGTGATTAGAGCATCTATACCTGTTTCACCATCAAGCCTCAGGTTCTTTCTTTCTTTGGGTTCTGGTGGTAAAGTCAGGGTTCTTCTGTTCAGATTCATCTTTTCAGCTTTCTTGCATTGAATTGGTGCAAAAGATGACTAGATAGATCTGTGCTGGGATAGATAAAGGACTGGAAACTGGGAGGGATCAGGTGGAAGAACAGCTAACCAATTTCCTAAAAGAGGGGTGGTGTCATGGGACCTAGGGTGGAGTTAGATGATGTAAGAGTCTGAAGTAATCGATACAGGTAAAGACTATCAATCAAACTTGGAGGCTAGTGTTTGGCCCCCTTTTTTCACTCCTAACAACATAAGGAAAACCCAAGTGCCAAATAAGTAGTAGAAAAGATTTTCAGATACCTGAAAGCTGGTGTTTAAGTATGTACACATAAGAAGGTAAAAAGCATTTTCAAACTGCTGGCAGTTACTGTCTAGATTTGTACACATCATGAGATCACACACACAAAAAAGTTACTATTTCTTGTGTTACTAGTTCACCAACCAAACCATACCAAGGTAGATGCAGCAATCTACAGATCTAATTTCATGACTGACTTTTTCACATCTGATGATGGACTACATTAGTAAATAAGACAGAAAAGATAGATCAACAAAGCTGCTGTATACAGACAATATGGCATTACAAACAGACTGAACAGGAACTACAGCAAATGATAAAGGAATGGAATGCAAGACTGAAGGCACATGGGATGAAACTGAGTACAGACGAGAGTTGTCATGGCAGCAAATGGGGGAAAAAGAAGAAACTGAAAATTGAGATAGAAGGGAAAATAATGGAACAGATTAATAGCTTTGTGTATCTGGGAAAGGTGGTTAAGGAGAACAGAAGTCTGAATGAGTAGGTTAACTCTAGACTCAGAGGGACTGCAGTCAACTACTAACTGCACAATTAGCTAGTCCATTTGACTGTGGGTATTCTGGACTACCAGTAACATGTACAAAGTTCCTGTAACAACTGATTGGTAAATTGGGTACCATTTGTCAGAAATATGTGTGGACTACCATGGACTGAGAAATGACATTTCAAATTGGTGATAACAACAGTGGATCTTAGGTTAGGTAGTAAATTGATCTCAAACCAGTTTGAATAAGAGTCTACAAGTAATGCTGATTGTGCCACTCAAATATATCAGTGGCAACTGTTGACCAAGGTAGTTCAGGAACTTGACTTAGCTGAAGTGGTTCTTTTTGCAAATAGTTTAGTACTATTGCATACTGAACAAGAAAAAAGTACTTTATCAATGTCTTTTACAAGAGAAGGCCAAAATACTAGTCCTCTCACCCTTGTTTTGATAACTTCAGAACCTAGGTGACCATGATGCAAAATCTGGGTATATTCACATTGTAAGGAAGAAGGAACAACAATTTTAGGACCTTTGAAAATAATGTCATCTTCCATCAACATGTCATATCTGTAAGGAAAATAAGTTTGCACTTCAGGTGGTACACTAGATTGCTTTGATATCCATCCATCCAACATTAATGTAGTAGTTGAGCTTTTGCAAAATTGGATCAGTCTTTGTATGATCGCTCAGCTCATCAAGTCTTGTGGTAGAAAAATTATGCATTTCCATGGCATAAGTCAAAATTCTCTGCATCAAGCTGTTTTCTTGTATTTCTGGTTGACCTGGATAGGTTATCAGCCAGATAAACAAGTTTGCCTTTTGTATAGACCATTTTGAAGTTGTACTTTTGCAATTTGAGCATCATTCTTTGTAATCTCACTGGAGCTGAATGCATAGGCCTCTTTAAAATAGTGACTAGAGGTTGGTGATCAGTTTCAATCTGAATATCTCGACCATAAATATAATCATGAAATTTTTAACATGCAAATACTATTGCTAAAAGTTCTTACTAAATTTGTGCATATTGCATTTCAGTTTGGGTAAGGCTTCTAGATGCACAGGCTACTGGTCTGCCTTCTTGAAGAATAACTGCACCAAGACCAGATTTTGAAGCATCAGGGGAAAGGGTTACTGATTTATCGACATCATAGTATTTTAATGTAGGTGGGGTGGCAATTTTCTGTTTAAGGTCTTCAAATGCTCTCTGGTGCTGTTCCAACCAAGACCATGTAACATTTTTGTGCGCCAGCTCTCTCAAAGGCGCTGTCACTTCAGTGAAGTCTGGTATAAACTTGCCTAAATAGTTGAGCATACCAAGAAAACATTGTAGAGCTTGAACATTATCTGGTGTTGTCATCTCAAAAATGGCTGCTTGCTTGGATGGGTCTGGTCGCAAGCCAGTGCTGGTATATAAATGACCTATATATGTAACTTCTGGTAGTCTGAATTTGCACTTCAGAAGATTGAACTTTAAGTTCACTTTACGTGCTCTGTCTAGAACTTTTCTAAGGTTCCTGTCATGCTCTACTTCACCACTGCCTCCAGCCAGTAAATCATCTACTATTATGGCACAAAGATAACCTGAAAAAATTTGCTCCATTGCACAGTGAAAGACTTCCCTTGCAGAATTTATTCCAAATGGCATCCTGAGGAATCTATATCTTCCAAACGGGGTACTGAAAGTAGTCAGTAGTGAAGATTTATGATCAAGCATCACTTGCCAAAATGAACTTTTTTGCATCCAAGACAGAAAAAAACAGTGGTATTCGGTATTAGGGATGTGACTTCATCGACTGTACACATGGGATGATGTGGTCTCTTTAATACACAATCTCTCAGATCAATGCATATTCTGATTTAATCTCAGCCTTTTTTGTGGGCTGCTACCATGGACAACACCCATGCAGCTGGTTCTGTAACTGGACAAATTACACCTTGCTGCACCATTTTATCCAAATGAGCCTTGACTTTATTCTGCATAGGTATCAGAACTTTTCTTGCTGGTCTGACCACTGGACTGAAATCTGGGTCTAACCTCATAAAATACACAACTGGAAGTTTGCCTAACTTGTCATCAAAAACATCAGCATACCCTGAGAAAATAGCTTCAGTAAAATTAGAACTAGGATATGTACTTATATAATTAACTTCTTTGGTAAAGGAAAGCAGGTTCATTGTCAAACTTTATTATTATTTTATTTATTTAACATTTGTTTGCCAGGATAGTCAGACTGGACAAAAAGTGTCTGTTTTCAGTGGAGTCCTGGGGAGAAAAACTCCATAAGTTTACAAAGATAAGAAAAATTTACAAAAGAGACATTAAGAGTAGTAGCGTACAGATTGTAGACTTTACAGCAGTTAGCATACAATAAGAGTATATTACCCTTTTTGATTGAAAATATAAGTGTACAAAATATACAATGAGAGTAGATAAGAACCTTCTAGAGCATTGCAAGATATTTCACAATTGAATGAGTATATACATGTTTACGTTTCCATATATATACATTCAAGTAAATATACATGTAAGAGGATATATCTATATATATATATATATATATATATATATATATATATACACACACACACACACACACACACACACACACACACACATATACATACACTCATATATTGGTCATACATGGATAGGTATAGTTAGAACGTGTTTGTGTTGTCCAGGACAGATGGGGTGTAGATATAGTGAGTGGATGAGGCTCCAGGGGGTCAATTACAGTTGCATGGATGGTTGGTGAAGAGGTCTACTATCAAAAGATTGAATGTCATATGGTCTAAAGTTCATATGGTTGACAGATATGGTCGACACATGAATATTAAGTAGTTCGTTTGGTCAACAGTTCATTTGCTCGACATTCTGTCATCATTCTGTTGACAACAGGCAAGGATTTCCCTTGTCAGCACTGTTGTGCGACCTTGGAGTTGTAATATGTAAGTAGCTGGGGGTGTGGGGTGCCCTCCTGCATAAACACTAGTGTAATTTACTCTGTAAAGGCTGTTTGCCGAGGCGCTAGAGAATAGAAAATTAGTATTTGTGCATCTTGTGTTGTTGGATGTAACTACATCTTACTGGATTAAATTTTTCTACAAGTTGCTGCGGAGTCCTTCTTTGTGGTATAACAAGAATTGTTTGTGAGTGCTTTGTGGTTTTGCAATAAACACTAGTGTTATTTGCATGTGTCTGTCGAACATTTGAACGTCGACATTATGAATTCGATATTACCATTAGATGTAATGTTTTCGATCAAATGAACGTCGACCATATGACTTTCAATCTTTTGATAGTAAACCTTGTGAAGAGGCATGTTTTAAGTAGGCTTTTGAAGGAGAGTGTGGAGTTTTGTAGTCTGAGGTCAGGGGAAAGGTTGTTCCATATTTTTGCTATATTATGGGCAAATAGTGATTCCCCAGAGATGTTTTTGCATGTGATGGTTTTGATTAAGGCTTTGTTGGAGGACCAAAGTTGTCTATTTGAATTGTAGAAGTTCAGCATGCCAGTCAGGCCAGGAGTTTTCTCAGGATGTACAGAATTAGATGAGGTAGGCTGAGTTGATGGTACCTTAATAGGTTTGGAAATTCAAGCCAGTGCAAGGCTTGTAGGGAAAGGCAGTGGTGGGATCGTGATTTGGCATTGGCAGCGAATCTAGTGATTTTGTTGTAACAGATGGAGAGTTTATTAAGATCAGTTTTGTAAAGATTAGTTAGAATTGGGGATGCATCAAGTAGCGTAGATAGGAGGTGAGCCCTGGCTATTGCAAATTCGAGATTCGGTGGTTAGATAACTTAGTGATAAAGGGAACCTAGCTTTTTGTGGACTTTAGTGATGGCTGCTGATATGTGCTTTGTGAATTTGAGTTGCTGGTCAATGCTAACTCCCAGGAGTTTAGCCGCAGTGACAGGGGTGATTTGGGTTTTCTTGGTAGAGAGTTTAGAGAAGGTAAGGTTGCTCGTTTTAGTAGAGTGGAATAGCATTAGTTGTGTTTTCTTGGGATTTGGTATGAGTTGTCAGTTGTTAAGCCAGTTCTCTATTTCAGAGAAAGCTTTTTATTGGAGAAGTTGGATGTTGGGTGCAGAGCATATGAGAGTTGTCGTTAGCATTTTGGACTGTCTCTAAGACCCAGTAATGACTGCACAGATCTTCAGACAACCTAAAAATAGTAAGCTGTAACAGTTCCTAGCCAAATAACATGAAAGCATTACTAAACCTTCCATTTGAATCTCTTCACCTCCATAAGCAACATGTTTCACACAACTGGCCACAATAAGTTGCTCACCAGCTCTCACCTTAGCAAATGTGTCTGCTGACATAACAGTACACTTTGAGCTCGGTGGATTTACCATTGATCTGGACAGTACAAAACAATCCGTTCTTTGCCAACAAATTTACTGCATCAGCCTTTTCACCAATTACTGACACAGCATCTACATAGAAAGTAGAGTTGCAGCTCTCTGTATGATCAACCTGCCTTTTTAAGTGACTTTTCTTTATAACTGTGTGAGGTTTACTTGATTTGCAAAACTTTTGAAAATGGTTCCATTTTTTACACTTGTGGCATTGCTGACCAAATGCTAATCATTTTTCATTTTTGCACTCATGATTGGCAACACAATTGTGACAGTTAACAATATACCTTGATTTGGGTTTTGCTAACTCACCCTTATACAGCAATAAGCATGTCCTTCTCTTAGAACTTGCTGGAAAACTATGCGCTTTACCTGGGGAGCCTGCAGGGGTGGCAGGTGCCATGTGCTTAGGTCTGCTTCTGCTAGCCACATATTGCATGATGTCTACATTTGCTCTGGAACCTGCTGAAATCATGTTCTTATCGCTTGCAAGCATACTTGTGTGCCTTTGTGTAACTTCATGGATTTGACAAATCTCAATAGCTTTGCTCAGCGTTAAATCACTGTCACGAAGCAAAACCTTTGTCACTGCAGCACTTAGTACCACACACCTTTATTAACTCAGCTTTTAAATCCCCAAACCTACATGTTTTAGCTTTGCTTCTCAGGTCAGTAATATAAGCTGCAAAAGTTTCCCCTATTTTTTGATCTCTTGTATAAAACAAATGCCTCTCTAATGTAACATTTGTCTGGGGGTTACATAGTTCCCTGAATTTGCATTTCAGACACTCTGAGTCTTCCCTTGATTCAAATATTCTCCAGTTCTCTGCAATATTCTGATCAAATACAAGTGGTAATGGTTTGCAAAATCTATCTACCATATTAACACATACCAGGAAAGTATGCAAGTATCCACGGACACACACATACATACAGAAGCCAGAAGTTTATGCCAGCATTTGTATCTATGTCCAATAGCACAACAAGCCTCTGAATAACTGAACTTTGTGAAATAAATCTCCTGGGCACAATAATACTCTTAAAATTACTGTACTGTAAAAAATCAACTCTTATCAGTGTAAGAAACATTCCAAAATAACTGCACTATGTAAAGAAACTGGGCAGAAGAAGCTCAGAAAAAATACATTTAGAAGTAATCGCACTTTGTGAATAAACTGCACACAGCACACTAAAACTTTCCCAAAATCGCTGTACTTTGTTAAATAACTCATTACAGTGCAAGAAACACTCTGTAATGGCAGTACTCTGTGAACAGATACACCCAGCACAAGAAACTTTTTGAAATGGCTGTATTTTGACTGTACTCTAGGAAATAGTTGCACTTTGCACACAATAAACTCCAAATACCAAATAAATACCAAACAGGAGAGGACCCATGACTGAACCCTGTGGTACTCCACTTGTCGCTGGTCTGAAGCTGGATTTGGAGTCTGCTACTTTCACAGTGTGGGTTCTGTCAGTGAGCCAGTTGGCAACCCATCTTGTGACATAGGGATTTATACCTAGTTTAGTGAGTTTATCTATAATTCCAGAATGGGGGATGGTGTCAAAATCCTTGGTGAGATCTAGACAGGCTGTGTGAACCACCTTACCCTCATCTACGGCTTTGGTGACTGCTTCAGAGAAGTCTATCAGGTTTAGGAGACATGATCTGCCTTTTACAAACCCGAACTGGGTGGGGTCCTGAGTTTGGAGATTACCAATGTCATTGTTTATAAGTTCCATGATGATATGCTCCATAGCCTTGCAGACCAGGCTCATTAAGCTAATTGGGCAGTAGTTTCTGGGGTCTGTTGTGGAGTGGGATAACTGTCGCTGTGCGCCATTCAGTGGGCACATAGCCTGAGGTGAGGCTATGATTGAACATGGTACTTAGGTGGGGTGCCAGTTCGTTCTGTAGTTCATGTAGAACACAGCCTGGGATGTCGTCAGGTCCCATGGATGCTGTGTTCTTGGCTTTGGATAGTGTGTTTTTTACCTGTGCAGCCGTGATTACAGGAACTTTGCATTCTTCTGGTATAGAGATGGGCCCTTTAGGGGATGACAGAGGGGTAAAGTTAGCACTGAACCTATCTGCCAGGATGTTGGCAATATCCGTTGGTTCTGTATATTTAGTGCCATTGTGCTGTAACTCAGAGCAGATCTGAGTGTTGCCATTGAGATTCTTGACATAGCTATAGAATGCTTTGAGGTTGTCTTTAGAGTCAGTGGCGATTTTGTTTTCATAACTAGCTTTGGAGGATTTTATGAGGGATCTCAGCTTCTTACTGAAGCCGACCAGGGAGTTTCTCCAATCATGGGATTTTAATCTTTGCAACAGTTTCTTTCTTCTGTTGTAGAGTTTGTTTATGGCAGGGGACCACCAGATTGGCTTCCTTTTTTTGGAGGATAGCATCTTGGTTCTGTTAGGGATTGCACGATCCATGCACTCATGTAAGTGCTTATAAAGTGCATTTGTGTAGGATTCAGCAGTTATACCTCTATTGTCCGTCAGCATGGGTGTCGTGAAGTTTGCCACTTCTGTCTTAAGAAGCGTGAAGTTGGCTTTGGAGAAATTTTTTACTGTGGTTTCCCTAATGGGGGTTGGGGAAGGGATGTGGATGTCTAGGGTGATTAGCTTATGGTCGGATCTGACCAACGAGGAACTGACCTCTGGTGTGGAGCACCGGTTGCCTATGTTGGTAATAACCAGGGCTAGATATTGCTGCCCCTGGTGGGGGTGTGGATAAGTTGATCCATGGTATTGGAATTTATGAATTCCAGAAAACGTTGAGCACAAGAGTTGGTACGCGAGTAATTTTCCCAGTTAATGGTAGGGTAGTTGAAATCGCCCATTATTAGGGTGCTAGGTTGTACCCTAATATTTTCCAGTGTATTAAGAAATGAGGAGTGGGAATCCTGGGGCATGGTGGGGGATCTGTAGCAAGCTACAATTTGGATTACAGTCTTGCCCAGAGTTAGTTGCACTTGGATAATCTCGGATGCATTATGCTGAGCAACAAGCCTGGAGGTGCGGATATCCTTAATGAATATGGACACGCCTCTGCCTTTAGTGTTTCGGTCCAGGTTAGGTGGCCGAAAGGTGTGGTATGAATTATAGCCTGGTAATGCAGGGGTACTCTCTGGAGCCTTGAACCAGGTCTCTGTCACTGCACAGATGTCTATGTTCTCCATTTTAAGGAGTGCCTCGAGAGAGTGCATTTTGAGGTTTAGACTTCTAGCCTTGAGTAGCAATACCCTCAGATTATTCTTGCCTGTACCTGTTAGGGTGGTGAATTTGTCATTTGAACCTTGCCTAAAAAAGGCACTATAGGGGTGGCTAGAGCCTTAGCCAGTATCCAGAATCCCAGGGGCAACAGGTGCAGGCCATCTCTGGCAAAGCATCGTGGCTTGTCGATCATGTCATCCCAGGCAGACAGATACTGGATCCCCTTAGAATGACACCAGAAGCTTAGCCAATTGTTGAAGTCAATCATTTTGTCCTTGTACTGTGGTATCATTCTGGGTGATGGCAGGATGCTACTCAGGGCTAGGGTCATACCTGCCTGGGCTACAAGAATGGACAGCTCCTCCATGTCCCTTTTCATGTAGTCCAAGGAGGTACGTCTCAGGTCATTCACACCAACATGGACAATGACAGAGT
Source organism: Protopterus annectens (assembly GCF_019279795.1). NCBI lineage: Eukaryota > Metazoa > Chordata > Ceratodontiformes > Protopteridae > Protopterus > Protopterus annectens. The sequence continues at coordinate 1,075,682,442 of NC_056733.1, forward strand.
CATATTTGTACTTGTTGTGGAGTGACCTGAGTGCATGTGTTATGTAGCGGATCCTGGCACCCGACAGGCAGCTGACAGTAACTTTCTCCTTGTTTAGCCTGGTGAGTGGAACATCAGTTTGCCTGACTATAGAGTCACCTATGACTAGAGTGTTGGGTACGTTGTTATGCCTTATGGGCTGTGGTTGAGTGGCACACTGAGTTTGTGGGCTATGTGTCATTTGGGTTGTGATGGGGGGGGGTGGAGGTTGCTTGTGTTTCTGCTTTGGAGATCCCTGTTGCTTGGGCAGGTTTTTACTGAGAGCCTCCGCGAATGTAGGTGTGTGTTTTGTGTTTGTGTGTTTTGGTGGTGTAGGTTTTGAGGGACTATGTGGTGAGTGTGGTGTGGTGCAAGTGTTTACCTTCTCCTCTTGACTGTCTAGTCCAGTCTTGGGTGAAGAGAGCTTTGCTTCCAGTTTGGCTATATAAGTGCATCTCTCACAGGTTGTAGTGTTGGGTGGTAGGAGGAGAGGGTTGTCTGTGTACATGAGGCAATTACTGCATTGCCCCAAGATGCCCAGATTCATCAGGTAGACAGGAGAAAACACCGGGGGGCTGACCCTTAGACATGCCTGGATAGGTGCTTATTTGTTAAGTACTAGAAACTTTAACTTAAATAACCTTATAAACAAACTAGCTATTACACTCATACATGCTCACTCTCTGGCTGCACTCTCAAAATGGCACTGAAACTAGTACGTGCTTGATATTTATATGCACGTGCTGTCTTTGAAATGCGTCTTGACTCATTACAGCTGAGTGACGTTTCCAGGCATTTCTGCAGTTACCTCCTACTGCACCTCTAGGCATCAAATATTGCCTGCTCATGTTTGTATTAATAATTCCAAAACCATGCCACATACAAGGTATCAGAATATTTTATCTTGAAGCATACATGATGGCAAACACAGATGTATTGATATATGACCTCTGTCAGTTAGTATTTGTTACAACTGTAATGTGATACATTCATTTTTTAAAGGCTGAAGCCACACTCACTGGGAGTTAAAGGTACACACTCAAAAGAGCTCTACTGGAGAGAATGAGGTGCAACACATACAGACACACTATTCTACAGATCCCATTACATTACATTACATGCTGCTTCTAGAACAGCTGTAGTAATATGCCCTCTGAGAACTGTTGACATGGTATGATGCACTTGCATGTATATTTATTTATTTATTATCTATTGTTATTATATAATATATATTGTTGCCATATTAAGACATAGGTTCATAGGTTCATACTAGGCTATCTGCCCTAGGGCATTTATAAGCCTAGTCAGAGTGTGTTTGGCTTTCGCCACCCATTTTAAATTAATTTTGCTATGCCCTTTTTCGAGGTTAGTATACTGTGCCTCTGTCTAACAGAGACACAGAAGTGATACCCGGGGTAAACCTACGATCTCCCATCCACTCATCAAGATTCCTCTTGAAGAGAGTCAATGAGGGACTCTGCCTAACCTGGACTGGGATTTTATTCCAGAGTGAAGGGAGCCTCTGGGTTATGAATCTGTCCCTCCAGCATGTCCTATTTATTTCAGTGCTGAGGTTCAAGTCTCTCAAGCGCGTAGCTCAATGGGATTTGGATTTTCTGAGGTGCAGCATGTCCATTAATTCCGGGTTGGACATGGCTTTATACGTCAGGCACAGATTGCCTCTGAGCAGGCGGTATGCCACTGAGTAGAGCTGGAGTTTCTTTAACCGGGCAGCATATGGCATCTGTTTGAGCCCTTTGATCCTCTTGGTGAGGTACTTTTGGTGTCTTTCCAGTTGCTGCAGGTGTCTGGTAAGGTACATCCCAAAAGGGGCATTGTACTCAATTATGGGCCTGATGAGGGATGAGTAAAGAGTCACGATGACCTCCCCTGATCTAGATGTGAATCCCTTCATGATTAGGTGGGCTATATAAAATGTTTTTCTAACCACTTTGGCCATGTGGTTGTCAAATGAGAAATTGCTATCAACTTGGGTCCCCAGGTCCCTAATTACTTCTGTACGTAATGGATTACCACCTATGTGGTAATTTGTGGGCACTTTGTTTTTGCCAAAGGGGATGACTATACACTTTTTGGCATTTAACTTGAGGCCATGGCTCTGGCACCAGTTGTCTGTTTCTATGAGGCCCTTTTGGAGGATGCTTGTGTCAGCTGGAGAGTCAATTATGGTGCCCAGTTTGCAGTCATGTGCGAACTTGGTCAGCCACAGTCCTTCCATTTTGGCCTGTACCTCCAAGAAATATATACCAAACAAGAGAGGTCCCAGGACTGAGCCTTGTGGGATGCCACTTGTAACTGGTTTGGAGTCTGACATGGCTCCAGCAATTCTAACCATGTGGGTTCTGTCCTTGAGCCAGTTTGCAACCCATCTAGTGACATAGGGGTTTATATTTAAGCTGGTGAGCTTATCTATAATGCCCGAGTGGGGTATTGTATCGAAGGCTTTTGCAAGGTCCAGGTAGGCTGTGTGGACCACCTTCCCCTCGTCAATGGCCTTGGTGACTGTTTCAAAGAAATCAACCAGGTTTAAGAGGCAGAATCTGCCCTTAACAAAGCCGAACTGGGTAGGATCCAGTGTCTGTAGGTCCCCAATATCTTTATTTATGAGGTCCATGATGATCCTTTCCATAGCTTTGCAGACCAAGCTAGCCAGGCTTATGGGGCGATAGTTTCCTGGATCCATTGAGGCACCACCTTTGTGGAGAGGGACCACTGTTGCTGTACGTCACTCTTTGGGTACATATACTGTAATAAGGCTGAGACTGAACGGTAGTTTTATGTTTGGGTTTAGCTCTTCTTGGAGTTCATGTAGGACGCAGCCTGGGACACAGTCTGGTCCCATTGATGCTGTGTTTTTTGCTTTGGAGAGGGTGGCTCTTACCTGAGCATCTGAGATGTCAGGGGGGCAGCACTCTGCTGGGATAGATATTTTCCCTTTTGGTGGGGAGTGGGGGGAGAAGTTTGCGCTGAACCTGTCAGCTAGGATGTTGGCAATGTCTGTGGGTTCGGTGTATTTTTTGTCATTTTGGACTAATTCTGAGCATACCTGGGAATTCCCACCCAGGTTCCTAACATAACTAAAGAAAGCCTTGTGATTATCCTTAGTGTCCTGTGCAATTTTTCTCTCGAATCTGGACTTAGACGATATTATGAGTGCCCGTAGTTTTTTGCTAATACTGATCAGAGATGCCTTCCCTTTTTGGGATTTTGCTCTATCATGTAGTAGCTTCCTCCTTCTATTGTATAGTTTGTTTATGGCTGGTGTCCACCAGACAGGACGTCTGCCTTTTGAGGATTGGGTCTTGGTTTTATTTGGGATTGCATGATCCATGCATTCCTGAAGGTGTTCACAGAATGCGTTTATAAAGGATTCTGCGATCTGGGCTGTATTTTCCACAGGCCCGGGGGCTTTGAAGGATTCCACCTCAGTTTTGAGGAGTGTGAAATTTGCTTTAGAGAAGTTTTTCACTGTGGTGTTCTGGGCAGGGGGTGGGGTCGGGATGTGAATATCCAGTGAGATTAGTTTATGGTCTGATCTTACCAGTGAGGGATACACTTCTGGTCTGGTGCATAGAGTCCCCATGTTGGTGATGATCAGGTCTAGTATGTTTTCCCCTCTTGTGGGAGTGGTAACAAGTTGTTCCATAACATTTGAGTTTATAAATTCTAGGAACCTTTGGGCTAGGGTGTTGGAGCTAGAGTAATGCTCCCAGTCTATCTTTGGGTAGTTTAAGTCGCCCAATATAATGGTGTTTGGAGAGACCTTCATATTTTCCATTGTTCTCAGGAAGGCCGAGTGGGGTTCCTGGGTTTGGGAGGGTGGTCTGTAGCTGGCTATAAACTGAAAGGCAGTTTTACCCACTGTTAGTTGCACATGGATAGTCTCTGATGCTTCGTGCTGTGCCACCAACCTGGAGGTGTGGGTATCTTTGACGAATATTGATACTCCCGCTCCTTTTGTGGTTCGGTCCAAGTTTTGGGGCCGAAAAGCATGGTATGAGGTATAACCTGGTAGTGCTGGGGTGCTCTCGGGAGCCTTGAACCAGGTTTCTGTTACTGCACAGATATCGATGTTCTCCATGCTAAGGAGAGTTTTGAGTGCGTGCATCTTGAGGTTTAGACTTCTGGCATTGAGTAGCATTACTCTTAGTTTCTTATCCCTTGTGATATCTATGGAGGTGGGTTTGTCTTTTGAGCCTTGCCTAGAAAAGGCACTATGGGGGTAGCAAGAGCCTTTGCAATATCTGAAAGCCCAGGGGTGACAGGTGCAAGCTGTCCCTAGCGAAGCATCGTGGCTTGTCGAGCATGTGATCCCAGGCTGACAGGCATTGGATCCCCTTTGAATGACACCAATACTTAAGCCAGTTAGTGAAATTGATCATCTTGTCTTCATATTGTGGCATCATTCTTGTTGAGGGTAAGATGCTACTCAAGGTCAGGGTCATACCGGCCTGGGCTACATGCTCAGAGAGCTCGTCTGTCTCTTTACATGTAGTCCAGGGAGGTACGTCTCAGGTCATTCACACCAGCACTTGTACTTGCCTTGGAGTGACCTGAGTGCTTGTGTTATGTGGCGGATCCTAGCGCCCGACAGGCAGCTCACAGTGACCTTCTTCTTGTTCAGCCTGGTGTGCCTGACGATAGAGTCACCTATTACAAGTGTATCAGGTGTGTTTAGCCTTAAGGGCTGTGACTGTTCGGCACACTGGCTTTGTGAGCTATGTGTTGCACGTGTTTTGTTTTGGGGTAGCGGTTGCTTGGCTGTCTGCTTTGGAGGTCTCTGCTGCTTAGGCAGATTTTTATTTAGAGCCTCAGAGTATGTTTTTGTGTGGTTATGTGTTTGGTTTGCTGTTGTGGTAGGTCTGTGAGACTGAAATTGTAGTGAGTGTGGTTTCCTTCTCCACCTGACTGGTTACGCCAGTACTGAGTTGAGAGAGCTTAGCATCCAGTTTGGCTATATGCTTGCATCTCTCACATGTGTTGGAATTTGTTGGGAGGAGGAGAGGGTTGTCTGTGTACATGAGGCAGTTGTAACATTGTCTCAAGATTCCCAGATTCACCAGCTGGACCGGAGAGGAGATTGACAACTGACCTTTGGACATGCTAGAATAGTATTGGGAATTCCTTTATAATTGAAAAAAAGGGCCAATGGGGAACAAGGTACTCAAGGGGAGTTTGTGAGGGTGTAGTGCTTTTAAGTTTTTAGTACAGACTTATATAATTGCTTTAGTGAGCAAGTGCCAGGTAACTTAAATGCAATGTGTTACAGGTAACTTAAATGCAAAAATGACAAACAATAACTTTCTTTCAAGTGAAACAAGGAAATAAGTACAGTAAGCAATGCAGATATCACTAGGGATCCACAGAAGCGCTGAAAAGCCATGTTTTAAGTGGAATTAGTGTTTCAGGGAAATAACAAGCAAACAAACAACAAGCATACAAACAAAGCTAGATTCAGCAGGCCTGGATCTAGTCTATGCTACAGCAAACAGGGTGTACCAATTTCAGTAAGAAACAGTTCAAATATGCAGGCATGTGTTGTAGTGGAGCAGATCAACCTTCTACACAGTTCAGTCCACCATCACAGTGACACTTTCAGTATGGGTAAGTGTGCATATGTCTACATACAATCACACAATTGAAACCCTATATAATTCATTGTATGTACAGTTGTATTGCTGTACCCAAGGATTATTGAGGTGGTCAGCAGCACCTTTGTGTGACTATTAGCATTTGTCTTAGGAAATGTTGTGCATGAGCCAGTAAACAACTGATCTATACTGTGCTGATATGGCATCAGGCTGCGTAAACACAGCTTGCCCATGAAACATGTATAGGCATATGTTGTGCAATTGATGTAAGTACATGACATTGGTACAATTGTACTATATGACTGTGTGCATAGTACCAGTGTTTGAAATGTGATGAATGACCAAGGATTTATTTGTAGGTCTTTTCACAAATCAGTTATTCCATTAAATTTGAAATGTTAAGTGGAATACATAACTGAGCACAGATCTGCATGTTGGGTATAGCAACACAACTGTACATACAATGAATTCCATAGGGTTGCAATTGTATCAAAACATGTGGTACATTGGTTGTGTATATCACAGCAAAACAACATATGTATGAGAAGACTTATGTGATTATGTAATTAATATGAATTTATTTCATCATGTGTGATTTTGTCAGGCTACACATCTGGTCATTGTCTTCAATAAGGTCAACTAGGGCATCCATGATGGCAGCACTATCATCCTGCATAACGTAACCTGGCCAAGGCATTTAACACAAATCCACACTGAGGGATTACCGACACATTGTCACAAGTGGCCATAAAAACCTATATCACCAAGTGGTTAGACCACTGGATCACATAAGTGACAGATAAACGTCATATACAAATACACAAATATGACATATAAATAATATTTTACATTAAGAAGGTTTGTGGTCTGCACTGTTGTGGCAGGACAGGTAGCTTACATCCTTCTAAGCTGGGAATTGCTGATTGAAGGCCCAGTGTCTGCTATTCTAAAAGTGTATTAGTTCTGGCTTAAGCACTTGGGCTTCAGGCCAGTTATTCTACATTAAAAAGGTTTGTGGTCTGCAATCATGTGGGAGGAAAGGCTGGATTCTGCCCTTCTGAACTGGGAATTTCTGGTCACAGGCTTATTGTGACTGCTTATTTGAACTGTTTCTTTCTGAAATTGGTGCACCTTGTTGCTGTAGCATAGACCAGATTCAGGCCTGCTGAATCTAGCTTTGTTTGTATAACTTGAGGCACTGATCCAGGCCATCTTTTTTGGAAGAAGGATCCCCTGCATCTTAATAAGCAGGGGTGTGCAGTTAGAACTTGTCTGACTGAAGACTAACTTGTTTAAATCAGTGTGTTTGTTTTCTATTGTTTATATATATATATATATATATATATATATATATATATATATATATAATTGCACTTTATTCACTGTATTTGTGTTCCTTCCTACTTTATTACCGGGGGCATTGACTACAACTCTGATCTGTGATATATAACAATAATTATCATTTTTCTGTGCTTTTAATTTTTTTTTAGTGTATCTGCTTTATTTTCTGAAAAAAAAAAAAAATATATATATATATATACTTGTTTCCCACCTTTCTAAGCTAGTATAGTCCAGTTTTCAGGTTAGTGCTGAATTCAAGGCTGTTACAAATCTCTGTGTTTGCCCATACCTTACTTGGATAGAAGAAAGTTTCTCTGTTCACCTGTGAAAGAGGGGAGATTTGAGCAGCCTATCTGTCCCTGGAGGAGTGGTTTCAGCCCATAAATTAGTAGTTTATTGGCCATTTTGGGCTAATTTCTATCTCTTTCATTTCCCTGCTAAAAATACCATATTTGCCTGGTTTTGCACGCCGGGCAGCACCGGTTAGCTAGGGTAAAACCTATTCCCGGCTCCACAAAGTTTCCTCTTTAATTTTTCCCTTGGAACTAGACAAACTTTCAACTTAAGCATTCAAGCCTTTCATTTCTCAGCCTGGCACTTGCTCAAAACGTATAGCAAGCACTTATAAACCCTAGCACTAGACCCTTCTGTACTGTACAGAAGGGCAAGGCTCTCTATTCGACCTTACCAACCATCCAGTAAAAGAGTTCATTGTACCTATCCAGGCATGTCCAAAGGGCAGTTTCAGGTGTACTCTCCAGTCCAACTAGTGAATCTGGGCATTTTGAGGCAATGTTACAACTGCATCATGTACACAGACAACCCCCTCCTCCTACCACCAAACACTAATGCATGCGAGAGATGCAGTTATGCAGCCAAACTAGAGGCCAAGCTCTCTCTCAACCCAAGACTGGATCAGACAGTCAAAAGGAGAAGGGAAATACTTGCATCACACCACCAGTCTTACATAGACCCATTAAACCAGCACTGGTAAAAAACACACATAAATACAAGAAAACATACTCTGAGGCTCTAACCAACAGAGACCTCCAAAGCAAACATCCAAGCAACCTCCACCCCCCCAACACAAACCATGAAACACATACTTCACAAAACCAGTGTGACATGCAATCACATCCCTTAAGACAAAATAACATATCCAGCATACTAGTAATAGGTGACTCTATAGTCAGGCACACTAATGTGCCACTCACTAGGCTGAATAATGAGAAGGTTACTGTTAGCTGACTGTTGGGTGCCAGGATCCACCACATAACACAAGAACTCAGGTCACTCCAGAACAAGTACAAATATGACTCTGTCATTGTTCATGTTGGTGTGAATGACCTGAGCTGTACCTCCCTGGACTACATGAAGAGACATGGAAGAGCTCTCTGATCATGTAGCCCAGGCAGGTATGACCCTGACCGTGAGCAGCATCCTGCCCTCACCAAGAATGATACCACGGTATAAAGAAAAAATTCTCGATTTCAGCAATTGGCTAAGTTTCTGGTGTCATTCAAAGGGGATCCAGTGTCTGTCTGCCTGGGATGACATGATCGACAAGCCACGCTGCTTCGCTAGGGATGGCTTGCACCTATCACCCTTAGGCTTTCGAATATTTGCAAGGCTCTTGCCACCCCCATAGTGCCTTTTTTAGGCAAGGCTCAAAAGACAAACCCACCGCCGTAAATAGCACAAGTAACAAAAATCTGAGGGTAATGCTATTCAATGCCGGAAGTCTAAACCTCAAAATGCACGCACTTGAGGCACTCCTCAGTATGGAGAAAATCGATATATGTGCAGTAACAGAAACCTGTTTAAGGCTCCAGAGAGCACACCAGCACTACCAGGTTACAACTCATACCATACATTTTGGCCACAGAACCCAAACCGAAATACAAAAGGGGGTGTATCCATATTCATCAAGGATACCCACACCTCCAGGTTAGTGGCACAGCATGATGCGTCGGAGATAATCCACGTGCAACTAACAATAGCCAAAACTGCAATTCAAATTGCAGCTTGCTATAGATCACCCACCATGTCCCAGGACCCCATTCAGCATTTCTGGAAACACTGGGAAACATAAAGGTCCTACCAAACACCCTAATATTGGGTAATTTCAATTACCCAAACATTAACTGGGAGAACTACTCAAGTACTAACTCCCTTGCCCAACTTTTCCCTAGAATTCATAAACTCAAACACCTTGGACCAACTAGTCAACACTCCCACCAGAGGTGACAACATATTGGACCTGGTCATCACCAACACGGGCGACCGGTGTTCCACACTAGAGGTCAACCCCTTGCTGGTTAGATCTGACCATAAAGAAATAACTTTGGATATTCATATTCCACCCCCTCCCCTGGACAAGAAAGTCACCATGAAAAACTTTTCAAAAGCAAACTTCACGTTACTTAAGACCGAGGTGGAAAGTTTCAAAGCCCCCATGCTGAAGGATAGCACTGTCCAAGCTGCAAAATCCTTTACTAATGCATTCTACGGGCAGCTACAAAAATGCATGGATCGTGCCATCCCAAGCAAAACCAAGACTTCCTCCTCCAAGAAAAGGAAACTAGTCTGGTGGACTCCTGCCATAAACAAGCTATACAATAGGAGGAAACTAGTACAGAAAAGAGTAAAATCCCAATAAGGGAAGACATCCCTGATCAGTATCAGCAAGAAACTACGATCCCTCATAAAATCATTCAAGGCAAGCTTTGAAAGAAATTGCCAAGGACTCCAAAGATAACCACAAGACATTCTTTAGCTATGTCAAGAATCTAAGTGGCAATGCTCAGATCTGCTTGGAGTTAGTGCAGAATGGCACAAAATACACCGAACTGACTGATATCGCCAACATCCTGGCAGACAGGTTCAGCACAAACTTCACCCCCAAAATGACCCATAACTTTACCAGAAGAATGTAGAGTCCCTGAAATCAGACACTCAGGTTAAGACAGCCCTCTCCAAAGCCCAAAACTCAGCATCAATGGGACCAGACAGTGTCCCAGGCTGCAATCCTACATGAGCTCAAAGACGAACTAACCCCTCACCTAAACACACTGTTCAGCCTCAGCCTCTCCACAGGCTACATACCCATAGAGTGGCGCACAGCAATGGTTATCCCACTCCACAAAGGTGGAGCCACAACAGACCCTGGGAGCTATCGCCCTATAAGCCTGACTAGCTTGGTCTGCAAGGCTATGGAGCAGATCATCATGGAACTCATTAACAGAGACATTGGGAACCTCCAAACACTGGACCCTACCCAGTTTGGCTTTGTTAAGGGCAGATCATGCCTCCTAAACCTGGTGGACTTCTTTGAGACAGTTACCAAGACTATAGACGACGGGACGGTGGTACACAGCCTTCCTAGACCTCGCTAAGGCCTTCGACACCATTCCCCATTCTGGTATTATAGACAAGCTCACCAGCCTGAACATAAACCACTACGTCACAAGATGGGTTGCCAACTGGTTCACGGACAGAACTCACATGGTTACAGTTGCGGGAGCTAGGTCCATCTCTAAACTGGTTACAAGTGGTGTTCCCCAAGGCTCGGTCCTGGGACCCCTCCTGTTCGACATATACTTCTCAAGAGGTACAGGCAAGCACAGAAGGACTATGGCTGACCAAGTTTGCAGACGACTGTAAACTAGGGGCTATAATTGTCTCTCCAGCTGACACAGACATCCTCCAAAAGGGTCTCACTGAGATGGATACCTGGTGTCAAAATCATGGCCTCAAGCTAAATGCCAAGAAGTGCATAGTCATCACCTTTGGAAAAAACAAAGTACCCACAAACTACCACATAGGTAGCAGTCCCCTAAATACGGAAGACGTAATAAGGGATCTGGGGACCCAAGTAGATAGTAATCTCACCCTTGATAATCACATTGCCAAAGTGGTTAGAAAATCCTTCTATGTGGCCCACCTAATCACAAAAGGGTTTGCATCCAGATCAAAAGAGGTCATTGTGCCCCTCTACTCATCACTCATCAGACACATCTTAGAGTTCAATGCCCCATTTGGGATGTACCTTACAAGATACCTGCAACAGCTGGAAAGACCACAGAAGTACCTCACCGAGAGGATCGATGGCCTCAAACAGATGCCCTATGCAGCTCGACTGAAGAAACTCCAGTGGTACTTGGTTGCATACCGCCTACTCAGAGGTGATCTCTGCCTGACATACAAGGCCATGTCCAACCCAGAATTGATGGACATGCTCCACCTAAAGAAAACCTTATCCCCTCGAGCCACATGCTCTAGGGATCTAAACCTTACCACAACAATAAATAGGACATGCTGGAGGGATAGATTCCTGTCCCAGAGACTTCTCATGCTTTGGAACAAGATCCCAATCTACATTAGGCAGAGCTCCTCACTAACACTCTTCAAAAGAAACCTTGACGCGTGGATGGGAAACAAAGTTTACCTTGGGGATCACTTCACTGGCTCTGCTGGACAGAGGCACAAGGAACTAATCTAAGGGGATGGCGAAAGCCAACACATTCTGGCTAGGCTTATAAATGCCTTCAGGCAGATAGCCTAGTACCCACTTATGAACCTATGGAATGTGTGAAGTGACCTATAGCTAGTGTCTAATGATCAAGTCCATACCTCACAGCTCTGTGTTAGCTCCTTTCATGTTCATTATTTATGTCTCAGATGTCAAGAGTGACTTACACATCCTTTGTCCAAACAGCTTTGTGGAGGACTGCATATTGTGGATAGTCATTGACCCCAAGTGTGATATTAGTATAATACAGACAGTATCAACACACAAAGGATTGCCACCACAACCATGGAAACACAGGAGATGAAGAAAAATCATGAGGACATTTGTTACGTTATAAAAGGAAATACGCAGTATCATTATAATATAGACAGCACACCTCCATGAGCAGACCAACTGGTATGTAACCTAGGTAGATGATGTGCAGAATATCCACCAAAATGTGTCCACAATGGTGACTACTCCCTTGTATGTAACACAACTGAGTATATGCAGGACATCCACTTCAATGGGCATTATAGTTCCATAGTTCTAAGCCCTCATCACACCATTAACTGAGTACAATGCATCCTTTTTCATGTACCTCACAGCACATCTTCCAGGGATGAGTTACTCAAGTGTACCACATTTGCCACAGTGACCTCCATCACATCTTATTGGCCATGCCAAAGTATTCTTTATGTTGTATAACCATTAGTGGTTGATGGCGCAGAACCCCATCAAGGTAATATACAAGATGCATGTTTGATACATGTTCCTGTGATGCATACAGTAAATACTTAGCTGATTGACAACATTAATGGCATGGATTACATTTGTGACAGTGTGGATTGTGCCATATATATGGCATCCACACCTGTCAAATAGACAGGAGTGCTTGTAATCACAAATATGGGTATAACAGTGTCCCTCCTAACACCTTTGGCAGATGTTAAACTTTGAGGAGGGCATGCTTGATTACCCTCAGATTGCTGACAAATCATAATAGTTACACAAGTGTGTTCTTGCAGAACCACCTATGATCACTCACAATCACAGATTTTATATCACAGACATGGGATTACTGGTGCTATAATTCTGATATTGTTCATGATTGTGTGTGCTTCTGTCTACTGTTGTCCATTAGCCTGTTACTATGTGTCTTGCTTGGAAACTCATTTTGCAAAGCTTCACAATATGCACCTAACCCCTATTATATATATATATATCATCCCTGATATTTGCCCTCTCCATTCTTCATGTCAGGATGCTTATATCACAAAGAATCGTATCCACTGATATGTCATCTTGTGTGACGGTCACATAATATACAATAACTGTGCAGTCAGTACTGTATTATGTTGATATATGATTAGTGTTCATGCTACCACTGTCTTCATGCCCTCATCTGCTGTATATTACCATGTTTCACTTGTCCTCTTCCCCTGTGTTCATTCATACAATTCACCTGTGTGTCCCTTTTTAATACACACACTTCCCTTGATTATTTATTTATAATGCATTCTACATAATCTTACTGATCATTTACAACAATTGTATTCAGTATGGCTGAAACAGGTTTGTACAATACTCTGCACTGTATGCACATTCATGCAACTTGTTGGGACTATACATGTTGCTTTTTTAATAAACATGGAAGTCAATGTGGCTTTCCGTGCAATTCTACAGACCTAATTTGCCTGTAGGTAAACAGGTGTACATATTAGCTGGTACTCATGTTGCTTTACATGGCTTCCTGGCCCGCAACAAACCATGCGTGTTTATGTTTAAACGTGGTACATAGTATACATATGTAATTACCACTGCTGCTTGTCACACAAACACAAACTCCATGTAGGCTTCGTGAATTCCTAAGAATAAGTATAGTATAGCACTTATAAGAAATTATTATGCCCACCTATTATGTATGACAACTTTTTAAAATGTCTCTTTCCAGCTTTTTGTGTTACATGCACCCACTAATGTTTAGCAGGTTGACCTTTTGTACAGTTGGTTTTTGTCATCCCCATTTGAACCTGTGTCACATTTTATAAGCCTTTTTGTTTTACTGAAAAGCCTAAAAACCCATCCCAGAACCCCCAATAACCTATTAAAACAAAAACACAACACTATGTACATCTTCAAATAATGAAGTTTAATCACCCTTACAGAAACAATTGTCCCAAATCGACAACTGCACCAAAAGGCATTACCTAACCTAGCCTAACATTAGGGTTATCCATGCTAAGGATCATGTTGCAACCGGTGCTCCTACTTACTCTAATTGATGTCTGTTCTTGTCTTATCTTTACTCCCCTACCAGATGTGAAAAATAACTTGTATGCTTTTGGAAAACATTAACTTTTAGCCATAAGAAAATGTGCACTGGCTATCTTTTAATGAAATAAAAATATACAACATTCTAGTAAATGCAATGAAGCATTTAGGTACCTGTTCTCTCTTATTCACTTCCAATAATTTCAAATTTTATGTTTTACTAAATTGTTTGCCTTGTACTTTTTAATTTTACAATTCCTTCAGCAAACAGCCAGAACTCTCTATTTATTACATGCACCTGTAGACAGCTTATCTCCATGGAAATACAAGAAGAGAATGTAAAACTGCTCACAGCTGAAGAATTCTCAACTCACACTGAACATTTATTTGCTAAAGGAAAACTTTTCATTGCATTCACAGTGTTGTCTTATTTTTAAAGCTGGCATGCTTACACACACACACACACACACACACACACACACACACACACACACACACACACACAAACAACTTGTTATGTTAACCAAAAAGCACTGATCCAGGCATTCAACCATGCAAAAGTAAGAGATAACATCACAACTCTACATATATTATAACCAGTGCACTTTTAAACCCAATCCCCAACCCAATAGCCCAAGATTACAGAATATTAACTTAAGCATGCTTTTGTCCAGCCTTTCTTCTCTGTTTTCATTATAATGCCTGTATTTCTTAAAATTTGTTTACCCTTGTATCTTCATCACTTACAGCAATAACTGAAAATGGTTTATTATAAAACATACAATTCATATCACAAAATGTTATATAAACGGAGTTAATCATATTTTTTTACTTGCAGGTACTTTTTTCCATTTAGTATGCTTCCAAACATTAACAGCAAGAAGTGGGGTACTATATCCCTAAAAGTTTAAAAACATCAACAAAAGTCCAATCCTTTTCAGCCACTTTTTCTTATAAAACCATACTTTACAAATATGATTAATGCTTTATAGTCTCACATTTATTCTCTAATTTGAGTGTCGCTGGTCTTTTTCTTGCTAATCTCCATCTTCCAATCCCAGACTCTGGTTCAAGTCCAGGGTACTCCTAATTCTTCTAGTCAACTTCTGGGCTTTTTCTATCTCTCAATCACTTTCTTTTGGAAAATTGGAAAAGGTTTCACTGATAAAGTCTCTTAGATTTATTATTAGAAGAATGAGAAGCAGAGTCTTCTGTTTAACAATTCACTGTTTGTTGGACAAACCTTTGTATTTCCACCTTTGCCAGTTCTGCATCAAAAAAGACTTTGATTCTCCAGGAAAAAAAATATTCTGAAGAAAGTGGTTTGAATCTCAAACCTGCCTTTCAACATTCCCTGATCTCTGGGCTAAATTTTCTTTTCCTTTGCCTGGTGTACAGTGAGTATTCATTTTCTGCAAACACCCTATTGTTTCCAGTTAATACTTTGTCCTTTTACCACAATTATGAAAGGATTAGCTCTTTCTGCTGGTATGACTGCATCTTACTAACACAGATCTTGGCTGCTTTCTCATGGCCAGGTTTGGAGCATATACATGATGTGCCCCTTCAAATAACAAATCTTGCTGTGGAATACCAGTCTAGTTACTTATATATGCATTTATATAATTATTACAATCTGCTCCTTCCAGTTTCATTGGTGCAGCAGAAAATGTCTGTTTTTTTTTCTGTGTTGTGTTCTCTAACTCTATTTTTGGAAACAGCTCTTCTTGAGCAGTCTGATACTCGGCCAGCTTTTTCTTCATTTCGACCTCTGATTTTTGCAGTTTTATCAGTTCATCACTTCCATTTTTTCCAAGGTTTTGTTATTTGAGTTGATATACTCCTTCAGTGCGTTTCATTTACTTTACTCAGCTCTGAGCACTTTTGTCTTATTTTTTGATTACTGGAAGCCATGTCTTGTACCAAAGTTGGAGCTTGAACGACTTCTTGCAAAACAGCTGTGGGATTCTTCCCTGTCAGTATTTTCTCTTCCCCTTTTCTTGTTGATTTTCTGTCAGGTTCTCAAAGTTTCTTCACTAGCATCCAGACAGTATATGTAGTAGCCAGTAACTGAATTTTTCTTAGACTGTCAGAATTACTAGTTCTTTTCTCAGTTTCTTTTTTCACACTGGGACACCTGAAGCTAAGCCATTGATCAGTGTGCAGCCATCTTGGGAGTCCACAGGAGATGCCCTTTTTTTAAAACACCTTCACTGAATTCTCACTTGTGACATACGCATATTTACGTTTATATAAAATTAATCAAAATGTACTCACAAGTTAAAATTAGCAAACATTATTCTTTGCATATATTGCTATAAATGACATATATATTATCAGACAGACTTTGCTCCTTAAGATCACTGGCAGATGCCTGACATATCCTAGAGTACAAAATAATAAATCTGTGTAGTGTAATCCCCATCTTGCTGGTGCTGGAAATACATGTCTTCTTTTTCCTCCTAGCAGTCATAAAGTGCCAGATGTTGTATCTATATACAACATTTATCTGTGCTTTAAGGAGTCTGACTAGGTTGTGATACACTTCTCATTTTCTTGGATACAACTGATCTGTACTCACTGGAAGAACTCAATATGACTGTCATTGTCCTGATTTGCACTGTAGAAGTGGTCCACTGTAATGTGAGTATATATTTTTCCCTCGCTTCATATTTGTATTAGAATAAATTACCTTTTCTCTACAAACTGCTTAACATTTCTCTAAATATTAAATGATTGTGATATACCTTGTATTGATTGTTAACCACTGTTTTTATATTATGTCTAATTTGTTGTAATTTAAACTGCAGATGTTTTTGTTTTATTTTTGAAGATTGTAAAATTATTGTTCTTAAAATGTTTTACAATAATGTAGAGCTTTTCTCCCCAGGCCTGTGCTGAAAATGGGCTTCTACTCAGTCGGACGTTCCCGGTATCAAATGTCAACAAATATTCAAATCTAGAAGCTCTAACTACCCATCTGTACTTTAATATCTTAACTGATTCTAACCTGCCCTGTTAGTGAAAACACACACATACCTCTTATTACTAAGTATGCAACTGCGATCTACTCTTTTTATCCAGTAGACCTTGGAATATTCTGATTCCTGTTGCATGAGTTTAATTTCCGGTGTTGTGATAACTTTTGCCTCAGCCTGCTTAACTCTGAAATGTTCTGATTTTTAATAGCAGATGCCAGATAAAAAAAAATACAAAAAACAAGTACATTTGACGCTATAGAACTAATATATCAACAAGTTGGAATCGCTCAATTTATCTCTTAACAGTAGCAGTAATTAAGCAATTCTTAGCAGCACATCCCATGAGGGTCTCTTGTAAAAAACAAGCAGATAATGCAATAAGGTTTTTGCTTAAATCTCACTTATCTGAAGATGCACACAAAACTGTTGAGCAAAACTGCACTGTAATATAAATGGATGATGCAGCAAGTAAAAAAATGCTAAGAAAAGTGAGATACCATATACTTTGTCTAACTAATCCTCATGCCTTTTCAAGTTGACAGTGTACAAGTAATTAAGAAACACAAAAAAAGATAAGAATACGAATTTAATAGTGTTAAGAAATTTAGGTCATAAAATTAGCAGATGAGATCCTCCTTAGTCAGAGGTACATTGTATGCAGACGTTATATAAGGAAGACTCAATGAGCAGCATTTCACTGGTCTGCAAAGTACAAAGGCATCTCTATTATAATATGTCGTATTTGAGAGCATGAGGCCTTCCACAAGGGAATAATTAAGAAAAGAAACTAATAAAATTGTAGAACATATGATGCCTCTGAGTAGTTTTCTTATTGAAACTGATGTTGTAATATAACTTAGAGTGCTGGTACATCCTATAGTAGTGTAACTCAGTAATTCCGTTCAAAACTAGTATACTGACTATTATTAGATCATTAGGTTAGCCTCTCAGGGATTGATGCAAATATATGGAAGATGCAGACATTTGTGAAGTCAGGAAGACCTGGTTCAAGGCTAGGGAGAGCACTCTGACTATATTGGGCTACATCTCCTTCCACACATTCAGACCACAAACTGAAGGCATGAAAACTAAAAGAGGTGGTGTATCCTCCAGATTGGTTAGACAGCATGATTCCCTGGAGATACTTCAGGTGCAATTAACTGTTGGTAGGAACCTGTTAAAGTTATTGCCAGCTACAGGACTCCCTCCATGAATCAGGACACCCACTATGCCTATTTGGATCTACTTGAGTCTATCAAGGTACATCTGAACACCATGGTTTTGGGCGAGTTTAACTACCCATCTATTGACTGGGGAAATTACTCATGTGGAAAACACACTTGTCCAAAGGTTCCTCGACTTCATTAACTCCAATGCTCTGGACTAGCTAGTTGACACCCTTCCTGGATCTGGTGCTTACCAATATGGGGAGCCACTGTAGCACCCTCACTGTGAGGTCTTCCCTTGTGAGACCTGACCACAAATCAGTCTCATTTGAATTTACTATCACACCTGATCTGCCCCCCCCCCCATGTAGCGCAAACTAAACTGAAAAAACTTCTCTAATGCAGATTATAACCTTTTATGGGATGGTATAAAAAACTTCACTGCACCTCCTACCTCAGATGGAACTGGCCACTATGCCGAGTTCTGCACAAGTGCTTTATACAAACACCTGAATAACTGCATTGATGTGGCCGTACCTAATAGGACCAAAACAAGCCCATCAAGGAAGAGCAAACCTGTCTGGTGCATGACTGCCATTAACAGGCTTTACAATAAGAGGAATAAATTGCTGTCTAAGAATAAGGGGGAGTGCGTGCCAAATGGAAACACTCCCTCCTCATCTTAAACAAGCAAATAAGACTCCTTGTGAAGTCCTCCAAAGCTAACTATGAATCTAAATTAGCTTCCTCAACTAAGGGCAACCATGGGCGACCCACGGTGGTGCAGTGGTTAGCGTTGTCGCCTCACAGCAAGAGGTTCTCTGGTTCAATCCTCGGCTGGGGTGCCTTCTGTGTGGAGTTTGCATGTCCTCCCTGTGGTCATGTGGGTTTCCTCCGGGTGCTCCAGTTTCCTCCCACATCGCAAAGACATGCTGAAGGTGGATTGGACACTCTAAATTGGCCCTAGGCGTGAGTGTGTGCATGTGTGTGCCTTTTGTGGAAGGTTGGGTGCCGGGCTGGCAACTTGATACCATAAAACTCCACTGCCAATCATGAGCGGACAGGTGATCTGCTGTGGTGACTCCTAGCTGGGAAAAGACCAAAGAAGAACGAAAGACAACCATAAGGCGTACTTTAGTTATATCCATAACCTAAAAGGAAAGGCTCAGATTTGTGCTGAAGTGGTAATTAATGATACCACATACACCGAGCCTGTGGACATTGCTAACCTGTTAGCCAAAAGGTTCTGTGAAAACGTCACTCCTTTTTCCCTACCACACTTACCTCAACACATCCCTATCACCTACTCTTTATCTCTAAGGTCAAAAACACAGCATCCATGGGACCTGATAACATCCCAGGCTGCATCTTACATAGACTCAAACAAGAATTAGCAACACTATTGGGTACTCTTTTCAACCATAGTCTAAGCACTGGCTTAATCCCAGCTGAATGGAAAAAGGCCACCATTATCCCCTTGCACAAAGGTGGTGCTTCCACTGACCCCAGGAGCTGTAGACCTATTAGCCTGACTAGCATCATCTGCAAGGCCATGGAGAGAATCATCATGGACCATATCAACAAAGACAATGGTAACCTGCAAACACTTGACATTACTGAATTTGGATTTGTTAAAGGGAGATCATGCCTGTTAAACCTGGTGGACTTCTTTGAGACAGTCACCAAGGCCCTTGATGAGGGGAAATCTGTTCATACAGCCTACCTAGACTTAGCCAAGGCTTTTGACACTATCCCCCACTCAGGCATAATTGACAGACTTACACAGCTAGGTATCAACCCGTATATCACTAGATGGGTTGCTAACTGGCTCACTTGATAGAGCCCATATAGTCAAAATAGGGGAATCCACATCCAACAGCAGACCTGTAACCAGTGGTGTTCTGTAGGGATCAGCCCTGGGACCTCTACTGCTTGGAATCTATTTCTCCAAAGTGCAAAATAAAATTAAAGGTCTGTGGCTGACAAAGTTTGCTGATGACTGCAAACTGGGAGCAGTCACTGAATCTCAAAACGATGTCAACATCCTACAAGAGGGTCTTATACAAATGACTGGTGTCAAAGTCATGGCCTTAAACTCAATGCAAAAAAATGTATTATCCCTTTCACTAAGAGTGATCCTACTAAATACCACAACAGTAAATGCACTCAGTGGTGAGATACCTGGACACACAGGTTCACAGCAACCTTACCTTTGATCACCATGTCTCCACAGTGGTAAAAATGGCATTCTGTATTGTTTATCTCATAAGTAAAGACATTTCTTCCAGGAAAAAAAGAAGTTATAACCTCCCTGTACTCTTTCCTCATCAGGCCAATAATTGAGTACAATGCTGCATGGATGGTGTAGTGGTGCAGTAGTAGTGTTGTTGCCTCACAGCAAGAGGCTCTCAGGTTCAATTCTCAGCTGGGGTTCCTTCTGTGTGGAGTCTGCATGTCCTCCCTGCGTTCGTGTGGGTTTCCTCAAACCGGTTTCCTCCCACATTACAAAGACATGCATCTGGAGCATTTCTCCCTGGGTCTCCACTGAAAATTGGCTTTGTTCCAAGTCGAACTTTCTCAGTTAACAAATGTTAAATAAATAAATGCCCCTTTTGGTACGTACCTTTCCAACAACTGCAGCAACTGGAGAGACAAGGAAAATTCAAGGTCTTCAGCATCTGTCCACTTTATTCTGTTTCATACAGATTACTCAAAGGTGATCTCTGCTTTGCGTGCAAGGCAATCTTTGACCCTGCTTTGTTGGAAATGCATATCCATAAGTGAAATGGTACACAGGTTACTCACTCTAATGGCCTTAACCTGGTATGCGACATTAATATAACCTGCTGGAGTGACAGATTTGTCTCCCAGAGGTTACCACACCTTTGTAACAGACTCCCACTTCATGTCAAGCAGAGCACATCATTGACCCTTTTCAAACACAATCTGGATGATTGGATGGGTAACTGTAAGTTCACCCCAGGGACTTCACCTATGTCCTTGGACAGGGTTGATAGGTGCTGATCATGGAAATAAGGGTAAAGCTTGGCTAGGCTTGTAAGGGCCCTACAGTCATTAGCCTAGTAACCTGCTATAATCCTATACATAGAGCAAAGAATGTATGGTACAGTGTCAGTGGTGCAGCAATAGCACTGTCAGCTCACAGCAAGAGGTTCTCCAGTTCGATTCTTGGCTGGGGTGCATTCTGTGCAGAGTCTACATGTCCTCCCTGTGTTCATGTGGGTTTTCTCCAGGTGCTCTGGTTTCCTCCCATATTACAAAGACATGCGTCTGGAGCATTTCTCCCCAGGCCTTCACTGAAAATTGGCTTTGTTCCAAGATGGACTTTCCTGGTAAACAAATGTTAAATAAAAAGCACTTTATATCATGTATAGTGCCTTCTTTTTGGAAGAGTCCATCTACTGGATATTCCATATTAGAAAATAAAACTGCAATAAATTCTAATTTGGAGTGCATAAAGTTTGCTCATCTCAGTGCCAGAAATGTAAAAATTAAATTGCCTGACCTTATAAGTTCATAGGTTCATAGGTAAGTACTAGGCTAACTGACTTGGTACATCATTTTAAGTCTAACCAGTTTCCATTTTTATGTTTGAAATAACCTATCCCATTTGGTATAGATTGGCCTTACTCATACTATGATCAGTAATTATATATTACCCCTAATGTGAATACTGGGATCATACCATAGATAATTTGAGGGGACCTATGTATGGCATAAAACATTTAGGAGCTGTCTCTGTCCATTAGTAGTACAATGGGCAATCCTGGGGGGGTATATTTTCTGTTTCCCATCCATAGATTTAAGTTATGCTTGAAAATGAAATGAACTTTGTTTTATGTGGATTGACCGTCTGTTCCACAGCAGCTGTATCCTCTGCTAGATATAATTGTCCCTCCAAACTCTTCCGTTGATGTTGCAGAAGAGGTTTAGATCCCTAAACGGAGCATTTTTTATGCCATTTGACTTGTTGATGAGCAATGAATCCATCAGTAAGGGGCCAGATGATGCCTTGCATGCCAGACACAGGCTAATTCTTCAAGAAGATAATAGCTAAAACTCTAAGGTGGTGGATTGGACATACAATATTTGGCTAGGGGCTATAATGTATTCAGCTTAGCTGAGTGTGGGTGCAGGAATAAATAGGGAAACTCAAATCCTGTCATGTATGTAACCGTATTATTGTAGTTACTCAGCTTGTTACTTTGTGCATGTTTATACATAGTGGATTATATGGCATCCTGCTCTTCTAAAAAGGAAGGTTCTGGTATTATTTTGCCCACAGTTCACAATCCCTGGTTAAGGGAGCAAGGGAAACTTTATGTGAAACTTGCAAAGCAGAGAGAGGCAGGACCTCATGAATAAGGGAGGGGAAGTGGGAAGGCAGAGAGTGGGAAGTTAACACATACGTTAAAAAGGGGGTACTGAGACGCTATCAGTACATTATTGTGATAAGCACAGTGAGGCCTGTTTCATAACGAGATTACATCTAGAGTTTCCCTTTATAAGCTGATCTTTAGCTGGTGAACTCTCAGATGAAGAAGGGTACACAGGTAGGGTATTAGAGCCTTTCAAATGCCCTCTCCTTTCACTCAGTTTGTGTCCTCCTCTGGGCATGATTACAAAAAAACACACACACAATTCCCCATTCATGCCTCCCAGTGGGTCAGTGAATGATAGCACTGACAGTGAGGCAGCCAGGGTCCAGCAAGAATCATTAGATGATCATACTATGATCTGAGAGGCAGTAGAGGATCCCCAGCTGGCTACGTTAGGCACTGAAAAGTCTTTCTGCTCATTTGCCGCTCGTAGGCAGGATTGGGGGTTGTGACAGACGGCACTAGGAGGAAGATACTTTTGTAGCGAGACCAGGCCTGTGCAATGGCTAGTCCTGTCCTAGGCCTAGTCAGAAGCTTTGCACTAGATTTCAGAGCCAGGCAATTAAGGCAGAAGGGTAGCTTATTACTTGGATGATATCCTGCGCAGGTGATATTCTACAATGGGACTCGCCTTACTCATTGGTGGATTCTGCTAAGTCCCACCTCCCCTGCTGTCATATGCATTATGGTGATTCTGCCCACTTAAAGGGGTAGTCTATCTGACCCATGTTTCCATACTTAAAAATATTTCTTAACTACAAACCACAAAGAGAAGGAGGGCCAGTTATCCAAAATATAAAACACTATAAACAAAAAAAATGTGAAATCTCTAGCACCTTGGCTGTTAAGCCTTTACAGAGTATAATTTTACTATCCCATACATCCCTTAAATAGCCACAGCAATTATTCAATAATATATTTAACCAATTAAACCATTTAAAGCCAATTATAAAAAAAACATTTCCAATTGCATTCCCTATTAAGACCTTTAGGGAATAAAGTGTTGAATTTCAAAATAAACCTTGTCTCCATTCTCCCCAGCTTATTTTTTTATCACATACTGTACATTTATATTTTCATTTTTAGTTTTTTTCCAAAATAGTTGCTTGTAATCCTGATGGATTACCACTATGGAATCTTTAAAATTGCAGGGCTGTAGGGCTCTCCATCCTACCCTTTCTAATGTCCCTAATATGTTCCCTTAACCTTATAGAAAAACTTTTTACTTTCCCCTATATAAAATTTTCCACATGGATAGTAAAGTTATACTCCATAAAGGCTTAACAACTGATCTAAAGATTTCATACTTTTTTGTTTTAATAAAGTGTTTTATATTTTGGATAAATGGCCTTCTTTGTGGTTTGTGGTTGGATTTACTATAGATTCCGGTGGATAAACAATATTTCTTGGCTATTGCAATGTGACAGTCATACAGGAAGAGTGACCAGAAAGCATCCGTTTAAAATTATACACAGCTGTGTCCTGCTGCATGCTGATATTTAAAGGGAACATGTTTTTCTTGTACATGGTCATAGAAGTGTGTGGAGTTGGAGATTATGTGGGAGATTACATTCTTGGAGTTCAAGCCAGCCTTCAGATCCCAGGACAGTCTTTTTGAATGTTCATTCCCGTATAAGTTGGATAGAAAAACAAGTCACAATTTTTCTTGGTGGGAAGCATTTGGATCTTGTTAAGTAGTGAAAGATATTTTTGAGAGCCTCAGGGGCATGACCTGCCCTCAAATATGAGCATACATACATATATACAGACAGATAGAAATACAAATATTTCAAGTATGGGCATTAATACCCTTTTAGCCTGCCAATATACCAAAAATGTTGTTCCCATAATAAGTGTCAGATTGTTGAAATATCTAAACTAGTGGTTGCTTTAATGTAATTTGGTAGTCTGTTCCATACATCAGCTACTATCTCAGAGAACCATTTAGAACACTTCTCATTCATATAGAATCTTCTACATAGGTTGTCTGATTCTCTGCTACTTTTTGATAATTCAAACCCTTCATAGAGGTAGCTGTCCCTAAATGCCCTATATACCTGAATAAGGTCTCCTCTTAAATATCTATATGCGACACTAAAGTTAAGATATTTTAGTCTTTCTTTATAAATTAAATTTTCACATGCATGGATGCCCTTGATATATTTCCACTGTACTCTTTCCAGTTTACTCATACTTGTTTTCTATTAAGGTTTCCATATTGTTATCCAATACTCAGGTTTGGGTATAATGTTACTAACAAACAATGACTTCATTATTTCTGATTTTCTAGACTTTACAGATCTTCTTATGCAACCTATAGTTCTCTAACTATCATTAACCAATTGGTTGATATGATTAGAAAAACTCAAAGCTGGATCTACCCATATACCAAAGTCCTTAAATAAATCTAAAGTTTCAATCACTGTGTGCTGAATTACACATTCACCTTTCAATTTATGTCTCGCAAATCTCATATGCTTAGTTTTTGATGTATTTATCAGCACGTTATTCTCCTGTGCCTTAATAGTCAATGTAGTCAAGTTGTTAGACATTCCCTATATGTGAGACATGTAATTAGTTTACTCAATTTCATGTCATCTGCAAACAGACTGTAGAACACCTCAGATGAAAAAGATAGCTCTAAAAGATACAATATAAACAATTATGGGCCTGGGCCAGAGCCCTGTGGGACACCCTTGACTGTAACCAAGAATTTCACCTGCCCTGCTGTGTGATACTTGCCATGTTCTCTTTGTAAGCCATGTGGCTGTCCATCTTATCAAGATTAAATCAATACCTAGTTGTTCTAAATTATTGATCAGTGTTTCCTGTATGACCCTGTCAAATGATGATGTTAAATATGTACAAATTGCATAACAGCACAAATTTTCATTCATAGCTGTTACTGTATTGTTATAGAACAGCATGTTACAGGTGGTAATATATGTATACTAGTACCTGGTTTCAAGTCCCAACCCTTCCAATTCTGAAAATAACTTATCCAATATTGCTTTCTCCATTATTTTTACAAAACATGAAAGTAGACTTAAGGGTCTGTATGACTCTGGGTTTGTCCTCCTCCCCTTTCCCTTAAAGGCAGGTTTAATAAGTGCATGTTTCCAGTCTTGAAGAATCTCTGCATATTTATATGACCTAGTAAATAATAGATATAATGGTACAGTAAGTTCTTGCTGAAGTATTTTCAGGTCATTATTTTATAATTTTGACTCCACCCTGTGCTTTGTTTGGATCCAGATTGCATAGTTGTTTTTTCAATGTAATCTAATTTGATTTCAGTATTTGAGGTTACCTGGATGTCGCTAGGAAATCTTGAGACCCCCTTTGTGGAGTCAAATGCATAATATTTTGTAAATATCTATAATCTGTTGTGTCTGAGAATACATTTTAGAATCTATACACAGTTTGAGTTGTATCTCTTTACTCCTTCCACATCTTATATAGTTATAAAATGATTTACTATTATGCTTAATATCTTTATATATAAATGTTCAATTTTTTGCTTAATCTTGTCACACCATGCTTACTGTGTTTTTCCAACTTGTTTATTTCAGTTTTCAAAGTTGTATTTTGACCTCTTTTCCATTTCTTATATTTCTTTTCTCTCACCTTAATCAAGTATCTTGTTTTTATGGAAATATATCCTCCTGATGTTGTGTGTCTAGATCCTGATGTCAGAATTTATTTTTTTTTATTTTTATTTTTTGCTTCAAAACAATTTCTCTTTCAAAACTTTCCAGATTCCTTCTGCAATTTTTTTCCACTGAATACTTCACTCCAGTTAGGTTTACATAGTGACTGGTTTGCTCCCATATAATCTGTTATCGTCTGCACACTAGTTTAGATTTTGGTTTTGTAGAATTCTGTTAGCAATAAATTAACCTTTATAACCCCATGATCACTGTACATCAACTTGAAATAGTAATTTCTTTAGGAGCACAAACAATATCTACTATGTTCTGTTCCCTGGAAGTTTTCTTTACAATCTGAAGCAATTGTTGTTCCTGAGCATACATTATGAATAATTCCCTTGCTAATACTATTGAATCAATATTATTCCAGTCTTTCTGGTAAATTTAAGTCCCCATCCACTATTCTTCCATCCTGTATTTCATGGAAGAAATGTATGAATTCCTCTAGGTCATCAGCACTTGACTTTGGTGGTCTATACATTTGTTATATGTTCCAGGGTCATCTTTATTGTCACTGTTACACAGTCTACAGTATTGGTGTTATCACTGAACATATAATAATCACAGGTCTCATAACTGTCCTTAATCCCTATCAGAACATCTCCACCTGATTTTTGTTAGAATGTTTGTTACAGTAAAAACATTTATATCCTGATAGAACTGGTTTCCAGTCATTGTTCTTTAACCATGTTTCACAAAGAATAACATCAGTCTTGTGAGAATTTATCAAATTATCCAATAAAAAAACATTATTATTAATGCTGCTAGCATTAACAATCACCAGAGGTGGATCAAATGTCTGTGAAATGTTAAATTTTTGACCTGGCAAAAACACTGCCTTGTGTTTGGCAAATATTGCAAAATTATCGGCTGCAAAAATGATCTCTCCTGATCTTGACAAGAGCATGCCATCCTGTCTGATCACCTGTGTGCCCAAAATTAGGCACAGGTACTCTACAAATTTCCATTTTTTAAAACAGGACTTTTTCATGTAGGTATTTACTCCCCCAAAAAAACATTTCATTTATGGTGTCCTGACTCTCCTTTCTATATGTGATTTGTGAAAAATACATCCTAATACCTCTACAAGCTTTGCTATCTAAGAGGACTGTAAATTCCCTACAAAATCTTTGCCTGGAAGTGTTTATGTAGGTGTTTTTGTACCCTAAGTAGACTCCAAAGAATTTTTCCTCAAGTGGATAGCAAATGTTGGAGATGTGATGGGCAAGAAAGAGTTGGCTGAGGACATATTTTTTAGGAGTGTAATGAGCTGGTCCACTTTAGGGATTCTATGTGAACCACTCTGTCAGATGCTGTGTGAGTGGATTGGATTGACTGGAGATATGATTTTTTTGAGCTATGATACAGACTCAGAATTGCCTAGACATACTAAAGCCTTGCTGAGTCTAATTATGGTGGCTGCCAAAAAAGCAATTACTAGAAAATGGAAATCAGTCTATACCAACTTTACTAGAAGTAGTAAATATAGTAACGGATAAAAACAACTAAAACTGGGATTTTTAGAGAAGGGACAGAGCAAACTACACAGAAAAAATGGAATTGTGGGAGCAATATATTCAGAGAAGGAATGAGGTTTAACAGGCAGGATTTGAATGAGCCATATAATGCTTATCTGACAATGACTGTATAGTTTATACGTGATGTATAATGTTTGCAGCAACAGTTGTTTCAATGGTGTCTGTCATGTATAATGTTTGCAACTAAAGTGGTGCCAATGTTTGTTTTTCATTTATATAAATGTAAGATTACCTAGGTCATATGTGATAACTTAATAAAGATGTTTATTGGAAAATAAAGAAAACAGTTGGAGAGTCCTTGTAGATGAGATCATTTGTACTGATGAATAAAAACAGAACAGTATTCCCTTACATTAAGGTGTTCTAAGGCTTGTCTCACATCCACTATTTTTGCTCCTGGCAACCACAAAATTATTTTATGTTCATTATCTTCTCTGCAAATGTAAGTATCAGTTCCTCTAATAATTAAAGCTCCACTGCAAGAATATATTTTCTGACCAGATATGAAGAATTTTCAGCTTCTAATTCAGTAATATCTGCTCTATCAATTGTTAAAAAGGAATGAGCAGCACCATCTTTAGTGTTATTAATCCCACTAGTTTCATTGTTACAATTGCAAGCATACAATTCTCATCCAGCTGGCTTTGTACATCCACAGCTTCAGCCAGGTTTTCATTGTCTGTCTTTCACCTATTTTCTTACAGTAATGTTCTTCCAACCTACTGTGACATCTCTACCCTGGGCCAGCAATCAAGGAGACTCCATCCTCACCACTAACACCAGCGAGGGGTGTCCATATAGGAAAAGGATAACAAATACACACACAGGAAAGTACAATTTCCCTGAAGAGCACACAGAGATCAGTCAGTCTGGGGCTGGTTTGTGCCTTTCACTTCAGGTCCCCAATAAGAATCCCCACTGGCACAGCTATAGGGTCCAGATCTCAGCCTAGTGGGCATGCTAAAACCTCCAGTACTCTCTGTCCAACCAGTGCTTTGTGTCCCTGCCTAAGTAGCTGACACACACACTTTGAGATAAGAGTTTCATACAACCACACAGACACACCTGGGGAAGTTTGGCACAGGTTCTCCAGGTGTGCCCCTTTTCTGCCTAGTCTAAAAGGTAGTGCCAGCTGCCACCACCCACTAATATCAGCTACTCAAAGGCCCCTCTGAAAGGCTGTCCAATTACTGTGCAATATTATCCAAATGGTAAGTGTGACTGAACAGTCAAGGCTTATTAGAGTGACTTGGTACAGTATCACTATATACATACAATGTACTCTAGGGCTTAAATTAACTATACATAAAACATCCACAGTTGAAAGGTTTAAAATATTTAATAATAAATAAAAACACAAGACAATACTTCTTACTACACAGTGCTAGTCAAGAGTTTAGAGATCACAGAGAAATACTAAAAATACAGTAGAAAAGTTCTGACATCACAAAAACAACTAGTCTAATCTTTCTATTTCTTAGCTATATCTAAGGGAAAACACAGTTCTAGAATAAACTTGTATATAGAAACAGGCAGTGCTGGTGATGTTGGATGTTCTCAATACAAAAATGCTCAGTGCTCTGATTCTCGCTCTTTAAATTGATAAAACAGAACTGCTTCACATGACATAATTCTTCACACTTCTTTGGTGTTCCCAGGTTAACAGAAACTACATTTAAATTCTTTATTCCTGGTCAGATACCAGAGCAATAAAGGACATTTATACATGCAAATTCTAGCCATTAACTCTTGTCTTAAAACAATAGGCAGGATGTCTCCCTCTAGATATATCCGCTCCGAATTTTGACATCAAAGACAATCATAAAATGCTTGACTTAGCTTTCTTACAGCAAAGTGCACTGTTAAGTTTTTACAGTACAATATCCAATCCAGTCTTTTCACATTTAAGAGAACAAGCCTGTGGCTTACATTAATATTTGCAAATGACAGCATTATCTACAAAATTCCATCTGGCTAGGCTGGCAGCCATCACCTATATTCACACCTTCCATGTTCAGTTTTGATTTCTTCCTTTTCACCTTGTCTCTTTTTTCTACCATCTCTTTTGGAAAAATGATGACTTTTTCCTGTAGACTGAAGATTTTGACAGGAAAATGTTATTGTTCCCTGTAATCTGTGTTACATAAGACATTCCCCAGGATTCACTAACCTTCCATTTAAGACTAACGTTAGTCTTACATGGAAACTGCAGCCTAAGAGTAAGACGTCAGCACGCCATGCATATTCATGAGGGCACACTGCCTCAACTCTAAGGCTAACACGGAGCATACACATGTGCAGGGTGCGTGTCGGACTGCCGAGCAGTCCAAAAATCCACGCCCCTGCAAGTCTCTCAGTTGGGAAATGTCAACTGACATGAGCGAGTCCGCTCAAATGTGTACATACCCAACACTACACTCCCTCACATACTAAACCCCTGTACAATTATAAAATGTAAAACTTTTATATATTTTTTTTTTTATTATTCCCGATGTAGCTGCCTGTATTTGCGCTTGTTTGCATGGGTTTGCCCATTGCTTAGCTACAGTTAGCAGTTTAGACATCAAAGAGGACAATAAGAAACTTATATGCAAATTAAGCCAAATAGCAATAGCGTAGTGGTAGCCTTCGCACAAAGAGGAGGCATTCCCGGTTCGAGTTCCACCACTCCACTTTCTATTTTCTGTTGGAAATTTGTATATAAAAATAATTCCTGACATTTATCCTTTAAATTTTAGTAAAAAGCATTGAAATTGCCTATATAGTAGTGAACGATATTTCATATATATATATATATATATATATATATATATATATATATATATATATGAAGGTGAAATGGTTATGCATACTGATGAATGTATAAGTAATGTATCTAAAGCAATGTGAAGCACTGCTAAGCAAAGTTTACCGGTATTAAGCACATTTAAGTATAATTGCTCATAGCTTAGCACTGCTTTAACTAGCACAATGGCTTTGCGTGTAGCTGCGCATCGTGCTAACTAGCACAAACAAAACATGTTTGTGCGTAGCTGCACACTGCGCTAACTAGCACAACGTTGGGCAATGTCGAGCAACATAGAGCACCGTAGAGCAACGTTGGGCAAAGTAGAGCAAAGTCTGCTAAACACAGCCACACCTCCTAACCAGTCTGGCCAGTAGTAAAATAAAAAGCAATGACAGGCCTCGAACCCGGGATACTGTGCACCATAATCATAGTACTAAACCACTAAGCCATGACAGCTTTTCATATGCATGCACTTTCAACACACACATACATATCAATGGAAGTTTACACATTGCTAAGCAGGTGTGCTTTCAGCTGAGATTTTTCAAAACCGGCCAATCACATATAAGTGCGGGAAATGAGGCATATTTAAGCTCCATAGGCAGGAATACTTGCCATAACTGGTTGTAGCTCCCATCTGCAGTCAGCATGGCCAGTGTTGGAGAGGGCTCTTGATTTTGAGCGCAACGTTGGGGCATTGAGGAATCAAAAGTAATGGTTTGGCTCCTCATTCATAATCATGATGAGAGACTCCTGCAGGGCCAGTTCCAGGGCACCCAATACAAAGCGGAAGCCTTGAACCATCTAGCTCATGATCTCACCAGTGCCACAGGTGTCCCTCGGACTGGTGAGCAGGTCAGACACCACTACTCAGACCTGAAGAGACGCAAGGAGGACCGACTGAACCAGTGGAAACAGGAGGCCTGTGGGATGGAAAATGTCCCACTACCGAGTAGGTAGCCATGGAATGAAGTATGTAAGAATTGCTATTGTAGTCTATTATGGATAGGTATGTCTCAGTATCACTTCATTTACTTCACAGCTGCAGGTGTCCATGCTGCGAATCAGCAAGCCTATGCAGATAGACTGCTAAGGCTGTGCCACCAGGCAGGTTAGTAATAATTCTGCATGTATTGTTATATAAAATAAGTGAGAGAGCCTGAAATAGTGTTGTAACCCATTAATAAAGGTATAACCAGTCTTGAATAATTTCTCTGCATGTACTGTTATATAAAATAAGTGAGAGCCTGAAAGAGTGTTGTAACCCATTAATAAAGGTATAATACATCTTGAATAAGTCTTCTACATGCACTGTTATAGCAAATAAATGAGAGAGCCTCTAGAAAAGTGTGTTATGTAATTAATAAAGGTATAATTCCTGGAGTGTGTCTGTGTCACTTTCTTTGATATGTTGTTGTACTCTTGCATTATAGAGTAGTACTGTTGTATTAAGCGCTGTCAACCCACACTTGGGTAAGCCCATATAAAGTGGATGACGGGAGTGCCAGTAGCTGTTAAGCATATATACAGTCCTCAACTGTTGGTTCATGGCCGGCATGTACAGGTTAATCTGGCACATGAGTAGCTTGTTATTGTGTTCCCCAGAAATGTCAGTGTACTGCTAGAAATGTAGGGGGCTGTTAAAATATAACTAATGTCACCTGAACACATCTAGATATGTAGATATATAAATATAATTATATATAAATACGTAGCAGTAACATCTGCATCCTGGAGAGTTTGTATGTCAGATACAGGTCAGGTATATAAAGAACTAGCAAAACCCATTTCACAATTTAACGGACATTGCGTAGTGTAATAATACATGTAGGGGATATATACCTGCAGTCAATAGGAATGTAGTGTAAACTATAAGTATATATAAGTTGTTAATGGAGGTATCTTTTTACACCCTACTGTATGTGCATAAACAATGCAATTCTACACCTCAATGGGTATGACTAATCTCAAAACATTTGTTGGGACATATGTTCTATTGGTTTATAAATATCTGCATTTACTTTGATGCATGTGCCCTGTTCACATACCACAATCTTGGTGGCCTGTTGCCACCAATCAATCCTGCATGCAGTTGGAATGTCCACTGTTCTATATATGCATGTGTTATGCTTGCTGTTCAACTGTTGGAACTCTGGTGTGTTGGGTTAATGGGAATACTACTGCATCCTGTTGCAACTAATTTGGAATGCTGTTGGCTGTTACCAACCCATATTGTCATTAAATCCTCCTAAACATAGAATGTATGGGAAAGCCAGTCCCAGCAGACCTACCTGTCCCACCTCAGCTGGCGAAGGCACCTGGCACCAGCAGGTTCAGTGCCCAGCCTGGGACCTCCTCCTCCACTGGCCCTGTGCCACCTTCGGGTGGAAGCACTGCAGGGGATGGGGCTTGTCCCCCCCCTCTGTGCAAGCGTGGGTGGAGGAGGGCCATCTATCACCCTCCGAATGGTCCGGGCTGTGGTGCGTAGGGAGATAGAGCGTTCTGTCGCTGATCCTCTACGCCAGCTTGAGGCACGAGTGGCACGACTCATGGGTGAGCCTGCCCCTCCTACGCAGCCCCCAGCACAGCCACCCTCTGGGCTGCGAAGGTGCAGTGGTTGACTGCCCATGGGTGGGGATCTCAGTTCCACTGTTGCCATCTGTGGGCTCATGGGCTTGCGATTTCCAAACATCCTTCCCCGTCAATGGTGTTCACCCACCATGTGTCATATACCACCCCTGTATGTGTCTTGTTTGCCTGGTCTGTTTACCTCCCCAACCTACCTCCCCACGTATACCTACTTCCCCTACCCCACATTCCACTCCCACCTGAAAAAAAAGGGCAATCTGCTCCCAAAAAAAAATTATGCCCCATACATAGCTGTCCAATTTGCACACATGTCCGCTGGACACAAACTGATATATATTTGGCAGTACAACATAAATTGTTGTCCTCACCCCTCTCTCAGGGGTGGAAGGTTTCATATTTCCCTCCAAATTTATTGCATATGCACAGCTGTTGCTGTTAAAGAAATGGGCAACTATGGACCTTCCCTACACCCATCCTGCACACCCTGAGCTGTTTTCCCTACTGTCTTTCCCTCTTTGTGCCCCTTTTTCACCACTTTCCTATTGCCCCATTTTCTTTTCTTTCAAAGAAATGAAAGTGGGGGTTAGTGGGAGTAAGCACTTTTAAGCAGTAGTTAGCAGGCTTGCGTGAGTGTGCGCTTAGCTAAGTATTGCTAAGCTTCGCACAAACCCACTTACAACTGCTTAAAAGTGCCTTAGTCACCCTGCATGTGAGGGCCCTTGTTCTGCTCAGCAGCAAAATAAAACACCTCTGTTAGTCTCTAACCCTGGACCTTGGACACACTAGACTGCATGAAGTACCACTAAGCCACAGTAGATATACAGCAGGTTGTTGCTGAAATAGATATATCATGCATCAGAATGAGTGAATGTAAAGGAAAGATAGGAATGCCATAACACAAAACCTGTTCTGTGGAACTTTACCAACAGTTGTGGAATTGCATTACATGACTATGATAAGAGAACCAGCCATTCTAGCAGTAAATGTTACAGCAGCACGTTACAACCCCCACACAGTATCATAGCAGGACAATCCCCACCCAAATGTACAATATACCTGTGTTCACGGTCTACCAAGGATGTAGGTAGGCATACTCAGTACTGGAACTGTCCAGTTTTCCCTGAGCATCCTGTGTTAATGTCAACAATAAAAAAGCACACACTGTGCAGAAGTGAGTACATTAATATTCACAGTATAGCAGTTCACAAACAGTTCATGTGTCAAATGAATACATCTCAATAACTAATGTATGGCAGTTAATTGTATAAGTAGAAAAGAAACTACATACTCCCATGTATCTTGTGTTAGCATTTGTAGGGGTGAGTACAATTCTACACTGACAACTGTGTACTGGAAGTGGCAACATTCAGGTCTGAGTACAACATTTAAATCACTGGCTACACCCCTAGCTTCGGATATAAGAACTATACCGACCTTCTGATTTAACAACGGTGTCCACAGCAAACAAGCATGGGCCCCACTTTGGAAAGCTGAAAGGGCTATGCCTACCTGACTTAGCAATTTAAAACATTGGGTTGCTATGACAGTGAGTACTGCAATTACCACACAGCAGGCTGCATGCAATTACCAAATGGTGGCCAGCAATTGGTGCAGATGCCATCCCATGCACATGTACAGGTAACTATAAAAGCAGGCTATACTTGCTGTCCACACACATAATCATTCCATTGCAGCTATTGAGAGAGAGACAGAGAGACAGACACACACCCACATCAACAGAAAAAAGAAGACACACGGAACTGAATACTACCAACACATACAAAGGAAAGGTATGTAACAGATATGTATTTACTGGCATGTAGTAGATGTTTTTGAAGAGTACTCTACATACTTTGAAACATCCATATGTGGTAGCAGTACATATATATGCACAGATGCCCTGCATAACTACTGCCATGGACAAATCAGTGTGTAGCTGTGTGCAGTGGGACATAACTGTGACATATGTAGCTCAGCATTAAATGTCAAACATCTGATCCATGTTATCTGTGTTCTGTGCAGTAGTGTGGACAATGGCTGTTTGGGAGAGTAGTGCATACAGCTATATAAACATGGATATGACAGAGTAACACATGCATGATAGTCATATTAACATGTAGTTTAGCATTGGCAACTGCTGTACCAGGCTAGTATGCTGATCTAGCATTTGCAGCTATATATATATATATATACACCATCTAATATTACTATGTGCTCACATGTGACACCTGTTCATGTTGCAGCAAGGCCCAACAGGTCAGCCGTGAGGTCCAGGGACTTACAACAGTGTGGACCTTGTGTGTGTGTATGGCACACACATACAGAGATATATCTGTGTCAGATGTATTAGCATCTGTACATGTGAATAGAGCAAGGGACATAATGCAACTGTTTGTGAAGGGTGGACATATATATGTTGGTGAAGGTTGTTATGTGCATATTTGTATGTAGGTTGTAGTGTGTGGCAAACAAGACAGCATACAGTGCTGGTATATGACATGTGGTGGTTAAATGCTGTGGGTGTGATTTGTTAGGTTTGCAGTGTTGCAGCCAGTGAGGCCTGCTAAAAATACATGGGCTGAGAACACCTTCAATGCATTCCGCACAAGACTGTGCAATATTATTACATAACTGTATACCTCACAACCTTCGCATAATTGGTATTCCCACCATGAAAGGTAGACTGTATATGTGCCTATATGTATATCTATATGTACACCAATGGATGTTTATATGTATGTGTGTGTGTGTGTGTGTGTGTGTGTGTGTATATATATATATATATATATATATATATATATATATATATATATATATATGTATAATATAGAGAGAGAGAGACAGGGTCATTGGCCTCAAGCTCAATGTCGAAAATGCATTGGCATCCCTTTTGGTAAAAACTCTGTACCCATGAACTACCACATAGGTGGTAGTCTACTTAACACCGAAAGTGTGATAAGAGACATGGGACACAGGTGGACAGTAATCTCCCCTTTGATAATCTCAGTGCCACACTGGTCATGTAATCTGTCTACGTGGCACACCTCATTACAAAAGGTGTGTCATTCAGGGAAAAAGAGGTCAGTGTTCCCCCCCTACTCATCACTCATAAAACCTATTATAGAGTACAATGCCCCTTTTGGTATGTACCTCACAAGACATCTACAGCAACTGGAAAGGCCACAGACATACCTCACAGAGTATTACCAGCCTCAAACAGATGCCCTCTGCAGACAGTCTCATAAAACTACAGCTAGACTGTCGCATACCGCCTACCCAGAGGTGATCTCTGCCTAACATACAAAGCTGTCAAACCCAGAGCTGTTGGACATGCTCCACGTAAACAGATCACAATCCCTATGAGCTACATGCTCTAGGGACCTAAACCTTGTCACTTCAATAAACATAACATGCTGGAGGGATAGATTCCCATCTCAGACATATCCCATACTCTGGAACAAACTACCTATCAATAGCAAACAAAGCTCCTCCTTAGCAGTCGTAATGAATAATCCTGATGATTGGATGGGAGATAGGAAATACACCCCGGGAATCATTTCTGTGGCTCTGCTTGACAGGGGCACATGAAATTAAATTACATGGGTGTCAAAGGCCAGGGTACCATATGGCTAGGCTTCTATAGGCCCTAGGGCCACTAGCCTATTACTTACCTATGAACCGATACACACCCACATGTACTTGTTGCAATAATTGCTATGTGAGGTTGACTGAGTGTGATGGTGAATGTGCTGGTGAATGTGTCAAAGTTGTGTTTATGTGTAATAGCTTAGTGGGAAACTGTTTCTGTCATAGTATTTTGTGTCCTAGCTCTGATCCCAGCAAAAGATGTGTATGCTATTGCTAGGCAGAAAAAGCAGTATGGCATATGGTCTGACGTAGTCCCTTGGTGTTGACTGGGGTGTGCCACTGTAGGCTAAAGCAGTACATGTATGCTTGATTGGTACTGCTGGTGAATCCAAATCCTGTATGAACTGTAGTACTACCTGAAGCTGTAGGCCTAAACAGCACAGTATGATGTATGTCCACATTGCTTGGAACCACTGTTTTCTGTGTTCCCTGTAGTCCTCACAGATTACGTACCTCAGGCATAAGGTTTTGTAAGTACTGACACACAGTACTGTATGGTACACAGGTAAAGCTCATCTGGTTTGCCATACCTTTGTGTGTTGTATGTATGTCTGATGTGTGTGTGGGTATGCCTGTAACATGCCCTCGGTCATGTGTGTTACAGGATATAAGTGCATATCTAGCAACATGTATAGTCTAGTACAGCAGTATGCCACCTATATTCATGAATGTGCACATATGTTAGGCAGGGGTTTGCCATCAACAACTAGTGTGGTATACTGGTAATACTGTAACTGGACTTTACAATCATTGCAATGGATGACCTATTTCTTTATGCATTAGCTTGATATATACCTCCTGTGGCTTGGTGGTGCATTGTGTCGCATAGTGTGCCATGTACTGTTGTATAGTCTTACATACTGGTTTCTCTTTGTTGCTGTGCAGAACATGGTTTAATATATAGAGCGTGCCAGGCACTGTCAGGCAGTTGTGGGTTGAGCACTGATATGTGGTATTGAAAGTGTGTATCCTCTGACAGCCAATAGGTTTCTATGTATGGCAGTTCAGTGATCTGTACTTTAGAATGTTGTGTGCCACATGACTTGCTCACACATATTGTTTCATTGTCTTCCAGGGTCATGGCCCACCATTGCAACCCAACCTATAGTCCAGCTGAGGATGAAGTAATAACAACCAGTCTGGTTCAGCACTACACTCTGCTTTTCTCAAGAACCAGCCAGGACGAGCATGAGCAGACTGCACTGTGGCAAGATGTCCATAGGGTAAATGACATAGGCATGCATAACCGGACATATGAGCAGGTACACCATCACTGCAGTGATTTACTTAGACATGTCCGGCAGCATGCATCTGATGTCCGTAGACAACAGTTTGCCACAGGTGGTGGGGTTACCATCCATCCCCCCCTCACCAGAGTGGAGGAGCTGCTCCTGAGCCTGGTGGCTCCTGGCCAACAACAACAACAACAGCACACATGTATCATCATGGAGGCTGGAGCCACCCAGCAAGTTCACACGGAGCGTGCAGGTAACATGGCATATCTGTAGACTACTGTTACCTCGATTGGTAGATCATGCATATGTGAGATTTGTACTGTATAGTTAGAAGATGTGGAGCCTGGTGTTGTGAAATACTGATAATTTGGAACATAATCTGTAGGCCTGTGACTGTCAACCATTGTACTACTGTAAGATTGCAAACCCACAGTAGAATGCCACAGTTGTTGCCACTGACAAACTGTCGTATATCCTTGTAGGTCCCTCTGGTATGACAGCAAGGCAGCAGACCCATGCTGGTGAGTGTGTTCTACATTTAATATTGCAAATAAAATGTGCATGTCATAGGTGAGGTGTAGGCTATGTACACATGTAACACACCTACGCATAATGCATGCTGTGCATGTTTGCTGTAAGACTATGCACATCTCAGTAGCATGAGTAGCTGCCTCAAACACATGCAATACACAGAGCATCCCAAATAATTGTGGCTACACTGTAGTGGACATTGGATAGGCAGAGTCGATACACATGCACACAACATAAACAACTTTGTCATACGCAGTACACATTAATATGCTACACATGGCATAAACCCGCTGCAACATCACACTCCAGTATCCCAAATGTCATCCACACAGCACACATAATATACCTGAGGGGTAGAGGCCTATCATGGGGCGGTATAACACTCTTCAACACACAACACATTCATGTTAGGCAATGCTCCCTACTGGGCACCTTAAAAACCCATGTAACAACTGGCTGTGAAATGGTGAATGTAGCCATGGTACTGCAATTCAGGTACAGCATGATAGGCGCCGGCCTGGCACACAGTAGCTTTGAGTGACCACATGATGCTGCATGATGGCTCATGGTACTACACCCCATCCAGTTACACTAACCACAGTACTACACATAGCATTCATTGCTATACACCTCAATGTTGTGTGTGCAAACATATGCACCTATAAACAATATGCATAGCAAGCACTATTTGCACAAAGTGACACATATATGTCTTCTAATGCTATTGAGTGTATAGGTCACATGACACACATTGGGTATGTGTGATGTTTAATGTTGCAGTTGTGTTGTAGCATGCCATGTCATGGCTGGCACTGGCATGTCCACAATATGTTCTACACTCACCATAACCACTGTACAATGGCTATGTTGAGCAATGGTAATCCATCAGGTATACATGCACCACTCATCCTGTGTGTATACATAGCATGCATGAGTTAAACCTGTGTCCACAATTATCTGCTAAAGACACAGATGCTCTAATCAGAAATGGATAGCTATGTGACACACATCCAGCCATGGTATGTATACCTGTGAGTGATGGTGCACAGGACATTGACGAGCTTTTAATACTTGCACAGCAATGTTGTCCATGTACACATTGCATTCCAGGGAGAGGCCAATTACTGAACAACAACACACATGCATCAAAGCCATGTATACTGTTAGCAAGAACTGTCTACACTTGCACTGCATGCTGTTGAGCAACACACATCATTGCATGCTGACACATGTGATATGGCTGTTTGGCTTGTGATACTGTACCCCACCATCAACCGCTATTGAGTATGTTCTGGATTACTGGTGGTGAGTGTGTGTCTGCTTTAGTGAGGAGTGTATTTGTGTGCATGTGTTCTGACATGTACAGGTCGTAAAGTGTTTCCTGTCTTTCTCTCAAGTGCTGAGGTTGGGCTGGTTCACTGCAGCAGGGAACCTGATGTCACTGACACAAATAGTGATAATGAGGATAGGTGTGTTGAGGCACAGGCATGTTTGCCAGGGCCTGTTGTTGGACACCAATCGACAGTACACAAGTGTCCACCCCATCGATGCACACAGTCATACTGCCAATACATCCATCACCAATGCCCTTAGCTGAGGGACAATGTACAGTTGGCATTGGCCAGGACAGTGTGGTATCTATGGCACATGCATCGCGACACAGCAGCCACACCCAGATGTCTGGAACGGTACTACATAGGCAGGGGTTCTCATCAGAGCACTGCTGTCATCATGCCCCTGGCAGACGTGCCACAGGTCTTACAACCTCACACATGTTCCAGGCTGTCATGGAGGCACAGGCACGTATGGAACAGTATACCAGACAGGGACTAAGGGTACAGAGGGCTCAACACCGCTTTAAATGACAGTATCCATGACCTAGCAGGTGCCATCCGTAATTACACTGAGGTCACTGATAGATGTTGGGGTGAGACATTAGATGTCCTCTGCAATGTCATGTCCATGAGTCAGGACAGTGCGGGACGGTTGAGACTTCGACGTGGATGTATGCCAGAAACATCAGCAGTTGGCAGTCGCCACTGATGTCCTTCAAGTCACAGCTGCTCCCGTAGTGACAGTACCAGCCCCAGCAATGTTGGGGGTGGGCTGTCCATAGACCATCCTAGAAGACCATGTGCACGTGGCTCTGGCCAGTCCCAGCAGGGACCTGGGTCCAGTGTACATATGTCTACCTCTGAGGATAGTACCCAGTCTGGCTTAGTACCTGATACTGTCAGTAGCACCCCTGCCAGGCACAGGTACTGTATCCATGGCCAGAGACGGTGATCTATAAAGCCTGGCAGGTACAGTCTGTGGTTGTCCCACAAATCCCCATATATGGCAGCTACATGGTGGAACTGTGTGCATGCAGACACACACATAAACCAGACACCTAGGGTTAACACATACCCGTACACATTACATCAACATTGGCCCATAGCAGTACTCTTGGCCCTCACACACACACACACACACACACACACACACACACACACACACACACACATACATGTCGATTGTATGGCTCAATGTAGGCCTCTGGCAAACCAACACCCTGTGCATATGATGAAACCTGTGCCACCTCCTGTCATATGTAACACTGATGCAAGAACAGGCTAACACGGTGCTGATGCACAGGGTGACTTTATAGCAGTAGAACAATGTCCGCATGTTGTCAGCAGTAAAGTGTAATGACATCCTTGAAGGTGTAGCTGAGCAGGCATGATGCATTAAAGCTGTGATTGTCAATGTAGTATTGTTTACACCAGTGTTAATTCCAATAGTGTATTGTCCGCCCACGTGCCACTTGGCTGATGTGTGTAGTATTGGCAGCATGTGTTAGAGAGTGGACAGTATGTGTGGGATGTGTGCAGCACAGATTTTCAGGTGTACATTTGCGACCATGGTGGAGGTGCACTGTCTGCATGTACGTGCATAGTGGACACATGGGCAGGGTGACATGCCCTGTATTACACAGTGTTAACACTCCATAGTTTCTATTGGTGGCCAGTATGTATTGTACTACACACATTTTGGAACTTGGGTACACATGTGTGTATGACATGGTTTGACACTGTGCCGTGGGTGATACTGTTACCATCTGTCATTGGTTTGCATTCTGTTAGTATACATAACCTCAGCAGCCTGTCCATAACCAATTGTTAGATGATGTCTTGACAACTGACACACAGATGTAGGACACACAGTAACATTTGGATCCTTCAGGCACTATACTATGCCAGTAACCAATGGTATTCACCTGCACCCATTCCTGGGACCACTCCTGTTTGGCATATAGCTCTCTTAGGTACAAGCAAACACAGTAAGGATATGTCTGTCCACGTCTGTAAATGCATACTGTGGCCTATAATGCATTCTCCAGATGACACACACATCCTCCACAAGAGTATCATACAGACAGATACCTGTTGTCAAACCCATGCTGTAAAGTTATACGCCAACTAAAGCATAGTCATCCACTTTTACAAAACATAGTATCCCTAAAGTACCACATAGGTAGTAGCCCCCAACATGTTGAACAGGTAACGATGTGTACATACAGCCAAGTGTTACATCAGCTCTCCTTTGGTAATCACATTTACAAAGGTATTTTGAAATCCCTCGGTGGATCACATAAGCAATAAGGGGTCTGCATGCATATCCACAAAGGTTGTTGCACACCTATAATGAATAGCCATCATTGACAGACTTTGCTGCGTTTGAACAGGTCTGAAATATAACTCAGGCATAAACCCTCACTCACACTATTCAATAGAAACCGTAATGAGTGACACAGATGACCTAGGCCAGGGATCCCTGCAGTGGCTGGGCTTGTCACAAGCATACAGATGTGACCTAAGGTCTGGAAAGCAGCAGCACACTCTGGCAAAGATAACAGATATGTTCATGGAGAAAGCAGGGTTCCCACCTATGAAATAATTGAGGTCACATGTACATATATGTATTTGCCACACAGCTACCTGACATGTGCAATGCACATACTGTTGTCATAGTGATATGTCATACAGTAGTAAAAGCAAAACCCACAACACATTGACCAACAGTGTCACACACATAGAGCACACACACACACACACTCACCAAGTGCAGGTTTCAAACCCCTACTTAACTACTTTATGATAATAGAGCAGTACACATTAACACGATGAGCTATACATATTACTGGAAGATTTCCTTTCCACAGGTATATTTGTAGGATGGTGACATCATCAGACTTGACAAAGATAAGTATACCACTTTTAAGGTGTTTTAGTAGTCTCCAAAAAGGTTGCTCCTCTCTAAGGAGATCACACACAAACACACACACAGTTGTCAAGTGCAGGATTCAAACCCCTACCTAACTACTTTATGATACTAGAGGAGTACGCATTTACACGACACGCTATACACATTACTGTGAGTTCTCCATTCCACAGGTATATTTGTAGGATGGTGACATCATCAGACTAGACAGTGGGTTACATTAGGTGGGCTACATGGAAGGAATTTCTAAACACTTTGGCCATGTGATAATCAAAGGAGAGTTTACTATCTACCTGGGTCCCCAGGGCCATAATTACTTTCTCTGTACATACTGGATTACCACCTATGTGGTAATTTGTGTGCACTTTGTTTTATCCAAAGGGGATGACTATGCATTCTTGGCATTCTGCTTGAGGGCATTGTTTTGACACCAGGTATCTGTCTCTGTAAGACCCTTCTGGAGGATGTCTGTGTCAGCCGTAGAGTCGATTATGGACCACAGTTAGCAGTCATCTGCAAACTTGTTCAGCCATACTCCTCCTGTGCTTGCCTGTACCTCTGAGCAGTATCTACTGAACAGGTGGGGTCCCAGAACCAAGACCTGTGGGATGCCATTTGTGACTGGTTTAGAGTCTGACATGGCACCCGCAACTCTGAACATGTGTGTTTGATCTTTGAGCCAATTGGCCACCCATCCTATGACATAGCTGTTAATGTTCAAGCTGGTAAGCTTGTCCATGATGACAGAGTGGGGAATGGTGTTGAAAGGCCTTAGTGAGGTCCAGGTGGGCTGTGTGGACTACTTTCACCTCCATCTATGTCCTTGGTAACTGTTTCAAATAAGTCAACTAGGTTTAGGAGGCAGGATCTGCCTTTAACAAATCCAAGTTGGGCAGAGTCCAGTGTCTGGAGGTCCCCAATGTCTCTGTTTATGGGTTCCATGATAATTTGCTCCATAGCTTTGCAGACCAGACTGAGTAGGCCTATAGGGCAATGGTTTCCAGGTTCTGTTGTGGCACCCCCTTTGTGGAGCTGGATGACTGTTGCTGTATGCCATTCTTTGGGTACATAGCCTGTGGTAAGGTTGAGTCTGGACAGTGAAAGTAGGTGAGGGTGTAGTTCCTTTTGGGGCTGGTGCAAGACGCAGCCTGGGACACCATACAGTCCCACTGATGCTGTGTTCTTAGCTTTGGAGAGGGCTGTTTTTACCTGCATGTCCATGACGTCTGGGATTCTGCATTCTTCTGGGATGGACACAGGCCCTTTTGGGGGTGATTGGGGGGGAGTTTGCACTGAACTTGTCCCCCAGGATGTGGGCAATGTAAGTTGGTTCAGTGTATTTCTTGCCATTTTGCAGTAGCTGACAGCATATTTGGAAGTTGCCACCTAAATGTTTGGTATAGCTAATGAAGGCTTTGTGGTTGTTCTTACATTCCTTGGCAATTTGTCTTTAGAAACTAGCCTTGGATTATTTTAAGCGATCATTGTGTCTTCCTAATAATGATCAGTGATGCCTTTCCTTTTGTGAAATTTTCTCTATCATGTGTTTGTTTCCTCCTGTTGTATAGCTTATTTATGGGCGACGACCAACAGATTGGTTTCTTATTTTTGGAGGAGTGCATCTTGGTTTTATTTGGGATGTCTCAATCCATGCATCCCTGTAGATGCTCATAGAATGCACTTGTAAATGATTCGGAAGAT
Organism: Protopterus annectens; assembly: GCF_019279795.1. Taxonomy (NCBI): domain Eukaryota; kingdom Metazoa; phylum Chordata; order Ceratodontiformes; family Protopteridae; genus Protopterus; species Protopterus annectens. The sequence goes on from NC_056733.1 coordinate 1,075,726,747, forward strand.
TGTATGGCCTTATCCTATAGCAAGGGGGCTTTGGAACTTTCCACTTTGGTCTTGGGAAGTGTGCAGTTTGCTTTTGAAAATGTCTTCACAGTGGTTTCCTTGAATGGGGGGATGCGATGTGGATGTCCAGTGTGATTACTTTATGATCTGATATTACCAATGAGGGGTTTCTCTGTTGTGGAACACTGGTACCCCATGTTGGTGATTATCAGGTCCAGTATGTTGTCACCTCTAGTGGGTGTGGTGACCAGCTGTTCCAGGGCATTTGAGTTTTTAAACTCTAGGAAACATTGGGCAAAGGACGTTGTACACGAGTAATTCTCCCACTCAATGTTTGGGAAGTTGTAAACTCCTCATATAATGGTGTTTGATAGGACCTTTATATTTTCCACTGTTGTCAGGAATACTTAGTGAGGTTCCTGAGACAAGGTAGGTGATCTGTAGCAGGCTACAATTTGATAAGTAGCTTTGCCCAATGTTAGTTGCACTTGCATGGTCTCCAAGGACTCATGCTGTGCCACTAACCTGAAGGTGTGGGTATCCATAAGGTAAATGGATACACCCCTTCCTTTTGTATTTCACTCCTGGTTTTGGGACCAAAGATCAGAGGGATTGTGAGTGTTTTATGTGGAGAATGTCCAACAGCTCTGTGTTTGACATAGCTTTGTATGTTATGCAGAGATCACCTCCTAGTAGGTGATATGCGAGAGAGTACAGCTGTAGCATTTTGAGATGGTCTATGTATGGCATGTATTTCAGGCCGCTAATGCTCTTTGTGAGGTATTGCTGCAGGCTTTCCAGTTGTTGTAGATGTCTTGAGGTACATAGCAAAAGGGGCATTGTACTCTATGGATCTAGTGAGTGATGAGTAGAGGGGAACAATGTCCTCTTCTATTCTGCATGAGACACCTTTTGTGATGAGGTGTGCCACATAGAAGGATTTCCTGACTACTGTGGGGATGTGATTATCATAGGTGTCCACTGTCCACCTGTGACCCAAGGTCTCTTATCACACTTTCAGTGTTAAGTATACTACCGCCTATGTTGTAGTTCATGACTACAGAGTTTTTACCAAAGGGGATGACAATGCACTTTTTGGCATTGAGCTTGAGGCCATGGCTTTGACACCAGCCATCTGTCTCAGTGAGGCCCTTTTGTAGGATGTCCATATCTTTAGTATTTACAATTATGGCTCCTAGTTTGCAGTCATCTGGAAACTTCATTAGCCACAGACCTTCCATGTTAAAGTTTACTTCAGGGAAGTAGATACAAAACAGGACAGGACCCAGGACTGAACCCTGTGGTACTGCACTCGTCACTGGCCCAAAGTCATACTTGGAGTCTGCTACTTTCACAGTGTGTGTTCTGTCAGTGAGCCAGTTGGCAACCCATCTTGTGACATAGCAATTTATACCTAGTTTAGTGGGTTTATCTATAATTTCAGAGTGTGGGATGGTGGTGAAAGTCGTGGCAAGATCTACATAGGCTGTGCGAACCACCTTACCCTTGTCTACAGTTATGGTGACTCCTTCAATGTCATCTATCAGGTTTAGGAGACATGATTTGCATTTTACAAACCCAACATGGTTGTGGTCCAGAGTTTGGAGATTACCAATGTCTTTTTTTTATAAGGTGTATGATACATTCCATGGCCTTGCAGAGCAGGCTCATCAGGCTAATGAGGCACTAGTTCCTGGGGTCCGTGGTGTCTCCACCCTTGTGTAGTGGGATAACCATCACTGTGCACCATTCAGCAGCACAAAGCCTGAGGTGAGGCTATGACTGAACATGGTATGTCGGTGTGGTGCCTGTTCCTTCTGTAGGTTGTGTAGAACACAGCCTGGGAAGTTATTTGGTCCCATGGATGCTGTGATACTGCTTTGAAGAGTGTTTTTTACCTGTGCAGCCATGATGACAGCAACATTGCAGTCTTCCGTTATAGAAATGTGCTCTTTCATGGGTGAGAGGGGGGGTAAAGTTAGCACTGATCCTATCTGCCAGGATGTTGGCAATATCAGTAGGGTCTGTATATTTAGTGCCATTGAGCTGTAACTCAGAGCAGATCTGAGTGTTGCCATGACATGGACCTGTCTGTTGGGCAGAGATCTCCTGAGTAGACAGTATGCAACAGAGTACAGATTGAGTTAAATTCAGTCTTGTTGCATGGGGCAACTGTTTGAGGCCAGTAATCCTCTTTTGTTGAGGTACTTTAGTGGTCTTTCTAGCTGCTGAAGGTGCCTAGTCAGATTCATCGCAAGTGTGTTGTGGTACTCTCTGACAGGTCTGACTGATGAGTAGAGGGAACCTCCTTTGACCTACATGCAAAGACCTTGGCAGTTTGTGGGAACACACAGCATAATTTTCTGACCACTTTGTGAATGTGTTTCTGGAAGTAGGGATGACTATCCGCATGTGTCCATAGATCCCTTATTATCACCTCCATATTTAGGGTGTTGGCACCTATGTGGTATTTGTATGACTGTAGCTCGAGGCCATAATTTTGACACCACATCTGTCTGACTGAGACCCTTTTTAAGGATGTCTCTGTTGTCCCAAACATCGATTATGACAACGCTTTGGCAGTCATCCACAAACTTTGCTAAACATAGCTCTTGTGTGTTTGACTGTATTTCTGAGAAGTATACACCAGACAGGAGGGGTCCCAGGGCTGAGCCATGGGGGAAAGCAGTTGTTACCAGCTTGAACAGGAGACCACAGTTCTTACCTTGTGTGATCTATCTGTGCCCCAGTTGGCAATCCATCAGATGACAGACATATTTATGCACAAGTTGTTGATTTTGTGGATACGACATGTGTCTGGGATGTTGGCAAAGGGCTTTTCAAGGTCTATGTGGGACATGTGTAGCTCATTTCATTAATGTATGTCCTGGGTGACTGCCTTGAAAACAGTCTAGCAGGTTTGGGAACCATGATCTGCCCATGACCAAACCAAAATAGGTAGGGTTGGGTGTTTGTAGGCTCCCAATAGCTCTGTTTGAGTTCCATCATGATGGACACCATGGCCTTGCAGATCAGGCTTAATAGGCTTATAAGACAATAGTTCCCATGGTCTGTTGTGCACCAACACTTGTGGAGTGTGCCAACCGTTGCTGTAACACATTCAACAGTTTCATATCCTGTACAGAGGGTGAGGCTCAACAGACTGTTCAGGTGCAGGGTCTGTTTGTTCTGGAGTTCACTTATGACACAGCTAGGAGAAACAATGTAATCCCATAGATGCCGTGTTTTCAGGTTTGGAATGAGCTGTTTACCCATTCTATATGTGATCTGTGCTTTCACAATCTCCAGGTATGATGATAGGGCCTTTTGTCAGTGAGAGGGGGTATGTATGTATGAGCCTGACAGGATGTTGGCAATGTCAGTCATTTACAGTTTGCACTGACTCAGGACATATGAGTGTACATTGCTATTTATGACATAGCGGAAGGAAGCGTCATGGTTCTCTATGGACTCCTTCACAGATTCTTTTGCCAGAACATGGATTGGATAATGTTTGGAGTGCACATTGTTTATTGATGATAATGATTGCAGGTTTATTGATCTTTGCTTTTTCACTTTCTGTGAACAACTTAAGTACTTGTACATAGTTTGATTATGACAGGGTTCCAATATATTATATGTGTCTGTTTTCATATAACTGTGTGCACAAGGCAGGATTGGTGAATAGTGACAGGTTCCTGGGGTAAAACATGCAACTGACAGATGTGTGGCCCACTGCTGTACTCAGACATGGCCTAAGTGTGTGAGCATTCCCAGTATGACCTTTCAGTATGTTGCTGACTGAAATCCATTACATTTGTTGAAGTGTGTGAGCACACCCGGTATAGACATTTATACTATGTGTGTGGAAAATCAAGTTGTATTTTTACTGCAGGGCTCACTTTTGTGTCATAAATCAACAGGGATCATGCTGTGCCTGCAGGGCTTCCATGAGACACTTTGCATAGACTTATTAACATTTCTACATACAGGGAGGACAGCTATTCTTTGTACATTTCTACCTAGGGGCACACCTGATTGTTACTGTGGGTGTACATAGGATGAGGGGTTCACCTGATACTTATACACATTTGCTAGGCCTGCACTGCTATGTAAGGTACACCATTTCAGTCTGTACTGTTGAATATCATACTGGCTTGAGGCATACTACTGTACTACAGATCTTAGCGTCCAATGTCATGTATATTAGATTGCGACTTCATAGCCTACCCAACCCACATCACACCACCTGGCCTGCTGTTCTCTGTCTGCATAGGCCTGTGGGGGAGGTTACCCATATGCCTCTTTAGGGGCATGCTACAGCATTTCTTTGTGTTTGCATTAGTGTACAATTGTCCTGCTGTGTCTGTACCAGTGAAATGCTGTCATGGCTTAGTGGTTTAGTACTGTGACTACAGTGCACAGTATCCTGGGTTCGAGCCCTGTCACTGCTTTTTATTTTCATGCTGGGCAGACCAGACTACTTAAGGAACAGTAAAGCAAATATGAGCATGTTTACCTGACTTTGCTCAACTTTGCCCAACATTGCTCAATATTGTCTGACGTTGAGCTAGTTGGTGCAGGCAATTTTGTTTACATATACTAAATAGTGGTAAAAGCTGCTTAGCACTGCTTTATATTGCTTAAAACATGGCAATCAAGCCTCAGGTGGTGCTGCAGGGCTGCCTATGTTGGATGCACATAGTACACTCCCTACACATGTTTGAAAACAGGTAGTGTCAAGTTAAGCATCCCTTTTATTTTATGTGCGAGTCAGAAAGAGGCATCATTTTCAGGGTTCCTACTGCGCCTGTGTATGTGCTATGCATTGCCTCTTTGCCAAGGCCAAGGCATACTGGGCATGCCTCCTTCTGCCTACTGGCGCAGGCTCAGGTTGTTTCTCCTCCAAGTCATGCTCTGCCTGTGATAACATTGGCAATGGTGGGGGGGCTGTTTGGCCCTGCCCCATGCTGTCCCTGCTGCAGCTGTTTTTGCAGGATCATATTGTGTAGCATGGCACATACCATGACAATTTGGATACATGTAGTTGGCGAGTACTGCAAGGCTCCACCAGATGTGTCCAGGCACCGGAACTGTGACTTGAGCATCCCAAACACACGCTCAATTACATTTCGTGTTTGTGCGTGTGCCTCATTATGGAGTTCTTGTTCAGGTGTGTGTGCATTTCTGATGGGTGTCATCAGCCATGGCTCCAGTGCGTATCCAGCATCCCCCACAATGTGACCGTCAGGGATGTCCCCACTGGCAAATGTCTGGTACAGCTGCGTCATATGCCAGATATTGGAATCATAGTAGCTTCCAAGGTGGCCAGCACACACATTCAGTATTATGCCCTGGGCAATGCACATGACCTGGCAGTTGACTGAAGGGAAGCCCTTGCGGTTGATGTAGGCCCTACCTCGCTCACCAGCTGGTGCTTTGATGTGTATGTGTGTGCAGTCAATTGCACCCACTACCTCAGGGTATTCCACTATTTGCTGGAAAAGATGCATATTGCTGGCCAATGCCTCATGGGAATTGGGGAAATATACATGATCACCGACATGTGCTGACATCATGGCATTCAGGAACTGGTGCAGTACCCTGGATGCTGATGTCTGTGAAATTCCTATCATATCACCAGTTGGTCTCTGGAAGGTATCTGTTGCTAGTATTCTTAGGCCTTGGCTAAGGCCGAATACCTTGGCTTCCACTGGGATAGGTTCCCATCTGTTGGTCCTGTGTGTGAGGCATGGCCTGCACAGCTCAACAATTTGCTGCAGGAGGTCTCTGTCCACTCTATAGCACTCCACTATCTCCAGCTCATGTAGCCCCTGGTAGGTTACCCTGGGTCTGTACACTCTTCTCCGTCTCCTCACTGTGGGTTGCTCAGCAGCATTCACAATGGCACCACCCTTAGCATCTTGCACATGTTGGCTTATAATAGCAATGGCAGCCCCTAACATTTTTTTGTCAGAGTTAAGCTTTTTAAGTTTTCACTTTGTATACTGCAGTGTTTTTGAGAAAAACATGGGGGAATGTTGTTTGCAGGGTTTTAAGTGCTGGGCTGGGCTAGTGTACTGCCTGTGTAATTGGCTGATTCTGATTTATTTCACCTGGCAGCTCTGCTAGTTCTCCTTGGTCAACTTCCTACTATTTCTTTTCCCTTTCTGTTTCCACAAGGGGCAGCTCCGCGCAAACAAGCACAAACATGTGCACACAGGCTTACACAGGCTTAGACGGGTGCACACAGGCTTACAGGCGCACACACGGTGTAAGCACATTTGCAAGAAATTTCAGATATATCCACGGCGTACACCTTTGGTTTCTGGGTTTTAGCTAAGACAACTGTAGACATGTCTTTTGCAATCCTGAGCAACTCATGTCAAACACAAGCCACTCTGCTCCAATAAGCTTACAGTCTTTCAGACATACCCCTTCATGATGTCACCTATCTTCTACTCTACTACTCCCCTACTCCTACACTTACACTCTAGGGACATGGCTCACATGCCAGGGAAAATTGGGATTCACTATCCTTATTTGCATAGGATTGTCTAATGCTTGGTTACATCTCTCAAACTGAGCTTCCCCCCTTAGCAACCACTACTCAGTAGCCATGTTGTATTCAGCCTGCCATTCACCTGCATGGCAGAATAATATTTTTATTAAACATGCCTAGTTTTGGCTATTTTTTAATTATTTTGTGGTTTTTAAAGCGCCACACTTTTGCGTGGTGCTGTGCTCTGCTTAAACATCGGGGAGAAAAAAAAAAAGATTTTTATTAATTTTCAACCTATAAAAATGCCAGTGGCCTTATATTTGGCCATTGGCATGCTTCCTCAACTGGATGCATCCTTTATTTGGAGCTGTCATAGCTCTGTTCTACTATTTGCAGAACGGTACTCCGTTACCAACGGAGTACATTTGTGCAAATAACTTTACTCTTCCACGGACAGGTTAGTGTTTCCTGGATCACAAATTTACCTCATTTGCATAGCTTTCAGCAGCAAATGAGGTAATTTGCAAATCATAACACTGTCCGTGCAAGAGGAGTTTTAGGAGCTCTCATGCACGCACCTGCCGTCTATTGCTGAATCACTCTGCAGATATATTGCCTGTCTGAAGTCTTACACTACTCTTAGACTCCGTGCAAGCCTTCGTGAATCCGGCCCATTGTCCTTTTTAGTATGTATTCTTACTTTATATACATTTTTCAGTTTATTTTTCTCTCCTGTTATTTAGTATGTACTTCTTCCTTTTTTTATTTTTTTCTTTATGCTCTGAATCCTCACATTGCTGAATACTTGTATCCCGAATTCCAAAGTTATCACTGACATTATTTTGTTTCATATGGTTGGAGTGAGCTTTACAGCCAACAGAGACATACTTTCCTACATGTGTTCTATTTGTTCTTTATCTTACATTATTTATCTCACTAGTCCACCAACAGTTCTCCAGGCCGTGCCAATTGCACAAGTGAAATCATCAGTAAGTCTAAATTCACTACTAATAACGGTAAACAAATCATCCAACTTTTGACATGAGGAACACAGATCGCCAGTGTTATCTGGTGTTACCTTTAAATATACATAGCATTTAGTATGCAGTACAAGACACCTGTGCTTTAGCAAACCATTAATGGCATACTCCTTTAAATAATCCATCTTCAGCTGCAAATAAAAAAATTCTAAAAGAAAAGAATAATAAAACTCAGTTACCACAAAATTCAAAGAATTTAAATCGGCTTCTATGAGAAAAATCACACAAATAACTTACAACTAAATGTATAACCACAGTCCAAGGAAAAAAGCCAGTGATTACCTTCAGTACTTGTATGTATGTAGGTGTATTGTGATAGGATTATCATGTACTGTGACTGGTTTATTTGGATTATAGTTTTTATATTACGGCAGAGGTATTTGCTAAAGTTTTACCTGCTGGATTTTCTCTTGTTGGACTTCTGTTTTAATAAAAGTACTGAAGGTAATCACTGGCTTTTTTCCTTGGACTGTGGTTATACATTTGTTTGATTTTGAACTGGTGATTATACAAACTTACAACTAAATATTAAATTAAGTACTGTAAAGTTGTTGCTCTGACTGTACAACTTGTGAAAGTTAGACCAAAGTGTGAGTTCCTTTACCTCACAAGCAATAGCTTCTGCTCACTATCGCTTGTAGTCACATCGCCTTTTAACAATAAAGATCAATAAATCACAACCAAGACCCAATTGTTTAGATAAACTGTAGATTGTACTTGCTGCAGCCTGTGTGAATTTATAGTTGACTGGGCCCCTTGTGATGGCTAGAGTTTGCCTGTCTAAAAACTATCCCTTTCTAACAACTAACAGAGAAAATTAAAGGTAAAACAACAAAATATTAATGAAAGCAAACCAAATCTACAAGCTATCCCTTCCTTCCTACAACAGTGAAAAACAGTATTAAGAAATAACATATAAATTCAAATAAACACTTCTCTTGCCAAGCTACTGCATAGTCAATCACAAACCAATACAGCATTGTTTAGATATGCCCTGGATTGTCCTGTCTGCTGGCTGTGTGAATTTGTAGCTGACTAGGTCAGCTTTGCAGCCAGTGTTTAGTCATGAGAGGTTTATTTTGAGGTTATTAGTCCTCTTGCAAATAAGGAAGAACAGCTCACAGTGTGTGCAGGTAGGTAGATTTTTAGGGAAATATCAGGTTCCCAACATGCCATAGAATGTATGTTTCATTATGATTGTTCAGAGTTTAGGGTGCAGATTTGGCCCTTCCTTTGATGGGCTGATGCCACTAAGAATTTTATAAAATGACATAATACATGCAAGGTTTCAACTATGGCTAATTATGAAACTGGAAACTTGACTCCTGATTTATGGTAAATATGAAGAAGTATATTTGGGTTGGGAGGGGGCACTTCCCAGCAGGAATAAAAGAAACATGTCCATCGTGTAATGACTGCATCTCAGGTAAGATATTTTCCAAGGCCAGTAGGTTAAGTGTAGGCACCTCTGGATTGTAAGTGGAGTAAACTATGCCCCCTGACCAGTACTGGCAAGAATAGCCATCAGATTACATTTATGGGAACTATCTTTTTGCAAACCTTGCCCCTCCCCCCTTACTTATGCTCCTGAGACAAGCTCCTCAACTCCTGCAGCCTTAGAATTAACTGAGGATAGCTACATCATTAAGAATAGGGCCATCTGGTAAAGGTATAAATTGGTGCCTGACACAGGCTGCTGAATGTAGTTGGGGCTTGATAGCATCTAACCTAGAGTTTAAGAACTGTATATTATGTACTATTTTGTTTCACATACTGAGTGTATAACATTTAGTAACGTCTCTTAAATATGTATAAGACTGTTCAGGATTTGATAACGTATAAGATACCTTTACGAATGTATAAAGTGGATGATCATGCCCCTTTTGGGATGTACCTTACCAGACACCTGCAGCAACTGGAAAGACCCCAAAAGTACCTCACCAAGAGGATCAAAGGGCTCAAACAGATGCCATATGCTGCCCGGTTAAAGAAACTCCAGCTCTACTCAGTGGCATACCGCCTGTTCAGAGGCGATCTGTGCCTGATGTATAAGGCCATGTCCAACCCGGAATTAATGGACATGCTGCACCTCAGAAAATCCAAATCCCATCGAGCTACGCGCTTGAGGGACTTGAACCTCAGCACTGAAATAAATAGGACATGCTGGAGGGACAGATTCATAACCCAGAGGCTCCCTTCACTCTGGAATAAAATCCCAGTCCAGGTTAGGCAGAGTCTCTCATTGACTCTCTTCAAGAGGAATCTTGATGAGTGGATGGGAGATCGTAGGTTTACCCCGGGTATCACTTCTGTGTCACTGTTAGACAGAGGCACAGTATACTAACCTCGAAAAAGGGCATAGCAAAATAAATTTAAAATGGGTGGCGAAAGCCAAACACATTCTGGCTAGGCTTATAAATGCCCTAGGGCAGATAGCCTAGTATGAACCTATGAACTTATGAACCTATGAAAGGAGTGCTTTTTGTACGCAGCTTTCCTACCTAAACAAACTAATAGCCCAGAATGCATTGAGGTACAATTGTATAATTTTTGGGAGGGGTAAATTCAGGACAAATTGGGTTTTGAAACAGACTACAGTGTCTTAATCTCCTCTCATACACCCTTTTGCAATAGAGGGGGAAATACAGGAGGTTAAGTGGCTGGGAGGTTCAATATTAGTCAGATGTAGGCAGGGGTAACACCAGGTAGACCTCTGTGCATAATTAAATAGATTGTAGAGAACCTTCCATCCCATGCACAAGACATTCATTTAGTATAGGAATTAATTCTTCAGGTAGGTTTATTTTAACTGGGAGGAATAGATTCCCCATGTGACTTGTGGCAAATTACTTCATTTAACACTAAGACCTCTACCTTGCTAGGTATCCATAACTAAAATTTGTTCGAATCATGATTCACAGATTAGAGACATGCCAGTCATGAGCAAGGATAAATTTTAACCTGCCACCATTATCACCATACAAATTTAGGATGACTGAAAAAATAACTGCATTAAAAATATATTAGGCTATAATTTTGGTTCAGACCCCTACATAAATGCATGAGTACGTGTTTGTGTTTTTACATTTTCCACTCATATTTTAAAGTTGAAAAGTATTCATTGTGATTAGGCTCAAATGACATGTGGCCTCAACCTTGGATTTTGCTTTTTTTTAACTTCTGGGAAAGTGTACAGTAACTGTTCATGGACAATAACAGTATCTGTAAGGGTGACTATGGACAGTAACAGTACCTGTAAAAGACAGTGTCCACATACTCGCAATGCATGGCTATCTATATGTCTTTCCAAAATGGGGTATGGGGTAGTGTCTGCATACAAAAAATGCATGGTCATCTATATGTCTTTCTAAAATTGACAGTATATATATATATATATATATATATATATATATATATATATATATATGGTACAGTGCCTGCAAACACACAATGCATGGCCATCTATATGCCTTTCTAAAATGGGCAGCATGTATATGAGACAGTGTCCACCTACACACAATGCATGGCCATCTATATATCGTTCTAAATTAAACCTATAAGGGACAGTACCTGCATACAAACAATGCATGGCCATCTATGTCTTTCTAAAATGAACAGTATCTATATGGGACAGTGCCCCACATACAATGCATGGCCATATATATGTCTTTCTAAAATAGACAGTATCTATATTGAACAGTACCTACATACACACAGTGCATAGCCATCTGTATGTCTTTCTAAAATGGACAGTATCTAAAATGGACACTGCCTGTAAACAGACAAAGCATAGCCATCTATATGTCTTTCTAAAATGGACAGTAAGTGTCTATGGTCAATAACAGTATCTGTAAGGGTGTTTATGGACAGTAACGGTACCTGTAAGAGACAGTGTCCACATACACGCAATGAATGGCCATTTATATATCTTTCTAAAATGGACAGCATCTATATGGGACAGTGTCCGCATGCTCACAATGCATGGCCATCTGTATGTCTTTCTAAAATGAACACTATCTATATAGGACAGTCTCTGAAAACATACAATGTATGGCCATCTATATGTCTTTTTAAAATGGACAGTATCAGTATGGGGCAGTGTCTGCAAACAAACAGTGCATGGCCAGCTACATATCTTTCTAAAATTCATCTATAAGGGACAGTGTCCACATGCACACAATGCATGGCCATCTATATGTCCTTTTAAAGTAGACATTATCTATATGGGACAATGTATGTATACACACAATGCATGGCCATCTATATATCTTTCTAAAATGGATCTATTTCATACAGTGTCTTCATACAAACAAAGCATGGCCATCTATGTCTTTCTAAAATGGGCAGTATCTATATGGGACAGTGTCCACATACACACAATGCATGGCCAACAATATGTCCCTCTAAAATGGGCAGTATCTATATGGGACAGTATCCCCATGCACTCAATGCATAGCTATCTATGTGTCCTTCTAAAATGGACAGTATCTATATGGGACAGTGTCTGCAAACACACAAATAATGGCCATGTATATATCTTTCTAAAATTAATCTATAATGGAAAGTGTCCACATACACACAATGCATGGCCATCTATATGCCTTTTTTAAAATGGACAGTATCTGTATGGGACAGTGTCCACATACATACAATGCATGAACATCTATATGTTTTTCTAAAATGGACAGTATCTATATGGGACAGTGTCCCCATACACATAATGCATGGCCATCTATATGTCTTTCTAAAATGGACAGTATGTATGTGGGGCAGTCTCCCAATGCACACAATGCATGGCCATCTACATATGTCTTTCTAAAATGGAAAGTATCTATATGGGACAGTGCCTGCATACACACAATGAATAGCCATCTATATGTCTTTCTAAAATGGACAGTAAGTGTTTATGGACAATGACAGTATCTGTAAGGGTGTTTATTAACAATAGCAGTACCTGTAACAGACAGTGTTCACATACACGCAATGCATGTCCATCTATATGTCTTTCTAAAATAGGCAGTGTCTATATGGGGAAGTGTCTGCAAACAATGCATGGCTATCTGTATGCCTTTTTTAAAATGGAGTGCATCTATATGGGGCAATCTCTCCAAACACACAATGCTTGGTCATCTATGTCTTTTTAAAATGGACAGTCCCTATATGGGACATTGTTCATATACACACAATGCATGGCCATCTATATATCTTTCCAAAATGAATCTATATGGGACAGTGTCCGCATACACACAAAACATGGCCATCTATGTCTTTCTAAAATGGACAGTATCTATATGGGACAATTTCTGCAAACACACATTGCATGGCCATATATATGTATTTTTAAAAATGGACAGTATCTATATGGGACAGCATCTGCAAACACAATGCATGGCGATCCATATGCCTTTCTAAAATGAACAGTATCTATATAGGACAGTCTCTGCAAACATACAATGCATGGCCATCTATATATCTTTCTAAAATGAATCTCTATGGGACATTGTCCACATACACACAAAATATGGCCATCTATGTCTTTCTAAAATTGACAATATCTGTATGCGATAATGTCTGCAAACACACAATGCATGGCCATATATATGTCTTTTTAAAATGGACAGTATCTATATGGGATAGTGTCTGCATAAACACAATGAATGGCCATCTATATGTCTTTCTAAAATAAATATATATGGGACAGTGTCAACATACACACAATGCATGGCCATCTATATGTCTTTCGGAAATGGACAGTAGCGATATGGGAGAATCTTCTCATATACACAGTGCATGACCATCTATATTTCTTTCTAAAATGGACAGTATCTATATTGAACACTTCCTTCATGCACACAATGCATGACAATGTATATGACTTTCTAAAATGGACAGTATCTATAGAGTATAGTGCCTGCATACATACATACAATGAATAGCCATCTATATGTATTTCTAAAATGGCCAGTATCTATTTATGGACATACACACAATGTATGGCCATCTCTATGTCTTTCTAAAATGAACAGTATCTATATAGAACAGTTTCTGCAAACACACAATGCATGGCCATCTATATGTCTTTTTAAAATGGACGGCATCTATATAGGACAATGTCTGCAAACACACAATGCATGGCCATCTATATATCTTTCTAAAATTGATCTATATGGTACAGTGTCTGCATACACACAAAGCATGGACATATATATGTCTTTCTAAAATAGAAAGTTTCTATATGGGACAGTGTTCACATACACACAATGCATGGCCACACATGTCTTTTTAAAATGGATATTATCTATATGGGATAGTGTCTGCATACATATAATGCATGGACATCTGTATGTCTTTCTAAAATTGACAGTACCAATATGGGACAGTGGCTACAAATACACAAAGAATGGTCATGTATATATCTTTCTAAAATTAATCAATAAGGGACAGTGTCCACATGGCCATCTATATGCCTTTCTAAAATGGACAGTATCTATATGGGACTGTGTGATCATACACACAATGTATGGCCATCTATATGTCTTTCTAAAATGAGTAGTATCTATACAGGACAGTCTCTGCAAACACACAATGCATGGCCATCTATATGTCTTTTTGAAAATTGACAGCATCTATATGGGACAGTGTCTGCAAACACACAATGTATGGCCATCTATATAGCTTTCTAAAATGAATCTATGAGGGACAGTGTCCACATACACACAATGCATGCCCATTTATATATCTTTCTAGAGTGGATCTATATGGTACAGTGTCTGCATACACACAAAGCATGGACATATATATGTCTTTCTAAAATGGGCAGTATCTATATGGGACAGTGTCCCCATACACAATGCATGGCCATCTATAGGTCTTTTTAAAATGGACAGTATCTATATGGGACAGTGCCTGCATACACACAATGCATAGCCATCTATATGTCTTTCTAAAATGGACAGCAAGTGTTTACAGACAATAACAGTATCTGTAAGGGTGTTTATGGACAGTAATAGTACCTGTAAGAGACAGTGTCCACATACATGCAATGCATGGCCATCTATATGTCTTTCTAAAATTGATAGTATCTATATGGGACAATGTACATATACACAATACATGGCCATCTGTATATCTTTCTAAAATGAATCTATATGGGACAGCCTCCGCATACACACAAAGCATGGCCATCTATGTCTTTCTAAAATAGACAGTATCTATATGGAACAGTGTCTGCAAACACACAATGCAAGGCCATATATATATATATATATATATATATATATATATATATATTTATGTCTTTTTAAAATGGACAGTATCTGTATGGGACAGTGTCTGCATATGCACAACGCATGGCCATCTATATGTCTTTCTAAAATGGACAGTATCTATATGGGACAGTGTTTGCATACTCACCATGCATGGCTATCTATATATCTTTCTAAAGTGAATCTATATGGGACAGTGTCCACATACACACAATGCATGGCCATGTATGTCTTTCTAAAATGGACAGCATCTATATGGGACAGTGTCTGCATATGCACAACGCATGGCCATCTATATGTCTTTCTAAAATGGACAGTATCTATATGGGACAGTGTTTGCATACTCACCATGCATGGCTATCTATATATCTTTCTAAAGTGAATCTATATGGGACAGGGTCCACATACACACAATGCATGGCCATGTATGTCTTTCTAAAATGGACAGCATCTATATGGGACACTGTCCCCATACACACAATGCATGACCATCTATATGTCTTTCTAAAATGGACTATACCCATATGGGACAGTGTCTGCATACACACAGTAAGTGGCCATCTATATATGGCTTTCTAGAAGAGCACTAAAGAAGTACTTGTGATGTTACTTTAGAAATCAAATCCTGAATTAACATCTTTACAAAGACAACAAAATTATATTTTAGTCACCACTGGGTGCTACTTCTGCTAACTTTTTCAGAGAAAACTCTTGTTCAGCTGAAGGCAGCATTTTAAACAAACCTGAAAAAACCTCCACCTCCTCTCTACTAATCCCAAAATACAACACCCAATATTTATCGGATACTAAAACATCTCAGTCCTATAACCAGTATAGAATCTCCCTGTATGCATACAGCAAAATGTTGGATTTTTCTCTCCTACCCCTCCTGAACTAAGGGCAGAGCCTAACCATATTACCCACAAAAAAGAAAAATGATCACAGCATATATTTTATCTCCCTAGGTTTTCACTTGTAATTATAACTGACAATAGCTTTTTTATACCATCTCCTAATATTTCACTGCCTCTTTGTCAATCACTCTGTCTAATGAAAAGTGTCTTTTCTATCTGCTTCATTTTGCTGTTACCTGCACTAATCTGTCTTCCATATCTTTAATTAACTATTCACTTCCTTCATATCTATATTATAAACTTTACTTATATCCTATATTCATTAGAGTTATTATCATTGATTACTGAAAGATTTATGCAGTTTAATTGTTTAATTATTTCTGCCGCATTGTTTCTCTTTATGTCTATGTTTCTGCTTTTATGAATTGTTTATACACTATACATTAACTTCAGTGCTTTTCTTTCTCAGCCACTGCTGTAAATGGGACACTGGCTTAGTCAGACTGCCCCATGAACACATTTATTTATTTATTTATTTGTTTGTTTATTTATTTATTTATTTAACATTTGACAACCAGGAAAGTCCAACTAGGACAGAGCCTATTTTCAGAGGAAGCCCCGGGGAGAAATGCTCTAGATGTATATCTTTGTAAAGTGGGAGGAAACCAGAGAACCCAGAGGAAACCCACCCACACAAAAGCAGGGAGGACATACAGACTCTGCACAGAAGGCACCCAAACCATAATCATACTGGAGAACCTCTTGCTCCGAGGCACCAAAGTTGACCACTGTGAAAATTAACAAATAAATAAATAAAATGCTGCATCTCCTAGTAGGAATTGGAACCTATATTTTTGTAAATTTCAATGATAGGTATCATAAATATTAAGGAAAAAGAAATCATTCACAGTTAATACTTATTTCGCAATACCTTATAGCTTTTTCAAAATGGCACTAACAAGGATTACTTTATTCACATCATTTTCATTTTACTCAGAGAATGGTTTGCTTCTGATTCTTACTTTAGCTTCCAACATTTAATTTCAAATTGTAATACTTTGCATCATCTGCCATACTTTTAATTAATTTTACATTGGGGTGATGCATTTCCCCTGAAATTATGCTTGTTGAAGTCAGGAAGTGATGAATAAAAGCAGTAATTTGTGCAACACCATGAGTTAGAACTGTTTTTGGTATGAATGCAGCTTACCCTGTTTAAATACAGGGTGTATGTATCATGTGTAAATTTATGATAAATCGGAAATGAAATATCCCACAGTGCAGGCAAAACTATTTTCTTTTTTTATGAAGATGTTGCAATTTTTTCCAGAACTGTTAAAAAATAGCTCATTCTACCAACAGTTAAAACAACCTTAGCACAGTCTAGCTAGCAGAATTTCATTACAGCCATGCATTAAGTACAGTTAGCTAAGAAGACACTAAACCTAAGCCTTCTGACTGTAGAGACACAGCAATCAGCATGTTTGGAGGAAGTTGACATGCACTGAATACAATACATGTACATTTATCTTAAACCTTTGCATCTTCTGTTTATGCCTTGCAATCCTGTAGTAACAAGTAAAAGCCTTGAATACAAGCCAACAAAATTAAAGGCAGTAAAACAACAGGAAATCAATAGTTATGCTTTAAGACTACATTTCCACAGGAAGAAGTCTGCTTTATTGTCAAAGAAATCCATAATTAGCTAGTCAATGACTATGTTAAAATATCTGGTTACATTTAATAAAAATGCATTTTAGCCTCCAGGCTTTCATTGCGTCTGCTGGTACAAGATCAGTATCACATTTTAGACCATTTAAAATGCAGTATTTCTTGCTCAGAGAATATGTCATAGAACTATTTTAGACATTAACACCTGGACAGACCTGTTACAATATTCACAAAACTGGGTACACAGTCATACAAGGAGGACGTCAGTATTATAGATACAGTAAATACAGTAATTTATTTCCTTTTGTTTACCCTTCTCAGCTACACTGCCATATGTGTGCTCTACATCTGTATAGGACACCTTTATCATCTTGACAATACCAGGGCCAAATTGTATGATTTTATGTATTCCTGGGATCTAAACAAGCAAACGGGGTTGGGGTGTGGCTTAATGATTTAGGTGTTCACCTCCCAGACACACAAAATCAATCTGAGAAATAAAATCTGGAAAAAAATCGCACTTAACTAAAAACACTACTGATTACCAACATTTCAAACAATTGAGAAATGAGGCCAAAAAAGCAATAATGACCGATAAAAAAAACTATTACCTGAAACCACAGCAATCTCGCCAGAATAACCCACAAAAGTTCTGGGCAAACATAAAGCAGTTACTACAGCCAAGTAAACCTGTCACACCCAACCCACAAGGCTCTGACATAAAGAATCCTAACCACATTGCTAATGACTTTAATTCCTTTTTCAACGAAACTATTCAAACTCTAGCCAGTCAACTCTCCAGCAAAAACACAAACATACCTAACAGCCACTTAAACCCACCTCCCCCATTTCTTTTCCAACCTGTTCCAACATCTTACATTCTTTCCCTTATCAAAAAACGTAAACCATGTACTCCCTCTGCTGACCTACTACCTCCAGAATACCTGCAATTAGCAGCCAAATCAATAGCCTACCCAGTCTCCATACTGATCATCAGAACCATCACTGAGGGATACGTCCCCTAAACTTTGGAAAATCTCCCACATTATTCCTCTTCATAAGGGTGGAAATTCAACTGATATTTCCAACTACCGCCCTATTGCTCTACTCTCTCCCTTATCTAAGATTATGGAAAGATGTATACACAAGCAACTGCTTGACCATCTTCTTCAAAATAACTTACTCTCTAATACCCAACACGGCTTTAGACCTTCCCATAGTACCACCACTGCCCTCCTCTCCTTTACAGACACTTATCAACAAAAATCGTAACCAAAACACCCTTTCCTCAGCACTTTTCTTAGACCTGTCCAAGGCTTTTGACATGGTCAACCACCAAATACTCACACACATTCTTCAATCTTTGTCACTTGAAATTCAACCTATTAACTGGTTTAAATCCTACTTAAAT
Source organism: Protopterus annectens (assembly GCF_019279795.1). Classification (NCBI taxonomy): domain Eukaryota; kingdom Metazoa; phylum Chordata; order Ceratodontiformes; family Protopteridae; genus Protopterus; species Protopterus annectens. The sequence goes on from NC_056733.1 coordinate 1,075,745,490, forward strand.
AATAGACATCAAGCAGTACTCTGGAACTCCACTGTATCTTCCCTGCTACCAGTTAACATTGGTGTCCCCCAAGGGTCCATTCTGGGCCCCCTTCTATTCTCCTCCAACAAGTAGTCCCTCAAGCTACATGCATACAATACGCAGATGATTCTACACTAATTTGCTCAGCAAAATCTGTCTCTGAACTTCACTCCCTTACTCAACACATTTTTAATTCTGTAGAAGAATGTTTTTTCTCAACGCTGTCTCCTACTAAACCCAAAAAAACCCAAACTCCTCCTCTTCACACCTTCCAGTAAATCTCCCCACATAGACTTTACAATAACATCTAAAAATGCCACACCTATATCACAAGATTATACTACAAAACTACTAGGCGTTACCATTGACAACAACCTTAACTTCGATACCCACATAAGCAACACTTTGAAAAATATTAATAAAAAAATAGACTCTCTTTACAAAATCAAACCTTTCCTCACTCCAGATTCTAGAATAACTTTTGCCCACTCACATCTTATCTCACCCCTTCTCTATGCCTCACCCACTTATACTAACTTATCAAAAAAGAATCTGTTTAAGCTAGAAAACTCCTACCACAGCATAGCCAGATTTGCCACAGGCAACCCTTTTAGAACCCACCACTGTACTAATCTAAAACAACTAGGTTGGCTAGAATTTCAGCAACAACTAAAAATTAATCAACTAGCCATAACCCATCAACTTCTATATCAACCTAACAAAACACCTATACTATCTACTCTTATTCACCCCTACCACAACCTAAACTCCCTAAGATCAGCACACAAACTTCTTGTAAATATTGACAAAGCAAACAACAAATCTGGAGACTCCCTCTTTTCTAACACTGTTGGAAAACACTGGAACCTCCTCCCCTATGAACTTTCTTCTATTCCCTCAAAATTTCTCCTTAAAAAGAAACTTAAACTCTACCTTAAATCACAATGGCTATCCTGTATCCTCTATTACTATACATTATGCTAGTATTCACCATAAATACCACTTTAAGCAATATTTTCTAATAATATGCTTATCTAAATGTTCTACTTTCTGCAATTTGTACTTTATAACTTTGTCACCAGTTAAAATGTTATCTTTATTTGCCTATGTTCATGTACTGCTGTAAAGTTTTTTTTCACATTTTTTTTTAATGTAATTTCATTTTGAATGTTGGAGCTTATCTCCCCGGGCCTCTACTGAAAATGGACATATATCCAGCTAGACTAGCCCGGTCAAGAAATGTAAAATAAAATAAAATTAAATTAATTCTCACCCTTGAAAGGAAGCTGGCTAGGTTTAAAATGGTCCACACGGACAGCTAGCTTAGTGCTTACCTATGAGGCATTCTACTCATTTACACCAGTGACCCTCTGAACTAAAGGAAGAATACACTATTTTACAATACTCAGTAACATTTAAAACAGAAAGACAATGTTGCTATGAAGCCCACACACCTGCTCATTAAAGCACTAGATGCTACTGTGCTGTATCTGCATCATATGCCACAACACTTGCCTTTTTGTCACTCATCATCTCATATTTGCGGTTGTATATGAATCTGCACACATTTCATTTGCAATGTTTGCTTATCACTGCTCAAAATGCTGTTGCGATTTCCAAATATTTAGCTGTGCATTCATTTTATCCTGGCACTATGCAACTGGTTTATCTGCAGAATACGATCTAATTTTTTGGGATTAGTGACGTTCAAATAGTGCTGTTACAAACACAGTCAAGAATATCTGAGAGTGTTGTGTAAATTTGGAAGTTTGAAATGCCATCCATCATAAAGAGCTGTTTAGATGTAATTTTTTAAACAGAGTACTGTTGAGTTTTAGTCACTTATGACAACAGTATTAATAGAAATTTTTAATTGTGTTTCATTTAAGTTAGTAAATTGTTTTTTTAGCCTCCATTCTTTCTTTACTAACCTTTGTCTGCATCATCTAATCCTCACTATGTCCTGTATGCATGTGTTTGTAATTTGCCATATAAATCCTTTACACATTAAAATTTTGTGGACAAGCACCCCAGTCCCAGTCCTGTACAACCATTCCTCATCTCTTCACTATAGCCCCCCTTTCAAAATCCTCAAACTTAAAATTGTTCACTGTAAATCTAAAAAGCATGCTAAACAAGATTCCTAAGGTACCTGCCTGGATTACCCTTCACTCCCCAGACATATTGGCCTTAACAGAAACAAGTTTAAAGCAACATACAAAAGTCTCCAGGGTACTATATACTCAGTTTATATATAAAAAAAGCAGTGAGGTTACTGTTATTTACAAAAGCTCCTCATAACTTACTGTCTCCTCCCTTAACCCTCCACCCACAGAATGTAGAAGTACTTGTCACTTCTCTTAAGCTCAACAACCACAAGAGTCTTTGCATAATAGCAATGTATATCCCTCCAGTAAAAAACTCTGACACTGCAGAAGAACTCTTATCCTGGGCCTTTACAGATATTCTACAAGAAGCAATAATTCTCCTTGATCTTCAAATAGACTGGCAATGTTAAACACTGACCCACCAAGCAAATGTACCCCCAGATTCAACAAACTCCGAGCAAGAATAAGACTATTCTTGCATGGAGTGGTTCATGTCCGTTTAGAACAGCAGCATGCCTTGAATATTCATGAAGGCGCGCAGCTGTGCTTCCTATACAGACACAAACTGTGAATGAGTGCAGGGGACATGACCATGTAGTGCACGGACACTAAACATGCCCCTGTGCTCAGAAAGTGCTGTACGGCACTTTCTAAGCTGAACTGCCAAAATACTAGAGCTTTGATCTAATATTATGCCAGTATTTCAGTGTCCACGGACACTGAAATAAAAATTGGCAACAAGAAAGCAATGCAGGGGGTGTGTGACAGGTTCTGTGGCACACACCCTGCATTGCTAAAGTGCTGTATAACACTTCTGCAACCTGCTAAAGCAGAAAATGTGTGCAAATGCACGCAAAATGGGGGATAAATCCTCCAGAACTGAAAAAAACACAAATATAGCCCCACAAACATAGAAAGTTGATGAGTAGAACAGGTCATGCATTAGCATGAATTACGTAAGGGTAGAACGTTGAAAGCAAATGCATGTCAATATTCCCTTACAGCAGTGCATGTTAACAAAAGCACAAATTATGGGGGAATAAATACTACATTAGGGACACACCTGAAAAATTGTCCTCACACACTTAGAAAGTTGATAGATAATAGGATATGTATTAGCAGGAGTCCCTGAAAGATAGAAGCCTGAAAGCCAAATGAATGCTAGTACTTCATGACTGCAGTCCTAATTAGTTGTTAGAACACCACAATACACACCCATATAACCTAATAATATAATAATAATAATATATACTTTTTAAATAGCCTAAGGAATGTTTAAGTGTAGTGAAGTGGGTGTGCACATTATGGCCATCCACGAAGTATAGTTTAAACATCCCATAGGAGCTAAATGCAAATATACAGGTGAAATATTCAAGCTGAGATAGTGTAGTGGTTAGAGTTGTGGCTTTGCATGCAGGTGTTCACAGTCTGAGAACCAAGACGGGCAACTTATTTTCCTATGTGAAAGTAGTGTTAAAATTATTTTAGTAAACTTAAATTATGTAGCAATTTTTTTTGTCAACCAGGGTAGTGTAGCAGTTCCAAAACTGAGAATCAGTGTAGAAAAGATGTGAAACCCCCATATAAACACAAGTGACCCATACAGTAAAGTCACACAAGAATATAATTTAATGAAAGCACATAGGGGGATGTCATGGAAGGTAAAAGTAAAATTATAATGTGCATATAAATATTATTTTATAATATAAAAATATATGTATAATATGCTTAAATGTGCCTTAATCACTCTGTATCCATCTGACCTTGCTCTGCCCAGCAACAAAACATCACAGTCCAGCCAAGTCTTGAACCCAGGATGCTGTACTCTACAATCACAGCAAAATATCACTACATCATCTGGGCTGTGAGAGCCTGCAATGCTTTAACAAACATATCATGCATTCTGGTCATTTAACATTAATAAAAAAAAACAGCAGTCCTAAGTCAAATCCATGAACCTAAACACTATCATCAGAGGAATGTACCACAATACCATCTGAGCTGTAGGAATTAGCATTGCTTTTTCAAACATATCATGAAATAGAGGCGTACAACATTAGGGAGAAGGATTTCTAGAATCTTTCATGTCTTGTATATAGACATACACATATATATATGTCTGATGAAACATACATATATATGAAAAAGTAGAGTCATAATATAGATATACATATATAAAAATATAAAGGAAAAAAAATATATATATATATATATTTATAAAACATGCAGTGCAAACCATCCCTCTCAACCTATTAGTGCAAGAAACCTGTACAAAGGTTGTAAAATGGGGTGGGGCCACACATAGGGACATATTGCAAACATTGCTGTTACAAATGAAGACATTTTCTACAGCAACAGGGTGCATTTCAGCAGACAATTACTGAAGGATATGAGGATGGAAACTGAAATGGTATGTCATTATCTACTGACATAAATCCTTGGATCATCACTGTGAATTACCAGACAAATGCAAATAAATTGTGGAACTGAACAAAAGTATGGGTCAAACATCTGGAGACTCTGTGAAAATCCTGGCAGTTGAGAGGTATGCTCAGAACCCCTTAGTGCAATGAATCCAGACCAAGCCTGACAAAGTGGAGAGACAAAGGCCTGAAAATAGGGACATATCCAAAATACATAAGTAGATAAGCTGAGAAAGCTGATGTAATAACATTGTATGTCCTAACATATATCAACTGAAATATCACAATTCCAGGACTCAGTTGCTTCTCTTCAGTTAGTGACCTCAATCACCACATTATCCCACTGTGTCAGGAATACACATCAGTTATGGGGACCAGATTAAAGATATTGGCCAGACAACTGGACATCCTACGAATATGTGGATATAACACAACATTAGGGAAACTACACTGAGCTACCGAGCAATGTCCAAACTACAATCAGACTGAAATAACACTACCCAAGTCCAGCTCTAGGGATGTACACATGCATTAGCAAATAAAATGGGCACTACAGGGATATAACACTAATGGAAAACAGACACTGGTGTGAAAGTCCATACCCCCAAGCAATTGCACCACAGTCACAGCGACATACCAGTAAGCAATCTGAACACTACAGTATAATGACTGTGTGAGCAACAAAATCCCGTTTGCCATGCACATATTACCCCTACATATACTGCCCCAAGTCACAGTGTAGTGGGAACCTTGAGGTGTTATGGGACATGTCACGGTCTGCATGTACAAACATATACAGGTGATAGGGAACCAGAAACAACATGCACAGTCAGATAGAAAAGGCCCATGACACTCACATGCACCCACACCCTACACAGCCCAAATAACATGTACACACTACACTGCTACATAATCCTGACAGCCTTTTAACAATGGGCAGACAAACAGAGACCTCTCAAATGTACAGTTTCCCACAGAATGTATAGGCACAGGACTCACATATATGGCTGCTTCCTTGTTACATGTCTGGGGGTCTATGACATCACTGGGATGGTAGCAGGAATGAATGCAATAAATAATGATACTACATACCTCTGAACCTCTTAGTGCATGACATCTGGACAAATCCTGACATAATTGGGGGACAGAGGCCCAAACACAGGGGTATACTGGACATATTGCTGTTATGAATGTAGACAGTTGCTGGTGTTATTAGCTTTGTTGTAACATATCTTTTCTGAGGGATATGAAGTCAGTAACACCAATGGATGTTAGCATTTACAGACTGCATTCCCCAGAGTATCCTACTGATTAGCCAAGGACAACAACTGTCTGGAGAATACACCAAACATATGAGCCACACATCTGGACAGTAAACAGGTATGACCGCAGTGATGTAAAAAAATGGAAATCCCCTGACAGCTGCCAAACATGTCACCCAGCGCCTTATAAAGTGCACTAAGACCAACATTACACTACAACACATCACCTCTGGACAATTACCCAAGTATATTCAAATATAGCATGCACTACAGGGATGGAACTGTAGTGAAAGGCAGAGAGTGGTGTAAAAATGTCCACCCAAAAACATTTGCATCACAGTCAGACCAACATGCCAGTACCCAAAATGAACTCTAGAGTAGAAGGACTGTCTGAACAAACATATCCTGATTGCCAGTCACACACTACACCAGCATATACTGGCCCAATTCACAGTGTACTGGGAATCCTGACATGTTACAAGACATTTCACAGTCAGACCCTACAAGCATATAGACTTGATAGACTGCCAGCAGCAGTAGCAGCATGCAGAGTCAGATAGGTAAAGGATGTATGTCACTTAACCTCTGCTACTCTCCCTACCCAGCCCCACAAACATCTACACACAACACTGCTACACAATCTTGTTAGTCTGTTCACAATGGCCAGACATACATAATTCTTATATGTACAGAGTTCCACAGAATTACCAGGGTGTGGAACCATAATCCTGGCTACCAATGCATACTATGACCAGGAGTCTGCCAGGTCATTGGGATGATAATTAGAGTGCAGTTGGTAATTAATGATATACCATACCTCTGCACCTAGTAGTACAGGACATCTGGGCAAAACATGACATACTTGTGGGACAGGGGGCTGGAAAGAGGAATATATCACACATAATGGTGTTACAAGCTGAAACAGTAGCTGGTGTTACACGTATTGTAACATAACATCCATGAAGGAAATGATGTCTGTAACACCAACGGATGTCAACAGTTACTGACTACAATCCTCAAATTATCCTACCAACCCTCAAAAAACAGATGTTGTTCGAGGAACAGACACAGCATAACAGGCAAATATCTGGCCAGTCTGTGGACAACATGCCAGTTGAGAGTTATGTCAGAGTCATATCACTGTCAGATGTCAAGTCACCCAGTAAATGCATGTCCAGATGAACCCTGTCAATCTAGCAACCCTCCATGTGTATAACAGCACTAATGACATACAATCTGTACCCAGTTCTGAAGCTTTGCCCCCCATGTTGGGCTGTATCCACATGTCCTGTGAGATATTTCCACCTACTGTGTGTGAAGCTGTAGCCCTCACACCTTTGTAATGTCCCATACATAGGTAAGGAAAATGGGCAAGGCCCACATGAAGAGTGCCCCATATGTTGGAACTAGCAGAGGTGTCCAGGCCCCACCACAATACTATGTGGGCACCTACATAGCTTTATGGCCTCAGCAATATCTGACAGGACATCATTAACCCCCTCAAGGTAGGCTGAACACTTGTGGTGGACAGCAGCAATACACAACTACCATCATAATGGAAATAATCACAGGATGGGCCCGGAAGGAACAGGTGCCTCATTGGTAGCCATGTCACCTTGTTCTTCACAAGCAAATAAGGTCACAGGTGATGTACCCTAAGGCTGTCTTTGAGTCCAAACTGGAGACATCCACCAAAGGTAATCACTAGGCCTTCCAGATGTGTGTCTGCAATTCCAGAGGCAACACACATCTGCTCTTTAGTGGTGGTCAATAACACCAAATACAAATATGTCATGGATATAGGCAACCTGCAGCAGACAGGTGAAGTGTAAACATCACTCCCCTGTCCCCCCATAGGTACACATGGGCATGGACAGCACCTGCCCCCCTCCCCTCATGATTAGGAAACAGGTCTGTAATGCCCTCTCAAAGGCAACACATAGAGGTCTCCATAGGCCTGATACCAATTCCTGGCTGCATCTAACATGAACACAGGCATGGGGTCTCATACACATTCTGCAGTGTAGTCAACCACAGCCTGAGCAATTGTGTCATCCCATCTGTACAGAGGACAGACAGAAAGTTGATAGAAAACAGGTTATGTATTAGCATTAATGTTCAGAAGGATACAAGTCTGAAACTGAAATGTATGCCATTATGTCATGACAGCAGTCCTCAATGACATTGCTGAAAACCTCAATACTCTCCATTTAATATAGTAACATAGTATTAATATCCACTGGGTGATAAATACAAATACACAGCTCAAATCCCCAAACCAAGATAGTGCAGTGGTCAGAGTCCCAGCTTTGGATGCAGGCATACATGATTCGAGTAATACAACAGGCAATCCAAATTTACATGGGACAACAGTGTTAAAAGTGCCATGTTCATATTAAAATATGTGGTAAGTTATTGTTGTCACCCAGGGTAGTGTAGCTGGTGTAAAATGGATGTGTGAGTGCATATAACATGTCAAAACACCCATGTATACAATGTGTCCTATACAGTATAGTTACACCCCTTGCTACTGTAATGAAAGCACATACAGCCATGTCATGTAATGGAAATCATATACACTTACTAAATGAAGTCATTAATGTGGTATATTATGAGAATGAACTGTGAGCAATGGTTATCAATGCTCAGCTATGCTTAGCAGGTTTAACACCACATTTCTGTTTTTCTTACCCCTCTCTCTCTCTGTGGTTTCAGTGTTCAAATTCACCTGCAGATTCTGTACAAATGCACAGATGTTGCCTTATAAGAAATGGACAGCTATGGAACATCTGTACACCCATTCTGCTCATCCATAGCTATGTTTCATATTGTTCTTTCCTCTGCATGCCCCTTTTCCACCACTTTCCTATCACCCCATTTTCTTTTCTTTGAAAAAATTAGTGTGGGTGTAAGCGTGAGTAAGTGGTTGTAAGAGCAACAAAATTATCAGCCCTGCCAGATCTTGAACCCAGGGCCCTGTACAGCATAGTCAGAAAAATGTACCACTATACAATTTGAGCTGAAGGGGTTGCTGATGTTTTTTCCAACATATACGCATTAACAGTAGGGAAAAGATTCCCTAGAATCAGTCAGGTTTCGTATTTATACATATACACATGTATATATGTATGACGATGCATATATATGGACAAATATATACATAATATAAATAGTGATATATATATAAAATATACACATATCCATATCCTTATCCATATCCTTCTCAATTTAAACCAGGCAAAGACATATAGTGAATCAAATTGTTATTCTTCTCAACTACAGCGAGCATCATCTGCTCTCTCGGAGCTTTATTTTACATCTCCCTACTTTTACTCTGATAGTAAATCTATCACAGGAATCCTAAACTTAGGAATATCTTCTAAAATTTAATATTATATTGTAGAGAACAAATGTATCCTATCTGTTAGTTAATATGTATGTCAAAGTCTCTTCTATGGAAATTGTATGTCAAAAGTCTGTCCTTAAACCTATGTTTTGTAAAAAAATTGTTCTCTTGGAGCTTTTCTCCCCACTGAAAATGGACTTGTAATTCAATTGGACTCTCCTGGTCAGCAAATGTAAAATAAAATAAATAAATATATATAAAAAAACTATACACATATATAAAATATATATATATATATATATATATATATATATATATATATATATATATTAATTCACTTTATATCCCTGAAGTACTGAAATGTCGAAATTCAGTATGTTGAGGCTATAAAGTCGAAACCGAAATTCAAAATCTCGCATACCGGAGATTTTGAATTAGCACTTCTGCTGTCCACAATACACACCTTCCTACACACACATACACACACACACAAACTCTGTACTACATAAATGCACCCCCACACCCATCTACTTAAATATTCTAACTCTGAGGTCACACCACATGCAAGAACACACAAAACACCACAACACAAGCTACATTCTCCTTGCACACACGCATCACAGCAACAAAACACACTAACACACACCACAGCCTTTACCCAAAACCCTTAACACATCAACACTTACCTGAATCCATAGCCACAGCAAAACACCAGAAGTGCTAATTCAAAACCTATGGTATGTGAGGTTTTGAATTTCACGTTTCTGAGCCTTTGCTCTTTTCAGGATTCCACTTTATGGGCTCGAAATACTGAATTTTGTTATTTCATTATTTCGAGCTTCTAAAGTGAATATATATATATATATATATATATATATATATATATATATATATATATATATATATATATATTTATATATGAGTCATACCTCAGAACCATACTTACCAACCCCTTACTGCAAGAAATCTGGCCCAAGGCTGTTCAAACGGGGGGGGGGGGCAATGGAACAAAACTAGGGACATATTTTAAATATCCCTCTTATAAATGTAGAATGTTGCCAGAGTGACAGGATTTGTTTCAGCATACATGATCTGAAGGATGTGAGTTCTGAAAATGAAATGTATGTCATCATTTACTGTCAGAAATCCTCAGATCATCGCAGTGATTTACCAGAGATATGAAAATAATGCATATGTAGAACAGTCCAGAGATATGAGCAATAAACCTGGACATGCAGCAACAATCCAGACAGTCCTGAGTTAGGCTCAGAACCCCTTAGTGCAATGAACCTAAGCCAGGCCTGACAAAGTGGGGGGAGAAAGCCATTGAAATAGGGACATATCTGAAATACTGGAGTAGATAAGCTGACACAGTTGCTGCAGTAACACCCTCATGTCTGTCCTAACATATATTGACTGAAATAGCACAAGTCCAACACTCAATTACTTCCCACTAGTTAATGACTGAAATCCTCACATCAGCCCACTAATGTGTCAGAAATACATTACACTTATGGGGGCCAGGCAACAGTACATCCTACAAATATCTGGACATAACATCACGTTAGGGAAGCTACACTCAACTGCTAAGCATGTCACCAAGCACTGTCCAAACTACAGTCAGACTGACACAACACTTACCCAAATCTGCTAGGGGGAATTACATATGTATTGGCAAATATATCAGGCACTACAGGGATGTCAAAGCACTGAAAAACAGACACCTGTGTAAAACTGCATACCCACAACCAATTCAAACACAGTTACAGTGACATACCAGTAAGCCAAAGGAACAGTGCAGTATAAGGACTGTGTAAATAAAAGTATCTCAACATGTTTGCCACTCACACACTACCCCCACATATACTGTCCCAAATCACAGTGTACTCTAATGCCTGACCATGGTATAGGACATGTCTCAGTCTGCCCCTACAAACATATACAGCCGATAGACCACCAGAAAGAGGAGCAGCATGCAGAGGCAGATAGTAAAGGAGCCATAACACATACATCCATGCCCCTCTCTACACCAGCCAGATAACATTGACACAATACACTGTTACACAATCCTGACAGTCTGTCAACAATTGCCATAAATATACAGACCTCTCAGCTGTACAATGTCCCACAGAATCTCCAGGCTTTCCCCTCATATATAAGGCCTCTTCCACATAACATGTCTGGCAGTCTGATACATAACTGGGATAATGTCAGGAATGTAGGCACTAAACAATCATATACCATACCTATCAACATCTTACTGCATGACATCTAGACAAAGCCTGACATAATTGTGAGATAGAGGCCCAAAAACAGGGGCATATTTGAAATATTGCCGTTATAAACTGAGAATGTTGCTGTACAGGGTTAGTTGTAATAGATCTTTTCTGAGGGATATGAGGTCAGAAACACAAATGGATGTTAGCAATTATGGACTAGAATACCCAGAGTATGCTAGTGATTTTCCAAAGATAAACAATGCAGTGGAACACACCAAACATAGGAGTCCAAATTCTGTCCATTCTGTGGATAGCCCTCCAGATGAGTTATGTCAAACACATAACATTGTCAGAGTTAAAATTTACACAGAAACTTCATGTCCACACAAACCCTGTTAGGCTAGCATTAATCCAAATGTATAACAGCAGTACTTACATTCTGTCCCTATATCTGGAACATTTTCCCTCATTTTGTTGGCCTGTCTCCACAGTTTTGGTTGGAAGAGGTATTTCCAAATATCCTCTGTGATGCTGTTGTTCACACACCTCCATGAAGTCCTCCTCACTGGCAAGGAAAAGGACCAATGTTCATATGACATACTCAATGAAAGATGTGCGTTGCCATGCCATTGGCTATATGAGTAACAACACAGCTGTCCTGTATGCAGTTATCAAGTGGTGGACACCGACTAGTGCACAGGCCATCAGCTGCTCATGAGCCTTACCTACAAAAGGTAAGCTGCTGCCTATGCAAAACAGATGTACACCCTACATCCTTGACAGAGAGAGAGTGCGAGAGAAAGGGAAACAGCAAAAAGAAAAAGAAAATCCATGCAGGACATAACCACCTACACTTGAATAAAACAAACAGATATGTCAAACAAGTAAGCATGCAATGGACTGCAGTAGGGGATATGTAAGAATGGGAAATAGGAACTGTAACATATATGTCTCAACAAGACTTGCTGTACTGATATATTTTTTATCAGAACCTATGGCCATAGCATCTGGGTCTGTCTGCAGTGACATAGATCATACATCATGCCCCTGAGTCACCCCAGGAAAGGATGGTTCACATATGACTACTACTGCATTGTGTGTTGAACAATAATGACTATGACAATGCTAGGCCAGCTACTGGGATGTCATACATATCCATATTTTTCTTGTGAATACAACTATGATATACTTGGTTGTCTCAGAAATGTGAGAGACCTATACATGGTATTTGCATAGTAAAGTACTGTTGCACACGTGTGTACTGAACTGCATGTGATATACTGAGCTTATACCATTAAACTGTACAGTGTTATGCACACTGACCATATGTGTGCCTCATATTTGTAGTCATTTACTCATAGAGTTGTGTTATGTCTGGCAAATCATTGGAAAATCTGTGAAGACTTACATTACAACATCTCCTTCTTTTTCTTCTGGCTGCTCCCATTAGGGGTCACTACAGTGGATCATCTGTTGACATCTCTGCCTGTCCTCTGCATCCTGCTCTGTCACACCAACCACCTGCATGTCCTCTCTCACCACATCCAGAAACCTTATCTGAGGCCTTCCTCTTTTCCTCTTATCTGGCAGCATCATCCTTACCATCCTTTTCCCAATATACTCAGCATCCCTGTGCAGCACATGTCCAAACTGATGTAATCTTGCCTCTCTGGCTTTGTCTCAAAACCGTCCAACATGGGCTGACCCTGTCATATACACATTACTAATCCTGTCCACCCTCACCACAAACAGTGCAAATCCTAACATCTGTAACTCTGCCACGTCCAGCTCTGACTCCTGCCTTTTTGTCATTGACACGGTCTCCAACCCATGTAACATAGCTGGTCTCACTACCCTCTTGTAGACTTTCCCTTTCACTTTTACTGGTACTCGTCTGTCACAAATCAGTACTGACACTCTTCTCCACCCTCTCCATCTTGCCTGTACTCTCTTCTTTATCTGTCCTCCACAGTCATCATTACTCTTAGATGTTGATCCCAATCATTTATACTCATGCACCTTTGCCAACGTTACTCCCTGCATCATCAACATTCAACTACCCTCTCTCTCATTCACACACAGATATTCTGTCTTAGCCCTCCTGACCTTCATTCTTCTCCTATCTAGAGCATATCTCCACCTCTACAGGGTCTCCTAAATCTGTACCCTACTCTTAGTACAGATCACAATGTCATCTGCAAACATCATAATCAACTGGGACTCCTGTATGATCTTGTCGTCAACCTGTCTATCACCATTGCAAATAAGAAAGGGCTCACAGCTGATCCCTAATGTCATCCCACCTCCACCTTAAACGCATCCATCACTACCACCTCAGACTTCACCACTGTCACACCACCCTTGTACATATATCCTGTACCAATCTTACATATATCTGCCACTCATTAATTCCTCATACAATACTACAACTCCCTTCTAGGCACCCTGTCATATGCTTTCTCTACATCCAGCAAGACACAAAGCAACTCTTGACCTTTTCTGTACTATTCTATCAACACTCTCAGAGCAAACATTGCATCTGCAGTGCTCTTACCTGGCATGAAAACATACTGCTGACCACTGCTCATCACCTCCCTGCTTAACCTAGCTTCCACAACTCTTTCCCATGACTTCATGCTGTGACTAATTAATGTTATCCCTCTATAGTTACTACAACTCTGCACATCAACGTTATTCTTAAAACGGTACACAAATACTTTCTCTCCACTCTGCAAGCAACCTCTCACTTTCCAAGATATCATTAAACAATCTGGTGAAAAAAAACACTGCCAATTCCCCTAAACACCTCCATGCTACCACAGGTATGTCATGTGGACCAACAGGCTTTCCAGTATTCAGCTTCTTCATAGCTATCCTTACTTCCTCCTCTGTAAGCCGTTGCACTTCCTGATTCACCATGCCTACATCATCCAACCATCTCAATCTCTCTCTCTCTCATTCTCTTCATTCAACAGCTCCTCAAAGTACTCTGTCCATCTGCTCAACTCACTCTCCTCGCATGTGAGTACGTTTCCCTCATTATCCTTTATCACCCTTATCTGCTGAACATCTTTCCTAGTTCAGTCCCTCTGTCTAGCTAACCAGTAGAAGCCCTTTCATCCCTCCTTAGTGTCCAACCTGTCATACAAGTCTTCATATGCCGCATCCTTAGCCTTTTCCACCTCTATCTTTGCTATGCACCTCATCTCCTTATACTCCTGTTTACTTTCCTCATCTCTCTGACAATCCCACTCCTTCATTCCCAACATCTTTCTCGGTATACAGTCCTGTACTTCCTCAGTCCACCACCAGGTGTCCTTGTACGCCTTCCTCCATCCACATGTTACACCAAGCACCTTTCTAGCCATCTCCCTTACTAGCTCTGCTGTGCTTACTCAGATATTTGGTAAATCATCACTGCCATCCAGTGCCTGTCTTAACTCTGCCCTGAAATCCACCTCACAATCACCCTTTCCCAGTTTCCACCATTTGATCCTTGATGCTGCCCTCACATTCCTCCTCTTCTTGATCATCAGCATTATATTACAGACCAACAGTCTCTGCTGCCTAACTACACTTTCCCTGTCACCACTTTACAGTCTCTAATCTCCTTCAAATGCCCTTCTACATTGGATATATTCCACCTGTGTGCATCTCCCTCCACTCTTGTATGTCACCCTATGCTCCTCTCTCCTGTTATAGTATGTATTCACCACAGCCATGTCCATCCTTTTTGCAAAATCCACTACCATCTGCATTCCTTTGCTTAACACCATACATATCCATCCCTTCCACAACCCCTCTGTTCCCCTCACCAACATGAACATTGAAATATGCTTCAATTGCCACTCTCTCACTCTTGGGTAAAGTCATCACCACATCATCCAACTGACTTCACATTTCTCTTTCCTCATCCATTGCAAAAGCAACTTGTGTAGCATATGCACTAACAACATTCATCATTACACCATCAATTTCCAGATTCATAAACATCACTGTATATCAGACACTCATGTCATCCTCCAAAAACACCCTTGGCATACTGTTCCTTCAGGATAACCCCTACTGCATTTCCCCTCCCATCCACACCCTGATAGCACAATTGTGACCTGTCTCCAATACACCTAGACATACTCCCCTTCCATCTTGTCTCTTGCACACACAATATATCCACCTTCCTCTGGCCATCATATCAGCTAGCTCTGTCCCTATACCAGTCATACTGCCTTACCTTCACTACCACACTCCTAGCCTTTCTCCTCTCTTCCTGCCATATGAGTGTTGGGCATCCTCTAGGGTATGTTTGTCAATGCCAAGGCTACTGTGCTACTGAATGGCTCAGGTGTGTTACAGCAATATTAAGATAGTGTCACTAATTTTGTCCAATTGCTCCCCATGTATGTATGGCATCTTACAGATGTCCTGCTCTAACGGGTTGAGATGGATGACTGGGCAGCAAGAGTGTGAATACAGTGTGCCATACTGACATAGAACAGAAATGTATATCAGGTATTACTTGTGCACATGTCAGTATGAGTAGGTGTATCTGGCCGCCTCATAACAACAGACATCTGATGCAAAATGTCAGTTAAATAAACTGTACATGTTGTATACGTGTGTAATCTTAGTTACTGTGCATCCAACAGAGTGACAATTCTACAGCTACTGGTTGTTGCATTGCCCTGACACAGCCATGGGGACTACAATAAGCATGATTATCTGTTTGAAATTGGAGAGGTGTCCAACTGTGTTATGACTGCATGTCCATGCCTACTACAAATAGCTATATGAACACCAACATAGCTGTATGGACTCAGCAATACCTTGCTTGTAAAACCTTCCTCCACCAAATTAAAGTAATCCCCTTTGCTGGACAGCAGTAATATACAAACCAAAGACCTGGTCCCTATATTGGCTGTACAGGGCAAATTAGGAGCAGGCACCAACTTGGCATCAAGGCAGCCTTTGTCTGATCAAACATATAAGGTCATAGGTGGAGTACTGTAAGGCTAACTTTGAGCACAAATTGGACACATTCACTAAGGCCAATCACAAGGCCATCTTCACATATGTCTGCAATCTCAGAGGCAACAAACCAACCCACCCTGTAACAGTGGTCAGTCAGACCACATACACACACAACATAGATATAGCCAACCTGATGCAGATAGGTATAGAGCAAACATTACCCCCTGGCTCAGCATCACTATAGGTGGATTTGCACAACACCCACACCTCTCCCCTCATCACCATTAAGCAGGTACATATTGCCTACTGAAAGGCAAGAAACGTAAGTATCCATGGGACTTGATAGCTTCCCTGTCCGCATTCTACATGAACTCAGGCATGTGCTCCCAGCTCCATTACACACCATAGTCACACCAAGCCTTGGCACCATCCACACCCCATCCACATGGAAGATGGCCAGTGTCATCCCTCTACACAGACATGAATGAGGAATGGAGGATTATAAAATTAACTAGCCCTCATGGGGGGAATATGACACATCAGGACCAGGAGTGCAATGCAAGCAAATACAGTGCTGAAAGTGTACAGGGGTATGGTGTGGTTGTGAGTGGTGGCTACTGGTATTCATTGTAGCTGTGCAGGTTCTGTACATACTGTTGCCAAATGTATGAGGTTCTGTGATGTGTTTCCCTTTTTATGTCTTCCGGGTGCAGTGTCACATTAGCAAAGGTCAACTTTCTGAGCAGCTGAGACAAATATAATCATAGAAGCCATACTACAGAACCATGCCATAATGTTTGGCCGGAGCCAGCAACATCTGCGGGAGAGGACCAGCCTGTGGGATAACAGCACACACAGGGTAAACTATGTCAGTCTGCATGCACGCACATATGAGCAGGTCCAGCATTGTGCAAATTACCTCATACCCCATGCCCCGCAAAGGGCGGCTGCAGTGGCCAGGGACCACACAGTCACAGGTGGGGGCCCAGCCATGCAGCCTGCACTGACACCCACCAAGGAGCTCCTTGGCAACCTTGGGGCACTCATCCTATTACAACATCAGGGTACATATCCCCCCACATGCTGGAGGTGGGTGGCATCCCGACAATGGATGAGGAGCATGCAGGTAAGGCCCAAGTGGAGATCACTAGACTAGTGTAGCAGACATACATGTATTTGTAGGCTATCTAAATGCATGTGTCAGGTCACATTGGAGTTGTGGATGGGGTTTTCTAATGCATAGAAGTGCACATCTATGGTGAAGGACAGAAAATTGTGTGGTACTGGTGGCTGTACTGTAAATGTGTAGACATGCTGCATCCATTCTGTACCAATGCCACATGTGAGTCTGCTGACAATACTTCTCTCCCACAACTACCTAGGTCCCTCTGGTCTGCATATGGTATGGAAGTCTGAAGCTGGTGAGTATGGAATTGTTCTGTTGTGGTTTGCCAATACCCTAGGGATGTGAAGGCCATGCAATGTACCATGCACATAACTGTCACTCATAGCCATATTGCTTTATGTGCATGTTCACTTGTGGTAGGGTTAACTGCATTGCATCACAGTGGTCACCACAGAAGCCTTTCTGAAGAGAATGTAACATCCCTGTAGCATACCTCACAACCTGTTAGTGCAAGACCTCTGGACAGAGACCAACAAAATGGGAAGACAAACGGCCTAAGGTAGGGACATGTGTGAAACATTACTCTCATACAGTGGATATAAACAGTGTACACACCCCTGTTAAGATGCCAGGTGTTTGTGATATATATACAAATTGAGACCACAATATGTCAGTCCACACCTTTTTCAACCTGCAATGTGACCTATGACATGAACAATTCCCTTATAAAACCAATCAATCTGTTGGGCACCAAATATGACATATACAAACCTTACAATAAGCTGGATGCATATGTATGCACACCCTTCAAATAATATTTTATTGCAGCAGCTTGTGATTTACTGACAGCATTCAGTCTGCTTGGGTACACACCTGCCATCAAGTAAAGGCACTCTGAGTAACACCAAATAACAGTCTGCTGTCCAAGTAGGATATTTATGACATTTGCTTAGTTGCCTGCAACATCAACAGCCATGGCTTGCAGACAGCTTACAAAGCAGCAAAGGGATCTCATATTTGAAAGGTATCAGTCAAGACTAGGGTACAACAACATTACCACAGCGTTGCATACACCATGGAACACAGTGGAGACAGCTGTCAAAAGATGGATTGAATATGGGACAACAGCGCTGTTGAAAAGAACCTGATGTCCCTCCAAAAATTATGACAAGACATGTCAGGGAGGCTGCCAGGAGATGTACAGCAACACTGAGGGAATTGCAGGAATCTCTTGCAAGTACTGGTGTTGTGTACTACATGTGAGAACACTCTCCCGCATTCTGCATATGTCTGGCCTATAGGGTAGGGTCAGCAGTTGGAAGCATTTCCCCACACCAAAAAAATCCAGGGGTGGATACAATTAGCAATACAGCACATCAAATCTCCCAAAGGCATGTGTGAAAATGTATTATGGTGCAACGACACTACGGCTCGACCTCACAGCCACAATACCAAAAGGTATGTGTGGAGTACAAGAAAGACCTCCCTTAACCTAAAGACCAACATCCCCATGGTGAATCACGCTGGTAGCAGTGCCCTGCTGTGGGGATGCTGTTCCAAAGCCAGAACTGGGCCTATAGTCATGGTGTTGTTAATTCTGAACATTTCCAAATAACACCCATGTTTGGCCCAAATCCATCAGGCATCTGCAAGAATGCTGAGGATGTCTAGGGGTGTCAGCCTTCACCATGACAAAGACCCGAAGCATACATCCAAAGCTATCTAAGAATGGCTCCACCTGAACAAACTCATGGTTATGGATTAGCCCAGCCAGAGCCTAGACCTACACCAGATAAAAAAAACCCATTGTGACCTGACAAGGTCTGTGCACATGAGCTGCCCTTGCAATCTGACAGAGTTGGGTGACCTTTGCATGGAAGAGTGGCCAAATAATGCCAAGTCAAGATGTGCCATGCTGATAGACACCTTCACAAGAAGAGTGAATGCTGTACATCACTTACAAGGTGCTTCAACAAAGCATCATTTTAAGGGTGTGCACACTTATGCAACTACCATATTGTACATATTGCAGTCAATATATTTTTCACAACACATTTGTTTATCGATTGAATTGCACAGGTCAAATGTCACATGAAAGACGGGTAACATATTTGAATGCATTATTGCAGTCTCATCTTATATATTACAAGAACATGGCATGTTAACAGGGTTGTGTAAACGTATCATATCCACTGTAAGCTTAGAAGGTTGGTGGTGTAACAGGAATTGTGTGACCATACATTTATTGCTGGTTTGGAGGTCTGACACTCAAATGTATGTCATTAATCAGTGATGTCACTCCTCAGATCATCCCAGTTATGTATCATAGAAACACAGGGGTTATGAGAAACAGTGCGAACATATAAGCCAGACATCTATGCATCCTGCGAGGATCTGTACAGTTGTGAGGTATGTTCTGTAGTACTGCCACTGTACTATACAGGTGAACAGCAATGATATGTACATGAGTGCAGTCTGTGCTGAGGAAGGGCCATCACCTACTAACACTAATCATGTATCCCAGAGCTCTATATTGTTAGTTATATGTAGTAAAACTAGATGTAATGCATGATGTTGCGGGCCATGTGTCATGCATGGCACCATTTGGGTAATGTGTGGTCTGTGTAACAAATTTGTGCCATCTCACCTGTAAGTGTGTGTGTGTGTGTGTGTGTGTGTGTGCATGCGCGCACGTGTGTGTACCAGCCAACCTCAAAGTGCAGGTATTAATGTACATATGTTGTCTTCCCACAGATGATGGACAGTTGGCAGGTGGTGGCATTGAACAGGCTAGTGTGGTGACTATGGCAGATGCGAGTGTAGACACTGGCCATAGCCAGAGTGCAGGTGAGGTCCCACACAGGTGGATGGACAGAGGTGTTCGCAGGAGGACCACTGCTTGTCAAGCTGCTGTCACAAGTGCCACAGCAGGAGTCACCAGATACATGTTTTGGGCTGTCATGGATGCACA
The DNA here is from genome assembly GCF_019279795.1 of Protopterus annectens. Lineage (NCBI taxonomy): Eukaryota > Metazoa > Chordata > Ceratodontiformes > Protopteridae > Protopterus > Protopterus annectens. The sequence continues at coordinate 1,075,765,934 of NC_056733.1, forward strand.
GACACGTAGTGAATGCCACACCAGACAAATACTCAGGGTAGTGGATGCAACTCTTCCTGATTTACATGGCGACATACATGACCTTGTTGAAGTCACTTGTTAAAATACTGAAGTCATGAATAGACAGTGGGGTGAGACCTTGGCAATCCTCGACCGTGGCATATCTGTGCTAGAGTGTGTGGTGGGAGATGGGCATCAGTTATGTGGACGTAGATCAGCATCAACAACAGATGAGAGTCTACAGGGCTGTGGACCTTCACACTCCCATAGTGGCAGTGACACCAGCGCTACTGAAGGGTAGGTTGCTGATCACATCACACCAGAACAGGCCATGGGTAAGTGGTCCTATCCAGTCCTGTCAGGGGCACAGATCCAGCAGACAGCCTCACTATCAGGAAGCAGTACTGCATCTGGCCTTGGGCCTGGTGGTGCCAGTGATACCCCTGTCAGAACCAGTTCCCATGTACATGGCCAGAGACAATGAACTGGACACCCTGACATGTACAGTCCACAGCTGTCCAATGTACCCCTGTGTAGGGCAGCCACGTGGAGTGACTGTGTGCTTAGATACACACACATCTGTATCACAAGCAGGTCACCTTCAGATACACACAGCACCTCTGCACAGCCCATCTATTGGGAGGGTGGCCTAATGGTTAAGGTGTTTGCCTTATAAACACAAGGTGCAGGGTTTGAGTCTCACAAGGGATAATTGGCTAGGCTTAAAATGGCTTACAAGGGCAGTTAGCCTAGTACTAATCTATGAACCTATGAACCTATACCCCTCCAAACACACACACACACACACATGATGTCAACCGTATGGCCCAGCCTAGGCCTCTGGCAAACCCATACCACACCCTGTTCATATGATGATAACTGTGCCACATCCCTGTTATCCATACCATCGATGCAGGGACATGCTAATATAGGTCTGATGCACAGGTGAATATAGTACAGTGTAGCTATGTAATACTATGTAAGGTGCTGTCTGCTTGCATTTATTATGGGTACACATATAGGTGTATGTACCTTATTAGGCAGGATGCATTATTGCTGTTAGTACCACTGACTGAATGTAGTCTGACATGCTGTATTCTGTTTGTGTTCCAGGTGTCTGTGTGTCTGCAGGCTGTGGCCCTGCAGACATTCCCAAGAGGGAGCATGGCAAAGTGGGAATACACCAACCATGTCATAGGCAAGGTACAGCTTTATATGTACGTGCACCAGGTCTGTATTCATGCAACAGTGTGTGATGGACACTGTTGTCAGACAATGTGACCTTGCATACATCCCACTTGTCACAGACAGGTAGCCTTCAGACATTTCAGCTCAATGTTGTGTAGTAGCACAGGTGCATACATACAGAACAGGTTACTGGAGTATTGTCAGCAGGTCCCTCACAAGCATAGCCATTACAATAACTGCAACAGATTCACCTGTCAACACCTGTTGGCCCCGCCATTTCTTTCCCATACACTCAACCCTGATGCATGATACTGTGTAAGACAGGTTTGTGGTATATATTCCTGAGTCCGAGTGGAATAGGGAGACCAAATGGTATATCCTTTGCATACACACAGTAAGGATTGACACAGAGGATGTGCATACAGCAACATAAACACAGTCTGCAATAGACAGATTAGTAAACCTACATTTCCACCTTGATGTACTGTACTACTGCATACACATAACATGTCCCACATAGCTTATATGCATGGGGCATAGCACACTACCCCTTACAACACATAATGTTCTGGATACCTTCATGGATGGTGAGATAACCAACCAGAAATAGGATGTGGAGTCATATATTGCTCCTACAAGCCTGGACAAGTGATAGTGTTGCAGACATTGTATCAGCATGATGCTTCAGTCATGTATGATGCCTGATGCTGGAATGTGTGACACTATACTCACTGTGGCAGATTTGGTAACAATATCACATACATGGGCATTGTTAAGGGACACAGACCACATATAGGTTGTAAATATATGGATATTCAATAGACCTCTGTACAGAGGATTGGTATGGCCTGCACAATGGTTTAACATGTTGCATGTGAGGCAGATGCCATTACCATGCTATATAAAGTAATACCATTGGGAGGTGATAAACAGATGTGGATAGTACACACATCAAAATGGCATCTGCCAAATAAGATATGATTTTCACCCAAAGCCACACAAACAGTTGCCAGCATTGAGATTAGAACCCCTATCTATCTAGTTATTTCTACTATAGTGTTACACAGTTATCAGACATGCCATGGAGCTTACATGAATTCACCTCACCCCAGTATACATCTAAGGTGAATGACATCAGCAGGCCTAGTAAAGTAGGGTGATGGGAAGTTTACAGGGTGGTACACAGCTCAAAATGGTATTACCCACACAGTATAGGATTGCCAAACAAACACACACACACACGCACACTCTTGCCACTATTGAGATTAGAACCCCTGCCTATCTAGTTATTTGTACCATAGTGTTATGCAGGGATCACACATACTACTTACAGAGCTTACTGGGTTGACAACTGGCCAAAGATGCTGATAAATGCACAGCTGAGGTAAATTGTTACAGATGCTAGAAAGTCTGCCTTCAGTTTTTCCCTTAGATCTTGATAGTTCTTGCTCTCATGCACTTCAAATAGCCTAATAGCTTTGCACTTCAACAGGGCTTTTTATCAGTTATTCTAGCACATCTGAGAGCCATCAGCAGAAGTCGTTCCTCACAGAATTAGCTTCAGTACTTAGTAGTTATGACCACCCCTCCTGGCATGATTAAAGTACAGTTCTCTGTGCTTTTGACCATTAACCTTGTGCACTTGGGCATTCTGAGGCACTGTTGCAACTGCCTCATGTACACAGACAACCCTCTCCTCTAAACTCCCAACACTCAGACTTGTGAGAGATACCCCTATATCACCAAATCGGAAGATATGCACTCTCCAGCAAAGACTGGACTAGCTGGTCAAGAGGAGAAGGGTCAACACCTGCAACACACCACATGGAACACATACCCGTCCATAACACCCACTATCACAGCTCTAGCATACAAACAATAACCACACACCCACCTTTACAGAGGCACTCAATAGACATTTACCCAAACAGCAAAAACAACCAAGACAGACACCCACTTGACCACCACAACATAGCACAAACCACAGGACACATATCTCACCTACACAGTGTGCCCCTCAACCCAAGCCCCAAAGGCTAACCACCTTGCCTGATACAGTAATCATAGATGACTCAATAGTGAGGCACAAAGATGTCCCACTCACTATGTTGATCATGGAGGAGGTAACAGTCAGCTGTCTATCAGGTGCCAGAATCCAACACATAACACACCCAGTCAGGTCATTCCGTAACAGCTACAAGTATCACTCTGTCATTGTCCATGTGTGTGTAAATGACCTGAGACACACCTCCATGGACTATCTGAAAAGAGACATGGTGGAGCTCTTAGATTATATGGGCCAGGCAGGTATGACAGTAGCCCTGAGCAGTATACTACTGTCACCCAGAATGATACTGCAGTATAAACATCAAATGATTGACTTCAACAATTGGCCTAAGTGTCTGGTGTCACTCTCATGGGATCCAGTATCTGTCTGCTTGGGATAACATGACTGACAGACTGCGATGGCTTGCCAGAGATGGCCTGCATCTGTCACCCCTGGGTTTCCAGGTACTGGCTAAGTGTCTTGCCACCACTATAGTGCCTTTTTAGGTGGTGTTCCAAATCAAATTACCACCGTAACAGCTATACTTATATGCAATCTGAGGGTCATGCTGCTCAACACTAGACATCTACATCTCGAGATGCAGCCACTCGAAGCACCCCTCAAAATGCAAAACATTGACATTTGTGCTATAACGGAGACCTGGTTTACAGCAGCAGACAGCACCCCTGCACTACCACCCTATAACTCATTCCACAACTGTAAGCCCCAAACTATGGACCACAGCTCCAAAGGCAGCAGTTTTTCCATATTAATAATGGATATGCATGCATCCAGATTAGTATCCCAGCATAATGCATCTGAGATACTTCAGGTACAACTGACACTGTGTAATACTGCAGTCCAGGTCATAGCCTGCTATAGGTCCACATCCATGTCCCTAGACTCTCAATCCACATTCCTCAACACCCTGGAAACTATCAAGGTCCAACCCAACACTCTTATATACTAGGAGAGTTCAACGACCCCTCCATCAACTGGGAAAGATACTCAAGCTCCAATACACTGGCCCAACACTTCATGGAATACATCAGTTCTAATGCCCTGGACCAGCTCATACTGACACCCAGTAGAGGTAACAGCATCCTTGACCTGTGTTGTTTACTAACATATGAGACCATTGCTTGACAAACATAGTCAATTGCTACCTGGTCAGATCCAAGATAGAGAAATCACCATGGAAATCCACATCTCACCCACACACCCCCCACAAAGGTAACCACCTTGAAAAACTACTCCAAAGCTGACTTTGGATTCATAAGAACAGAGGTGGTTAACTTCAAAGCCGCCATGCTAATGGAAAATAATTGCATGACTGCTGAATCATACACAAATGTACTGTACAAACATGTACATCAATGCATGGAACTAGTCATACCCAACAGAACCATGACACTCTCCTACAAACACTAGAGGCTGATCTGGTGGTCCCCTAACATTAATAACCTGTACAACAGAAGGAAGACATTGTTTCAGAAAAAGGTGGAGGCCCAAGAGTGGTAAAACTCCCTTATTAACCTCAGCAACAACTTGAGCTCCCTCATGAAATCATCTAAAGCCACCTATGATGGCAGAACTGTAGCAGACACTGACAACAATCACAAATCCTTTAATTGTTATATCAAGAACCTGCATGCCAATACCCAGACGTGCTCTGATTTACTGCACAATGCTACCTCCTATACTGAGGGAACAGATATTGCCAACATTCTTGCCAAAACATTCAGTGCCAGCTTTACCCCTCTCTCCCCCTAGGAGAACAATCAGAAGAATGCCAGGCACCCAGGATTACTGCCACCCAGGTTACACCTGAATTGTCCAGGGGCAAGAATACAGCTTTCATGGGACCCCAAATTATCCCTGCCTGTGTTCTACATGAACTACAAAGATACCTGGCACCACATCTGTGTGCCCTGTTCAGTCACAGCCTCAGCTCAGTATTTGTCTCTCCCAAATGATGCACTGCTACAGTCATCCTTCTCCATAAAGGTGTGGCAACTTCAGACCCTGGGAATTATCAGTCCATTAGCCTGATGCATCTGATATGTACAGTTATGGAGTGCATCATCAGGAACCTGATTGACAAGCATATAGGTAATCTCCTAACTCTGGACCCCACACAGTTTGTCTTTGTGAAAGGGAGATCATGTCTGCTCAACCTGGTTGACTTCTTCGAGTCAGTCAACAAGGCTGTGTATGGTAGTAAGGCACTGCATACAGCCTACATCATTCTGGCCAAGGCTCTTGATACCATTCCTCAGTCAGGAATTATGCATGAACCCATCAAAGTAGGCATCAAACCCTATATCACTAGGGGGTTGCAAGCTGGCTCACAGATAGAACACACAGTGTGAAAGTAGCAAGCTCCAAGTCAGACTGCCAGCCAATCATGAGTGGTGTCCCACAGGGATCAGTCCTGGATACTCTTCTGTTCAGCATCTACTTCTTAGGAGTCCAGACCAACACAAAGGAACTCTGGCTGACCATGTACACGGACAACTGCAAGCTGGGAGTCACCATTAACTCCACACATGATGCAGATATCCTACAGAAAGGCCTCACTAAGCCAATGAATGGTGTGGAAACCATGGCCTGAAGCTTAACACCACCAAATGCATCATCAGCCCCTTTGGTAAAATCTCAGTTCCCACTAAGCACCACATTGATAGGAGCCCACTAAACACTGTAGGTGTTACAAGAGATCTGGGGACACAGGTTGACAGCAACCTCTCCTTTAGCCACCACATTGCCACTGTGGTCAGAAAATTCTTCTATGTGGTACATCTTATTACCAAGGGTTTTGTATCCAGGATGAAAGAGGTCATCATCTCTGTGCACTCTTCCCTCATTACACCAATCAAGTATAATGGCCCATTTGGCATGTACCTCACTAGACACCTGCAACAGCTGGAGAGGCCACAGAAGTACCTCACAATGAGGATCCTAGGCATTAAACACATGTTCTACACAGACGCAAAAGACTCCAGCTATTCTCTGTCTCATATCACCTACTTAGAGGTGATTTCTGCTTGATTTGCAAAGCCATGTCTGACCCAGCTCTTTTACAAATGCTACATCTAAAGACATTCCAATCTCTCTGCACCACCCACTGCAGGGACCTTAACCTCATTACCACAATCAGCACAACATGCTGGAGGGACAGGTTCCTCACCCAGAGACTGCGCATGCCGTGGAATAGATGTCCCATACATGTCAAGCAAAGCACCAGGATGACCATGTTCAGAAATAACTTGATAAGTGGATGGGTAAAAGAATGTTCACCCCAGGGATCACTGCAGTGGCTCTACTTGATGGGGGCACTGTGAACTAACATTGTGTGGTACAATGGTAGGGCACTTCTATGGGCTAGGCTTGTAAGGGCTCCATCCAGGGCCATTAGCCTAGTACACACCTATGAACCTATAAGGGGAGTGACATCGGCATGACTGATAATGTAGGCCAGTGGGTGGGAAACTTATCAAAATACTTCTTTCTACAAACATAAACACTTATACACCCACACACCCATTTGCCAGATCTGAGAATAGAACTGCTGCCTATCTAGTTATCTGTACTATAGTGTTCTACAGTTATCGCACGCACTACAGAGCTTGCTGGGCTGACAGCTGGCCAGAGGTGCTGATAAGGGGAATGACATCAGCATGACTTATAAAGTATGCCAGTGGGTGGGAAACTTATCAAAATACTTCTTCCTACAAACATACACACTTTCACCCACACTTATACACCCACACACATTTACAGTTCTGAGAATAGAACCCCTGCCTATCTAGTTATTTATACTATAGTGTTACATAGTTATCATACACACTACAGAGCTTACTTGGCTGACAACTGACCAAAGCTGCTGATAAGGGGAATGACATCAGCAAGACTGATAAAGTAGGGTAGTGGGTGGGAGACTTATCAAAATACTTCTTCTTACAAACATACATTCAGTTGTCAGATCTGAAAATAGAACCCCTGTTTAGTTAGTGATTTGTATTACTGTGTTATACAGTTATCACACATGCTATTGAGCTTACTGGGCTAACACCTGGCCAAAGATGCTGATAGGGGGAAATGACATCAGCAGGAGTGATAAAGTAGGGCAGCGGGTGGCAGATTTATCAAAAAACTTCTTTTTATAAACATGCACATGCATTCATTTGCCAGATCTGAGATTAGAACCCTGTTTAGCTAGTGATTTGTACTATAGTGTTACACAGTTATCACACATGCTATGGAGCTTACTGGGCTGATAACTTGGCAAAGGTGCCAATAAAGGGAATGACATCAGCAGGATTGATGAAGTGGGAGACTTAGAAGTGCCGTGGGTGGGAATGAAAACTACAAACACACACACCCTCACTGTCACACACACCTGCTGGTATTGATATTAGAACCCCTACCTATACAGTTATTTGCACTATAGAGTTACACAGTCATTGCACGCACTACAGAGCTTACAGGGGTGATTGGTGTCCAATGGTACTTCTAAGGTGAATGAAAGCAGCAGATCTTGTTAAGTATGGCAATGTGAAGTGTACTGAGTGTGAAGAGTCTCCTAACACTTGGACTTATGGAGACACACGCACACACACACACACACACACACACACACACACACACACACACACACACACACACACACACACACACACACGTAGGTGATGTGATATTATAAACTCAACCTCAGTACTGTTATACAATGGGGCTCACCTTTTATGCTGGCATGTGCGACTGTTTACAACTGGTATGCCACTGTCCACAGCAGGACATCACTGTATGCCATTCAGGGTATCCGTGTGTGTGACTCACTCTGTCTGTGTTCCCCTGTGTCTCTCTCTGTATCACTGTCTGTCTCTCAGTTCCCCACATCTATGTGTGTGTATTTTTGACATATGTTATAATATATAATATACGCAGCATTAATAATAAAATCCCACACCTCCATGCCCTACTAGATGTCTACCAATTTGATATCCTATGCCTATCTGAAACTTGGCTTAAACCCACAATCAAAGATAATGAAGTTACCCCTCCTGGTTATAATATCATTAGAAATTACCGTACTATCAAAAAGGGAGGAGGGGTTGCAATCCTCTACAAAACCATACTCCAAATTAGCACCATTGACCTTAACCCATGCTTAGACAACAAAGCTGAATTACTTATCACTAAACTTCAAGTCAACCCTAATAAAGCTATAAATGTCATCTGCCTATACCTACCACCAGGAAACAATATTAATACGCTTGAAAATATCCTGAACTGGCTTACTTTCAACCTTCCTCAGGAAACTATAATTTTAGGTGACCTCAATATTGATTGGCAGTCCTGTAATAGTTCACACCCTTCTACCCACATTAACCTACATGGCTTTACTCAAACTATTAACTCCTCTACCAGAACTCACAAAACCAACAACAAAGAAACTATCCTGGACTGGATACTTACTAATAACCCCCTACATACTTACAAAGTAGGGACCCTCCCTGATGATCTAAGTGACCACTCCCTAACCTATTTTATTAGATCTAAAACCAACCTTACTCATCCCAACATTGCCAGAACTGTTCGCTCCAAAAAACAATTTAACCACGGTCTATTCCTTACGGAACTTAAACAATGTAATTGGTCACCACTCAAATATCTTCCACTTGATGAAGCTGTTGCATATTTTAATTCCACATTCTTATCCATCCTGAACCACCATGCCCCACTACGTACTATTAGATGTAAAGCTAAACCTGCACCTTGGCTCTCAAACACTTCAAGGCATAAAATCCATCTGAGAAACAAAGCCTGGGTGAAATGGTGTTCTACCAAAAATCCATTAGATCGCTTAATTTTCAGACAACTAAGAAATGATACAAAAAAAGCCATAGTGCTAGATAAAAAGAACTTTTACCTCCAAATACAGCAAACCCATTTTAATAAGCCTCAAATGTTCTGGAACAGCATTAACAAACTTCTTCATCCAGGACAATCAGTCACCCCCAACCCTCTAGGCTCCAACCCAGATAATCCCATTCACACTGCCAACTCCTTTAACTCCTTCTTTACCAATGCCATCCAATCTCTTGCTAGCCATCTTACACCAGACACTGCAAGCCTGCCTAATTCTTCTTTAAATCCTCCTCCTTCCTTTCTATTGCAACCAGTGTCTACTTCTACTATTTGCTCTCTTCTAATAAAACTTAAACCTTCCACCCCCTCAGCTGACCAACTCCCAGCAGAATACCTTCAAATAGGAGCCAAATCTATAGCCTACCCTATATCCATTCTTATCAACAGAACCATTAGTGAAGGACATGTCCCGACCATCTGGAAAATTTCTTATATTATTCCTCTACACAAATGTGGGAACTCAAATGATTTCTCTAATTTTCGTCCTATAGCCTTGCTATCTCCCCTGGCAAAAATTATGGAAAAATGTATTCAGAAACAACTTCTAAACCACCTTCTTCAAAATAAGCTACTGGCTAACTGTCAACATGGCTTCAGACCTTACCATAGTACCACCACTGCCCTGCTATCTTTTACAGACTGTATTAACAATAATCGTAACAATGGCTTTCATTCCTCTGCAGTATTCGTTAATTTTTCCAAAGCCTTCGACATGGTTCATCACCAGCTGCTCTTGCATATCATGCAGTCTCTGTCTCTTGACCCATTAACCATCAACTGGTTCAAATCTTACCTTAATAACAGAAAACAAGCAGTTCTCTGGCACAATAATCTTTCTAATCTCCTCCCTATCTCCCTTGGTGTCCCTCAGGGCTCCATATTAGGGCCGCTCCTATTTTCCATCTATATTAATGATCTTCACTCAGCTATTCCTCATTCTACCTGCATTCAGTACGCAGATGACTCCACTATTATCTGCTCAGCTACCTCTCAAATTGAACTGCAAACCATAACCCAGAATGCATTTAACACTGTGGAACAATGGTTTACAAACCGCTGTCTCCCCCTAAATCCAAAGAAAACAAAACTGCTACTCTTCTCCCCAACACGTAAGTCCACCCCCATAGAATTTATACTTACATCTAACAATGGCACTGTTATCCCTCCAGACCCAACTACCAAGCTCCTAGGAATAACTATTGACAATAACCTCAACTTTGACACACATATTAATAGTACAATAAAAACAGTCAACAAGAAACTTGGATCCCTCTATAGAATCAAACCCTTTCTTACTCCAACAGCCAGGACTGCTATTGCCAGAACTCATCTCATTTCTACTCTACTCTATGCCTCACCCATCTATACAAACCTTTCTAAAACCAACATACACAAGCTGACTGTATCCTATAATAATATTGCCAGATTTGCTGCTGCCTCTCCTTTCCGAACTCGCCACTGTCTAAATCTTACACAACTTGATTGGTTAGAATTTTTGCAGCATCTTCATTTTTCACAGCTTACTATTGCCCATAAAAGAATGTATCAACCCTCTAATACTCCTATACTCTCAAGCCTACTCACCCTCTACCATAATCCTAAAACTTACGCTCTGCTAATAAACTACTCTTTAACACCAGCAGAGCTAACAATGTAGCAGGTGACTCCCTCTTCTGTAACACCGTTGGTAAGCTATGGAATCTTCTACCCACTGAACTTACTACTCTCTGCTCTCATAAACTTTTCAAAAAGAAGCTCAAGCTTCATCTCAAGAAACACTGGTTATGTTCCTGTATTATCCCTGACTAACTGCTGTTTCTTCTCCCTACAACCACCTGCATCAGCTACCCTTCCCTTCTAAAGCTGCTTACTATGAATCCTGTGACTGAATTCTTCATAATTACTTCTTTATTATCATCTTTGTTTAACTGCTTTACCATCGTATACATTACATATATTCTTCTGTAGACTTTTTCATGACCATATTTTAAATGTATTTTTTTTTCTATTATTCTGTAGACTTTTTTTTATGACCATACTTAAATGTTTTTATTATATATTGTTTTTATTCTATTTTTGGTCTATAATATGTTGTCTATTGTATTATTCATATTGTTTTGCACATGGAGCTTTTCTCCCCGGGCCTCTACTGAAAATGGACATATATCCAGCTAGACTAGCCCGGTCAACAAATGTAAAATAAAATAAAATAAATAAATAAATAAATGTTATCTGTTGCCCATAGATATATATATATATGTGTGTGTGTGTGTGTGTGTGTGTGTGTGTGTGTGTGTGTGTGTGTGTGTGTGTGTGTGTGTGTGTGTGTATCTCATGCAACAGATGCAGATATATCACATATGGGCCACCTACAGCTAGCAGAGGGTAATCCTGTCTGATGCGTGTGTCTGGGGACAGTTGAGGTGTACATAGCTGTCTGTATGTATGGACATATGTACACAATACAGTCATATATTCCGATGTGGGTTCCGACATGTCCTGTGGTTCTCTAAGTGTAGGAGCATGCCCAGTGTGACCTTCTATTGCTGGGTGAGACTCCATTCCAGAGGTAGGTGTACTCCAGTCCAGGGTTTTGTGTTCTACAGCCATACCTCTCAGGAGTACACAGGACTTTCCTCAGGGTACTTTTTTTTGTTTAGCAGACATTTTCTGACATATCTGTAGTCTGAAACTGCAATATATTGCATCATTACCTAGTGCCAGACATCCTCAGATCATCACAGTGCTTTACCAGAGAAGTACTAGTTGTATGATGCATAGACCAACATTATGAGGGCAGGTATGTAAATTCTTGCCCAAGAAGGCCATTTATGAGATGTGACTACAGGCAGTGTAGTAATGACACACAGCTGTATAAACAGTCCAGCAATCTGGTGATATACTGGCTGGGGATCTCTGGTTTGTGTTGTATCCTTCTAACCTGAGATGTCATATCCTTGTGTGTGCATACCTCTGACCTGTACATTTTGTGGCAGGTTGTCCAGGTGTTTGGTTAAATGCTTCATCTTTCTATGTGAACCTGTTTTTTTATGGCAAGTTAGTTACATATAATTGAAGTGTGATGTTGCAAAATAATACAGACATTACTGTTTCAGAATACATAACCTTCAGACCATTCCCACTACTGCAAACTCCTCACCCTACCAACTTTCCCAGTATGTAAGCTTGATATTTACAACACATGCCTATCTTTATGCCTTTGTTCCACTTTTATTTCTGCCCTTGTCCAGACATCTTGCTGTCAGAGGTTGGGAGTTATGGGTGTGGGTACAGAGTGCATTTAACTGTGCATGCATGTCCATTATTTGTAAAAGAAAATATAAGAAAAAGGATTATTGAGAATGACCACTGGCAACAGTACCACACTGCACTTATATTCACAAAAGCCTTGGCACCTCTGCTACACATCCTTCAAGATGTCACTAATACTTGTAGTATATTCCACATAGCACTGTGACTTCCAGGTATGTTAGTGGCAGAGCAGTGGGTGTCACAGACATGCATAACAGTTGGCACTGCAGTTATCTGCACATGGCCCTGTCAAACACAGCACTGTACCTAGGGCAGTACAAGATGACTGCCAGGAGAACGTGCTGGTCAGATCCAGACAGTATTAACCACACATACACATAGTTTATTGACCCCTGCATACTGTGAACAGGCAAAATGTTTTCATGTGTATTGGTACAGCCCTGCCAATGTGTGCTATGCTGCTATTTCCATGCAAACATATATGTTACTGCATTTGTGTGGGTATATGGGGGGCACACCTGTCAACTGTACACATTTGCACAGACTGTACTGATATTTGATTTACATTTTGGTTCCATTTACCACACTATTGTGCCCTGTCTTGGGGACTGGGGAGATATCAGTAAAGAGCCCAGGTCATATTGTACTGGCATACATTTGAGTTTCAGACTTCTTACCCTTCATCGCTTATTGCAACTGCAGATCCTGCTGTGCTATCACTGTTTGAGTCTGCAGGGGGTTAATTCAACATTGCCACCATTTGTGTGCCTTTACCAGACATTTCCCTGTGGTTTTCTACAGCTGACTTGCTCTGTGGGTGGGGTTATGGGACTCCCACCCTGACATCCATGCCTGTGACCTATGACCCCCCCAGTTAGTTGTCCCCACACATATACTGCAGTGGAATTTGCCGTCTTGGGTAATACTGCATAGTGTGTGGCAGTCAGTTTTGGCCAGAAATTTGCTGGTGTCCCACATAGCTGTCAGTTGTGTGCTGCTATCCCAGTAGGCCACCCCATTCCCTTGCATGCATGCACCATTACCATAGATACGCTAACAGAATATACTATTCCATTTATTTATTGTTAAGAAGACTGAGTTACCTTGTGCTTGCGGCAGTTGTGAGGACAGTGCTTGAGGGCCACCTATGTTAAATGCACACAGTACACTGCCTATACATGGTAAGTTACAGGTAAGTTGATGTGTGTGTTATCCATTTTACTGTGAGTCAGAGAAAAGTGTCAGTCCCCAAGGGTCCCTACAGTGTCAGTGTGTGTGTGTGCTATGTGTTACCTCTTTGTCAAGGCATCAGCATGCTGGGCACGCCTTCATCTCCCTATGAGAGCAGGCTCAGGGGCTTCCTCCTGTGAGTCCCTCTGTAATTGTGGGGACCTTGGCAATGATGGTGGGCTGTGTGGCCCTTCCCCATGCTGTTCCTGCTGCAGCTGTTTCCACAGGATTATACTGTGTAGCATGGCACATATTATGAACATGTGTGCACATGTGGCTGGACAGTACTGCAAGGCTCCACAAGATATGTTGAGGCAGTGGAACCGTGACTTGAGCATCCCAAACACACACTCTATAATGATCCTGATTTGTGCGTGTGCCTCATTATGGCAATCTTGTGTCGGTGTGTCTGCATTTCTGATGGGTGTCATCATCCACGGCTCCAGTGCATACCCAGCATCCCCCACCAGATGGCCATATGGGATGCCCCCACTGGAAAATACCTGGTACAGCTGTGACGAATGCCAGATGTGGGAGTCATGACAGCTTCCAGGGCTGCCAGCACATACATTCATGATAATGCCCTGAGCATTGCACATGACCTGGCAGTTGACAGAAGGGAAGCCCTTGTGGTTTATGTAGACCCTACCCTGTTCACCAGGTGGTGCTTTGATGTGGATGTGCATGCAGTCTATGGCACCCAGTACCTCCAGGTATTCTGCTACAGGGTGGAAGAGAGGCATTTTGCTGGTTCTCTCCTCATGGATGTTGGGGAAGTAAATGTGCTCACCGGCATGTGGTAGCATGGCATCCAGAAACTGGTGGAGTATCCTGGATGCAGATGCCTGTGAGACCCACATGATGTCCTCTGTAGGTCTTTGGAAAATACCTGTAGCTAGAATTCTTAAGGCTACACATACCTTGGTATCACTGGGACGGGTTCCCCTCTGTTGGTTCTAGCTCTGAGTTGAGGCCAGCACAGCTCAGTGATTTGCTGCAGTATGTCTCTGTCCACCATGTAGCACTCTACTATCTCCTGATCATGTAGCCCCTGTTAACTTACCCTGGGTGTGAACATTCTTCTCCTCCTCTTTGGTCTGTGGCGGTTGTCAGCATTATCCTTCTCTCCACCATCAGCCTCTTGCACATACTGATAGATCAAAGCAATGGCAGCCCCTAACATTTTTCCAGTTAAAATTCCCCTGCATGTATACACCAATGGTGCAGAGTTTGAGGGAAAAACCAGACTGTAAGGTGTTTCCATACTTTATAATGTTGTGCTGCAGATGCTGCTTGTATGATTGGCTGACTATGATACATTCCAGCTGCCACCTATACTACTCACGGCTTTGATTTGGCCACTGTGAGTGGTAGAGGCATTAGTGGTAATTTCTGCATGATTGCCTTTATTTTGCTGTTGCCCTTTTTAAATTATTCTTTACTTACATCGTCTCCCATTTTCAGCTATGCAGCCATCTGCCAGCTGTATTGTGTGCTTTGCATGGTGCATTGTGAATTGCAAGAGTCCCATATTAGTGATTTCTACTTCATTTCTCTTTTATTGTGCTGTTGCCCTTTATTTCTTTTTTTTTTACATCTCCTCACATTTTCAGCTATGCAGCCACCTGCCAGCTGTATTATTGAGTGCTTTCAATGGCACATTGTGAGTTGCAGAATCTCATATTGCTGATTTGTACTGCATTTCCCTTGTTCTGATATTTTTTTTCCTATATTCTTCCTGTTTAAGCCCCGAGGCGCACAGCACAGACCCATTTAGCTAGTGTAAACACCAAGAAATGGCTCTCCCCTGGGCATGAACACACGCCTCAGTTCATGAAATAAGACTATACAGCCTCTGACACACACCCTCGCTTAGCTGTGGTTAGCTAAGCACAAACCCGGGCAAAGAAGCTCCAATGTGCTTACAGCAAGCATGACACACCCCCTTTTCATGTTAGTTGCTCCTTCTGCCTACACAATGGTGTTAGAGCACCTACACGGTTAGGTGCAGTGTGACACTTAGAAGAATTTTGTGATTGAGTATAAGTCCCCTCATTAACATACCCCACTGCCTTAATCCATAGTTACTGCACTACACATGACCCTTCCTCCTTACCAACCACTGTTCCCTGCCATTGTTTTAATTTTGCTTGTCATAGAGTATAATGGCAAAATGCAAGTTTTCCTTAAAATTGACTTTTCACTATTTTTTCCCCACAATCCTGTTTGCGTGGTGCTGCCCTGTGCTTCATAGGTTCATAGGTAGGTACTAGGCTATTGGACCTAGGCCCTATATAATCCTAGCCAAAAAGGTACCCTGGCTTTCTCCACCCAAGAAAATTATTTTCCTGTGCCCCTGTCGACCAGAGCCACAGAAGTGATCCCCAGGGTGAATTTCCTATCGCCCATCCAATCATCAAGAGTTTTCTTGAAGAGTGCTAATGAGGAGCTTTGTTTGATATAGATAGGTAGTTTGTTCCAGGGTATGGGAAGTCTCTGGGACAGAAATCTATCCCTCCAGCATGTTCTGTTTATTGTTGTGACAAGATTTAGGTCCCTAGAGCATGTAGCTTGGAGGGATTGTGATTTCTTTAAGTGGAGCATGTCCAACAGCTCTGGGTGTGACATAGCTTTGTATGTTAGGCAGAGATCACCTCTGAGTAGGCGATATGCGACGAAGTAAAGCTGGAGTTTTTTGAGACGGTCTGCATAGGGCATCTGTTTGAGGCCAGTAATCCTCTTTATGAGGTATTTATGAGGCCTTTCCAGTTGTTGTAGATGTCATTAGATACATACCAAAAGGGGCACTGTATTCTATAATGGGTCTAATGAGTGACAAGTAGAGAGGAACAATGACCTCTTTTTTCCTGGATGAGAAACCTTTGTGATGAGGTGTACCATGTAGAATGATTTCCTGACTACTGTGGCGATGTGATTATCAAAAGGAGAGACTACTGTCCACCTGTGTCCCAAGGTCTCTTATCACACTTTTGATGTTAAGTAGACTACTGTTATGTGGTAGTTCATGCATACAGAATTTTTACCAAAAGGGATGACGATGCACTTTTTGGTATTGAGCTTGAGGCCATGGCTTTAACACCAGGCATCTGTCTCAGTGAGGCCCTTTTATAGGATGTCCACATCGTTAGGAGTTTCGATTATGGCTCCTAGTTTGCAGTCATCTGCGAACTTCATTAGCCAAAGACCTTCTGTGTTAGCCTGTACTTCAGAGAAGTAGATACCAAATAGGAGAGAACCCAGGATTGAACCCTGTGGTACTCCACTTGTCACTGGTCTGAAGTCGGATTTGGAGTCTACTACTTTCACAGTGTGGGTTATGTTAGTGAGCCAGTTGGCAACTCATCTTGTGACATAGGGATTTATACCTAGTTTAGTGAGTTTATCTATAATTCCAGACTGGGGGATGGTGTCCCAACGGCCGAGATCAGCCACAATAAAATAAACTTTTATTTTTATGAAAATTAAAAGGTTTGCCATGCCAATGGTCATATATTTGGCCATTGGCATGCCTACAGATGATGGTACATGCTTTTATTTGAGCTGTCATGGCTCCGTTTTCATTTTTTCAGAAATGTATTCGGCTAGTAGCAGAATACATTTCTGCACCTTACACTGTTCCTACACGGTTACCTGCCTGCTTCCTGGATCTCAAATTCACCTCATTTGCATAGTTTTCACCAGCAAATGAGGTAATTAGCATCCTGCACAAGCTTCCATGCAGGAACAGTGTTGGCTCGCTCGTGCATTTCAAAACAGCACATTCCTGGATCACTCAGTGGCCATATTTTATGCAGGAGTGACTACACTGCTCCTGCATGGATAAAAACTGTTCATGAATCCCATGGTATAAATCTTTTTGGATTCACTCAGCTTAGTTCCACACCTGCAAGATACAACAAGACGAGCAATAAACAGTTGATTCTAGACTGGATACTAACCAATGCACAAAACAAAATTCTCTCCTCTGGTTCCTTTCCAGACTCGTTAAGTGACCACTTCCTTTCATACAGTATAAGAAAGCAAAACTTCCCCACCAAGAAACATCATTATAGTCAAGTTCAGATGCTCAACACCATTCAGAATGAAGCTTTTATCAGTCTAAAATCTATCAACTGGGATATTCCAAAAATGTCACCTCTAGATGATGCCATATATCTGTTCAACAAAACATTCCTTGATATCCTAAACTATCACATCCCACTCCAGTCCAAAAGAGACAAAGTTAATCCTGCTCCTTGGCTTATCAGAGAAAGTAAACATTGATGAAAGAAAGATATAGAGCTTAGAATCTTGGAATTAAACCAAAACTCATCCTAACCTTGTGCAGTGCAAACACCTCAGAAACTCAACTTTCAGTTTATTAATCAAACAAACCCCAAGTTATTCTGGTCCTCTGTCAATAAACTAATACATCTTGGCTGTGTCAGTTAGAATTTCATCCCAACAAAATGCAGCAGCTATACAATCACATCACAGTTCAACACCTACCTAATTGAAACCATTGCCTCCCCCCAACAACTCTACCTCAACTACCCCCCACTTCCCCTAAACCCAGCATTCTGTCCAGCAGCCTTCATCCTTGAACTAATTTCCACTTCTACTATCAAGATGCATCTTCTCAAACTAATATCAATCACTCTTTCCCCTGATAATATATCTACCAAATACATTAGGAATGCAGCTGATGACCTAACCTAGATCATCTCTATTCTAGTAAACCTCTCCATCAAAGAATGTTATATATCTGCTATATGGAAAAAATCCTACATATTACCACTCCACAAAGATGGTCCCACCACAGATAGCTCCAACTTCAAACCTATAGCTATCCTATCTCCACTATCCAAAGTTCTAGAGAAATGCATGCAATCCCAGCTATTAACCTGTATCACAAGAAATAATCCATTAACTCTCACACAGCATGGCTTCTGTCCACACCACAGCACCACAACTCTCTTACTTCATCTCTACCTTAAATCAGAAAAGGAACAAAAGTAACCTAATGCCAGCTGTATTCCTAAACCTGCCAAAGGCATCTGACGCTGTCTCCCAACAAAACATTTTCTTAAACTCTTCTCTATAGGAATAACTAATGCATCAATGTATTAGTTTAATAGCTACCTCAGAAAAGGAGACAGTCAGTAAAGTGACAAAATGACATCTCTGCTTTTGTTTGTATTAACACAGGTGTGCCCCAAGCGTCCATTCTTGGCCCTTGCTTTTTAATATATTCATCAAAGACCTCCATACAGGTAGAAATCAAGCAACTTTAATCCAATACGCACACAACTCTACTCTAATCTGCTCTGCAAAAACTTAACAGGACTGAAAAAGCTAACCCTGGACCCTCTGTAATCCATTTAGCCTTACCTCCCCATACTCAGAACTGCTACTAAATCCCCAAATGCTAAGTTAATGCTGTTTACCCCTAAGCAATACTTAAACCAAAAACTGCTATTCACCATTACTTCTTTAGACCACATAACAATAGAGCTACTATCATACACCAAGTCCCAAGCTGTCATCATAGATAATGCTATGAAATTCGACCAGCACATCAAACAGATAGTAAACAAAACTCATAAAAAGCTAAGTACTGTATAATGCATTAGGCCATGCATTAACACACTGAATTTACACACTGTCTCCAAGGGGTTTTAATCTTGAGGTAAATTTGAATATGTATTCAGTAGGTATGTAACTGCACAGTGGAGGAAATTTGTAACACTTTATTGTGGCATTAAGAAATTGTAAGTTGTATTTTGAAAGGTTTGGTATATGTATAAAAAGTTTTAACATGTAAATGTTATAAGGTATATATTTATATACTTTGTAATATTTATATGTTTGTAAAGAAGTATTTGAAAAATGTGATGTAACCAATCAGTAGGGGGCATTGTTGTACAAATGGAGCTGTGTGAGACTATAAGTTATCCTTGAAGGCAAAATGCCGAGGTACCAGATGTATACATAAACTGAGTTCAGCTCTTAATTTTTGTGTGGCTCATGTTTTTTGTTTTGTGTAGTGTTATTTTGGATTATTGGTTTATGGAGCGTTTTCTGTGTGGAGTCTGCATGTCCTCCCCGCGGTTGAGTGGCGTTCGAAAGACATGCGTGAATGGGCGTGTCTTCGTTGAAGGTTGGGCATTGGGCTGGCACCTCAGCACCGTAAAAATCTACTGCCAATCATTAGTGGACTGGAGTTCCACTGTGGCGACCCCTAACCGGGGAAAGCCGAAAGAAGAACAACATATAGAATTACTCAACCACCTGACTTAAACACAGCTGGTCACTACACACACACACTCATATATAATACTGAGCAGTGCCCCACACTTACAAATATTATCCAGTCACATATGGAACTCCATCTCCTTTTCCTAAAACAGATCAACTGTCTCAAAACCTTTAAGTACTACTGAAACAATATTTGACTGACACCTGTCTTTGTTCATATTTTACTCATGGCTAAAATTTAATTGGCCTTCCTGATGATCTTCTCTTTTTCACGACATCTATACCCTCAACACTGATTTACGTTTCTCCCATTACTGTCTATACTCTCTCTTTTTCTCATGACTTACAATTGTATATTCCTCAAAAACAAAACATACACCCTGGAAGCACACTTAAGTCGGTTCAAAAATAAAATTTAATCTATTAGTGAATATACAACTGTGTATATTTGTGTATGGATTAAATGGTAGTTTTGGACCAACTTAAGTGTGCCTTCAGGGTCTATGTTTTATTTTTGAAGTTTGTTTTTTTCACCCTGTTGAATACCACTTTGCGTTTGCATTGTAATTGTATATTCCTCACAGCATATTCACATGCTTGTAGCCCACATCTTCACTTAAAATGTAATTGTATATACTAATGTTCTGATTTACTTGCAAGCTTGAAGCTGGCATCATCTTCTAATTGTTAGGAGAATGTAAAACTTGCCATTGTTATTCTTTTAGAGAATGTAAACGTTTAACCTCTACACTAGAATTCTTAATATGGAGCTTTTCTAACCAGGCCTCAACTGAAAGTCGTTTTTCCAACCAGTTGGACTTTTCTGGTAAACAGAAGCAAATAAATAAATAAATAAATATAACCTAAGCAAGCTTTGCTATTCATGAGACCTCTATATTCATTCTGCACTGAGCCAATACTATGGTCTTACTGGGTATCATCTTGGTAGTATTAACACTGAGTACTTTTTGGCAAACACAAAAGTATTCATCATCGTCTTTCGGCTTTTCCCATTAGGGGTCGCCACAGCGGATCATCTCTTTCCATTTCTTTCTATCCTCTGCATCTTGCTCTGTCACACCAACCGCCTGCATGTCCTCTCTCACCACATCCATAAACCTTATATTAGGCCTTCCTCTTTTCCTCTTACCTGGCAGCTCCATCCTTAGCATCTTTATCCCAATGTACCCATCATCCCTCCTCAGCACATGTCCAAACCAACACAATCTCATCTCTCTTGCTTTGTCTCCAAACTGTCCAACATGAGCTGACCCTCTAATATACTGATTCCTAATCCTATCCATCCTAGTCACACCGAGTGCAAATCTTAACATCTTTAACTCTGCCACATCCAGCTCTGACTCCTGCCTTTTTGTCAATTCCACTGTCTCCAAACCATATAACATAGCTGGTCTCATTACCCTCTTGTAGACCTTCCCTTTCACTCTTACTGGTACCCGTCTGTCACAAATCACTCCTGACACTCTTCTCCACCCATTCCACCCTGCCTGTACTCTCTTCTTCACCTCTCTTCCACATTCACCATTACTCTGAACTGTTGATCCCAAGTACTTAAACTCGTCCACCTTTACCAACTCTACTCCCTGCATCCTCACCATTCCTCTACTCTCCCTCTCATTTACACACATATATTCTGTCTTAGCCCTGCTAACCTTTATTCCTCTGCTCTCTAGAGCATATCTCCATCTCTCCAGAGTCTCCTCAACCTGATTCCTACTCTCACTACAGATCACAATGTCATCTGCAAACATCATAGTCCACAGGGCCTCCTGTCTGATCTCATCTGTCAACCTGTCCATCACCACTGCAAATAAGAAAGGACTCAGAGCTGATCCTTGATGTAATCCCACCTCCACCTTAAATGGATCTGATCTGTCACTCCCACTGCAGTCCTCACCACTGTCACACTACCCTCATACATATCCTGTACCACTCTTACATACTTCTCTGCCACTCCCGACTTCCTCATACAATACCACAACTCTTCTCTAGGCACCCTCTCATATGCTTTCTCCAAGTCTACAAAGATTAGTAATAGTGAAGTCTAATAGTTAATCCACCATTCTGAAAAATGATAGACTACAGTGATAAACTCTTCAAAAGACATGCACTCTTTGAACAAGTTTGAGTGGTTTGATTAACCCTGACTTCTTACTCAAATTGTCTTCACTGCCGTCATCTTACCTATACTATCCAAGTGAGGAAAGCTACAAAATGTAATAGCTTCAGCTGATTAGCACAGGAAACTTCCAAATGCATAGTGTTCCATATTGAAGGACCTGATATTTTAAACTGCAGCATAGTGTAAATTAACCAAAAAGTCGTAACATGCAAAGAACTTTGGTACCTTGCTGATTCAGTAACCTAGCATGCTTAGTGCCTAGTGGAACTCTTCCAGGATATCAAATTATTCTTTGTAAAATGAATAAAGTAGTGTTATTTATAAAAAAAAGCTGATATAGCTAAGGATTTACAACAGACTTTCATATCTGAAAAAGTTGATTTCACAATCAAAGGAGTCTGTTTTTTTTTTTTTTTTTTACTGCCTTTGGACAACCATCCCAAACCATTCTGTATACATTCCATTTTTCTTACCAGGACAGAATGTTCAGTTAGCAATCAACTTATATTCACTTGGATTTTGAACCAAGGATTACATATAAACAGCATACATTTGTAAGGTTAACCAGCAGTGACTAAGAGGTATTTATTAACTGTTTTCCTAGGTGATGCTGCTCACGTGTACGCTGAAGCAGACTTTGGCGCATTCTTTTACGACACTAAAGTAGTTAACATTTTGAACTATATTAAAAAACAATTCCTTTTAGAATATTACAACTTCTACAGATTTAAACTAAATGAGCCTACATTTTTGAAGTGGTTTAGTAACTACAGCTACAAAACCATAAAGAAAAGCGTGATATATTACTTTAACTTGCTAAAAATAAGTCAATAATGCTAACAGTCAAATTAACATTTTGTAAGCTAGGCACCCTACCCAAGTAATGCATATACTTTACAAAAAGGATCATGCAGGGGAAACATACTTATTTTTCCACTGGTAACTATGACATGGGCCTTAAGAATTTAATTCCTTTGTCTCACTTTGTCATTACACTTTTAAGAGGCATATCGAGTTCTGATGCAGTAAACACTTCCTTTTACATGCAGAAAGTAGCAAGACTGTTTTTATTTACGGCCCTTATTTCCTTGCTTGTTTCTATGAGACATCAGTAGCAGATATACAAGTTAAACAAGTTTAGTGAGGCTGTTCATTTATCCAGTAGGATAAAATATGCATATATTTTGTATTTGTGATAAAACTGTTACAAATTGACTAGTGGTCATAGAGCCAGTATAATGGTTTTTCTAGAGATGTTCTGTAATGTTCTTAGGTAGTTGCTGGCTATACAGTCAAGGAGACCATTAAGGAGCCTTGCACAAATATCCAGTTGCCTGAAGCACTGTCTGGAAAAGTGATTTGTACAATGTCATACAGTAATCAAATGAAGGTGGAAGATTCAAACCTTGTACTCCTGGAAAAGGAAACCGCTCATTAATAAGTGAGAGCTTCACACCACTGCACTGTCAATCTCTTTTCTTGCAGAAATGTCACCAAAAATAATTACAGCATCTGACTTTTGTGTTAACCATTGTATCTACACAACCAGCACACTAATTTGCCTAGAGGTTTTCAGTAATGCTACTACAAAAATGTCACCAAAAGAAGGAATAGGTGTTGCTGATAAATGCTCATCATATATATCCCGCATTAGTGAGTGCTTCTTTATTACAGCGGATCAGAATACAAATTTTATCTCCATGTAGCTATAGGTTAGCTGCCACTCTGATAAGAGCTAAAAGTGTGCTTTCAACTATGTCACAAGGATACACACACACAAACACATACACCTTGACTGGAGTTGCTCATTTTACCAAGCAATAACAATGCCAGTAGCAACAGTGACGTCAAATCAGCCAATGTCAGTCCTTCATATAAAGAGCTTCCAGCAGTCATGTGTAACCTGAGAGTTTAGATTTCTTTAACTAATTTATCTCACAGCAACTTTCAAACCTTAAACTTCTTATTGCATCTAAATACCGTGAGAAAACCTCTTATGAAAGAACAAGCTATGAAAGCATACCACAAACAGATAAAACTCTCCATTGAACAATAAATCTTACAAAGTAGAAAAATAAATGCTTGGCACATGTACATTTACAAATGTTAATATATAACATAGTCAAAGCCTTAACATCATATATATATATATATATATATATGTATATATATATATATATATACATATATATATATATATATATATATATATTTATTTACATTTGTTGACTGGGCTAGTCTAACTGGATACATGTCCATTTTCAGTAGAGGCCCGGGGAGAAAAGCTCCAAGCATAGACAGAAAAACATTATTATACAATATTAATATAAAAAAGCTATTATCAAGTACAGATAATAACAGTATTGGAATATTTGTGAAAGAAAAAAGAAAAAAAATGTGTTCTAAGGTATTTAGAAGGGAATGAACTAAGAACAAATACAGAAGAATAAACAATATTTGACAGAGAAAAAACACAAAGAGTAATACATTTTAAAAAAGTTCTAACAAGTTTTTTTTTTGTTAGTACAGGTAGGAAACAGTACAGCAAAAAGGACATTGAAAAATTTGTGCATTATAGTACAGTGGAGAAGTGAAGTAAAAGGGAGAGCAGGAATGAGTAAAGTGGAAAATCAGTCAGGGTTCGTGCAGGGGCAAAGCCAGTGAGTTTTAAAATGTTCTTTGAGATGTTTTTTTAAAAAGATGTGTGGAAGAGAGAGTAGAAAGTTCACTTGGAAGCTGGTTCCAGGCTTTACCCACTGTGTTAGTGAAAAGTGAGTCCCCAGCTTTGTTTTTAGATTTAATAGTGGAAACTAGAAGCTTATTGGCTGAGCGAAGAGTTGTAAGGTTTTTGTAAGGGGTAGTCAGATTAGTGAGGATTGGGGTATTATTAGGGTGGAAAAGTATCTTTTGAGTTATAGTAAGTTGATGACAGAGTAGTTGGTGCTGCAGTTCTAACCATCCCAATTGTTTGAGGTTGAGACAGTGGTGGGTTCTAAAAGGGTTGCCAGTAGCAAATCTGGCTATATTATTATAGCTAGTGGCAAGTTTGTTAAGGTTGTTTTTAGAAAGGTTAGTATAAATGGCAAAAGCATAAAACAGGGTAGAGATCAGATGAGTCTGGGCTATAGTGGTTCTGGCTGTTGGTGTAAGGAAGGGTTTGATTCTATACAGGGAACCTAGTTTTTTGTTGACAGATTTTATGGTAGTGTTGATGTGATCGTCATAGCTAAGGTTGTTGTCTATGGTTATGCCCAGGAGATGAGTTGTGGTATCAGGGGGTATGGTGGTTCCATTGTTAGAGGTTATAGTGAAGAGAAATTGTGGTGATTTTAGAGTATGAGTAAAGAGTAATAATTTTGTTTTTTTGGGGTACAGGAGGAGGCAGTGTTGCATGAACCAATTTTCAACAGTATGAAATACAGATTGGGTGAGGGTCTGGAGTGAGGTTGGGGACCTAGCTGAGCAGATTAAAGTAGAATCATCAGCATATTGTATGCAGGTGGCTTGAAGAATTTTAGTGTTTAGGTCATTAATAAACATTGAAAAGAGAAGAGGGCCTAGGATAGAGCCTTGAGGTACTCCAAGGTTTACGGGGAGGGGAGATGAAAGCTTATTGTCCCAGAGGACTGTTTGATGTTGGTTGTCTAAATAGGATTTAAACCAGAGTAATGCCTGTGCATCCGGTGAATGGGCTTTTAATACCTCCATAAGCAGATTATGGCTGACCATATTGAAGGCTTTTGAAAGGTCGACAAACAAAGCTGAGGAAAGAGAGTTATTGTTACGATTTCTGTTTATACAGTCAGAAAAGGATAGCAGGGTAGTTGAGGTACTATGGGATGGTCTGAAACCATGTTGGCAGTTGGCAAGTAAATTGTTGTGGAGAAGATGGTCAAGTAGTTGTTGGTGGATGCATTTTTCCATTATTTTCACTATAGGAGAGAGTAGGGCGATTGGTCTAAAGTTGGAAATATCAGTTGATGTCCCACCTTTGTGTAGAGGAATGATGTGAGAGACCTTCCATATAAGAGGGATTTTACTTTCTGTAATAGTTCTATTAATAAGGATAGAAATAGGGTAGGCAATGGCTTTAGCTGCAATTTGCAGGTATTCTGATGGTATACAGTCAGTAGAAGGGGTACATGGCTTGAGTTTTTGAAGGAGGTTATAAATGAGGGATGTAGGTACTGGTTGTATGTGAAAAGAAGGAACTGAATTTGTTGTGGTATTAGGTGGGAGAGAGCTAGTGGGTGGTAGAGTATTAGCTAGAGTTTGTATGGCTTCTATAAAGTAGTTGTTAAAGGAATCTGCTATCAGTTTAGGGTTACTATGGGTGATTCCTGATGGGGTGGGAGACTTGGTGTACCCTGGGTGAAGTAATTTGTTCATAACTGAACAGAAATGTTGTGGGTTTTGTTTGTGGGTTTGTTGGAGGTGAAGGTAAAAGTTTTTTTTGTCTAGCAGAATTTCTTTTTTGGTGGCATTTCTTAATTGTTTAAAGTAAAGGTGGTCAGAAGGGCTTTTAGAGGCTCTCCACTTAGCCCAGATTTTATTTCTTAGTAGGATTTTTTGCCTAGTTTGTTTTGTGAGCCATGAGGCAGTCATATATATGTATATATATATATATATATATATATTAAAATATGAAGCTTATATTTTTTCTATAAATTTTTTCAGTCTTCTGTGTCTTGGTAACAACACACAAGATACATACTTTATAAGCAATACACTTATTCTACGAGTTTTTATACAGGTGCAAGTAGTTTCTTTCTAAACACTACTAAGATATCCTGAGAAATATGAAATTATGCATATATGAATAACTAACAATGCAAACAGTCTAATAAATGGTTCTCTAAAACTTACCACCCGTAGAACAAATACTCCATTTTCTGCTGCATTGTTAGTTGGTCTTATGCTGTAATATGTGAATAACTTAGTATTGCTAATATTAATTCAATTATATAACACTGTGTATCTTCATAAATAACCATTTATCATTAGATCAACATCCGAACATTTAATAATGTTCTATTGTTTTGAAATTTTAAAAGTTGTATAGAATTTCCATACAATACAGGGTTTGATTCTCACCAAGGGAAATTGGCTAGGCTTAAAATGACCCACAAAAGCAGCTAGCTTAGTACTTATCTATGAATCCTACCCAAGAACCAGCCTGATTATCACTTTTATACCCCTTACCCATTTGATACTACTTATATTTAAATTAATTTATAATTAAAAAATACAATTGTCTTAATGGTGAATTCTAGCTATACAATTTAAAGTAATAAAATGTTTTTATAGAACAGTACTTGGTGTGTATGGTATATAGTTCCTATAAATGTGTTACTTTCCATGTGACATGATTTTAATAAAAGATTTAAGTAAACGTTTTGGATATGGTAATTATTCTGATGTCCTTACACTTACTTCCAAATGAATTGTAGCAGTCTCAAGATTTAGTAAGTTCAAAGAGGAGAATATCTTGTTCTGGTTATCCAGGAGATAGTCAATCTGAGCCTGGATTGCCTGAAGTAAATTAAATTAATGGCAATATAGTTAATACTAGAAAAAGTTCTCATATTTTTGATAAGGCTGTAAATCCTTCTGAAGATAGTGACTCATCTGAGACTGCAAACAGTAGAAGGAATAGTAAATTTTACCTTAAGGCTTTTGGAGAAAATGATCTTAGAAAAAAAAAATCATCATCATCATCATCATGAAGAGGGCTGTGCACAAGAGATGCCCTTGCAATTTGACAGATTTGGAGCGCTTTTGCAAGATAGAGTGGGCAAATATTGCCCAGTCAAGATGTCCCATGCTGATAGACTCCTACCCAAGAAGACTGAATGCTGTAATTAAATCAAAAGGTGCTTCAACAAAGTATTAGTTTAAGGGTGTGCACACACAACAAAGTATTAGTTTAAGGGTGTGCACACTTATGCAATCAGTGTATTGTATGTTTTTTTTATTTTTTTATATTTTTTCCCCTAACATATTTGTTTTTCAATTGAATTGTACAGGTTATAGGTCATATTAAAGGTGGGAAAAGTTTTGAAATGATTAATTGTGGTCTCATTTTTGTATATCACAAAAAACTGGCATTTTAACAGGGGTGTATAAACTTTTTATATCTACTGTATGTATATATGTATGTATGTACATATATATATATATATATATATATATATGTGTGTGTGTGTGTGTGTGTGATAGCATGAGTGTGGATAATGAAGTATATATGTCTTTAAACATGCCTTGTGTCTGTAAAAATCCACAACAAGCTAGAAAAGAAATTGATTGTATTACTGATAGAACTGATGGGGATTAGTTATGTATAAATGTCTGGAAGCAAAATATATATATACATATATATATATATATATATATATATATATATATATATATATATATAGGAAGATGGCTCCTCATTCGAAGGATGATACCAGAATCTCTACAGAAGATTTACAACTCCTGAAGAAGGATTGTCCAGTCAGGGTCTATTGTGAATGTGGCCTGAAGGAAAATCAAGCAAAGGTTTTTCTTTCTGAAAGAGAAAGGAAGGACTCGCCAAGGCTTGCAGTCATGCTTTTTTTCTGTAACCCATTACTCAAAGGGCCCTTTGGGTCTGAATCTGTGTGTTGAAGTTAATGTGAAACCTAAATTTAAGGTACTGTTAATATTGCAAGTATTTTTAGGAAAATTATCCATCCTGCATATAGGTTTATTCTCCAAAATACTTTTAAAATTACTCTGTCTTTAAAAAGTGAAAGTAGGCTTAACCTCATTAAATCTCTGTGTATTACTACTTATAATAAACCAATTTTTCAAGATGATCTTTTTTATTTCCTTGTCAACAAATGAGTGATGAAAAACCATGTTGGTACTTAAATCAAGAGACTGGTTATTGTGAGCAACAACATCTGGATTATTATTGTACCCATGTTTAAAAATGGAACCACATAAACCATTTTTTTCACTCCACACCTGTCCTGCCACCTCATCCACCAGGGCACTAGGGTAATTGCATTCCAAGAACATTCTTTTCAAAACAATAAATTCTTCTTGGCACCTGTTGTCATTTGATGTCAATCTAGATACCTTAATAAACTGACTTTTTATAATGCCCTTTTTCTGATGGTATGGGTGGCAGCTAGAATAAAACAAAATAAAATTACAATAAGTAGGCTTTCTAAGGCTCCATCTGGTGAACATTGAATTTTAATATCCAAGTATGCAATTTCGTTGGCATTGACATGGTATGTACAATCCAGAAACCCGGTGCAATGTTGCATCAGCTCCAGCAATTCATTAAATTGATCTATACTACCTTGCCACACAATTAACAGATCATCTAAATATCTATAATAAGCTTTGAAAAGCTTAAAAAGTGGAAACTTAAACAAAGACATTAATCCCCACCTTAACAAAATGCCATTTGCAAACACAGGGGCACAAATAGCCCCCATGGCCACCCCAGAACACTGTTTATAATATTCATTGCCAAAAACCAGGAAATTGTCGGACACAATTATTTCCATGTAATCATGTATTAAATTTTCATCATTTTCAGTTAATCCCCCCATAGAGTTTAACTTTCTCATCAAACCATAACAAATCTTGTTCTTATGGGATGACAGAAAACAAACTTTTAATGTCACAAATAATAAAGTAATGAAAATCATGAGCAACCTGCCTTATTTTGTACAACAAATCCCATGAATCATGAATAATATGTCCAAAAGGTTTAAACACATTTTTAAGTTCTGTATCAACAAATCTGGCCAGTGGCTCAGTGATGGATCCTGCTGAAGCCACAATAGGCCATAGAGGTGGATCCCTGATGTAAGAGTGTAACTTCGGGATGCCAAAACTTCTCAGGATAACAGGGTCCCACACTCTTAGAAACTCATATAAATCTTGTGGCAACTGCTCAAACAGAAACAGCTCTTCCAATGCTAGTCTCACAGCCCTATATGTTATGTTTATCTCATGTAATGAATCAACATTATAAACAGCATTGTCACATAACTAGTTGAGCATTCTCCCCTGATAATCAAGGTTGTACATAACTACAAGTCCTCCGCCTTTATCAGGATGCATGCATCTAATGTCTACATCTTGTGTAATAGATGTTAAAATGTCCTTTTCATAAGATGACAAATTATAGTAGCGGTTTTGGCACCTTTGTTGTAATAAATCTCTAATCTCTTTTTCACTAATCCATTCAAAAGTGTGAACAACAGGGTGCAGTGGTGGATTAATGACATTTTTCCTTTTTAAATTGTCATTACATGCCCCTAGCCTGCTACCATCATTTGTGTCATACAAAATGTCAAGATTTAATTTTCTTGTAAAGAGCTTCAAGTCTAAAATTGTGTGCTCAACCCTACATGAAGGCATAAAGTTAAACCCTTTTAAAAAAGGGTATGATGTACATGTCTGCAAAATAGGTGTCAAACAGCTGAGGGCCCAGCAACTATTTGTGTGGTACTCTTCTAGTTACAAGCTCATGTTCAGGGGGTACAAACAACTTTCGTAACTTGGGATCTGTCCGATAGCCAATATGCAATACAGCAGACAATACAGGGGCTTACATTAAGTTTATCTAATTTGTCAATAAAATCTCATATTGGATAGTGCCGCTAACCTTAACTAGATCAACATAAGCACTGTACACTGAATGACCAATATCCACAGCCTCTGTAACCTTTTAAAATAAGTTTGCTAGGTTCAGAAAACAGGGCCTGACCCTCACAAAAACAAACTGATTTGGGACTAGATCAGTTAAGTTACCTATGTCAGAATAAATAAGCTTTGCTATAATAATTCAGTGGCTTTTCATATACAATTATCCAGTTTTTTAGAGGAGACACTTTTGTGCTGGGGAGTCACAGTATCTATTTCCCATACATCAGAAATAAACCCCATGAATAGGCCTGGACTGGACAAGTTAGTATCTTTAGTAGAATGCTTATTAATTAATGACATATTGTTTAAAATTGAATCATCAGTTTCTAAATAAATTGCAGTCTTCTGTGAAGCAAAAGTAACAAATAATACATTAACTTGTTTGAAATGGGGGTTGGGGGGGGGGGTCACATAGCCAGGTTCTTTTCTACAAGAATGCTAGTAGAGGAAATGTGAAATTGATATGTTAAGATTATTGGATCCACATTATGTAATTTTATTACAATCAAGATAGCAAGACTGTTATATTTTTGCAACAGAGATAATTTAAAGCTCTGCTAGAGTCTGGAAGCATGACTGTGCTTGTCAAAAGTCCCATGTTATGTAAGCTTAAAGTTAGTAGCAAACTGAAGGTGGATTGATATGTATTTATAGGGAAAAATGCAATACCCAATTGCAAATGTAGAAATTCAGACAGTTTTAGAAAAACGTTTGCGCACTGTACTTCTGGTCCCTGACTTTACTCATGATGGCATAACAAGAAAATATTGTCTCCATTTTAAAACACTATGGAAAGTGCAAGAAGATGGAACATCAATTAATATAGTAGTAATGGCAGTCAGATGCATTTAGTAAGAAAGTCATAAAGCAACAGACTGATGTATTTCTCAATTCTAAGAATGGGGGGCAAAGAGCAAGACAGTAACTCAATTATAAAGATACAGAATCAAAAACAGGAGGAGGAAGTTAGCATAGAAGTTACAAAATAAGACATCATTTGGTTATGGTTATATGGTAAAAAAGATCCCGTGCTATAAGAAACTTGTCCCATCAATGGAGCAAAATAAGCCTCAAACTAAGAGATGTCAGCATAGGAACTGAAGGTGAATTAATGAAAATTCTGCTGTAAAAATCAGCACAAGACATGTATCTGTACAAAATGTGTTAGTACAGACACAGAATAATAATTGAAGAAGAAGGGCACTTAACTGAAGACTGTCGGGGCAAAGATATGATAGAATACTGAAAGTGAGGTAGATAGGAAAGTGCAGAGTTCTAAACCATTTTTTATAAGGAAACAAAAAAACTAAAGAAAAGGAAATCTCACAAAAGGCCAGTTCAGACACCAGGGAAACTAAAGGTAAGGGAGACTTTTGTCCAGAACTAACCTTTGTATAGAATGGGAGATGTTCCAAGGCGACTTTGTTTTGGGATAAGATAAACTTCTGCCGTAAGAGAGGCTAGTAAAGAAAGCAACCCCGAACTACTAGACTTACAAGTAACCCATATAAATTTTAAAAAGGTTTAATGGGAATTTGCTATTTTAATCAGAGAAAAAGAGAATATGCCATCTGTTATGGGGAAGAGAGTGAAAAAGATATTCCCATTACTTCCTATACGTATTCTGAGTTAAACATGATTTTTATATATAGAGTAAGTAAAATAGGGGAACATTATCGGTTGAGAGAGTCACTGGTGTCAAAACATTATAGGATCCTAGTGATAAAGTCAGCCTGTTGTCACATGTTAGGAGGTCACCTGCAAATGGACACAACTAAGGCAAGAGTAGATTTTATTTGCCAGATATAAAGAAAGAAATATAACATTTCTGTACTTCTTGTCCAGAATGTCAGAGAACTGCATCCCGTTCTGAATTTAAGAAACCCATTGATTCTAATGCCTATTGTAAAGGTGATATTTAAGTGCATTGCTATGGACATTGTTGGGCCACATTTAAAATCTACCAACAGGTGTCTGTACCTATAGTAATAAAGGACTGTGTGGCAAACCTTACACAAAGCTAAGGCTAACGCTATTGCCAGAAAACTAGTACTGTTATTCTCTAGAATGGCTATCCCTAAAGAAATATTTCCTGACCGTAGTTCCCTTATGTTAAAGGTATTGCATCAGTTATGCCAGTGTAAAAAAATAAGCAGTTGAAATGTCTATACCATCCACAGACTCGTGTTTTCAGTGACAGGTCCAATAAAACATTGAAATGCATGTTAAAAAAATAAAACAAGAAATGCCTAAAAACTCAGGAAAACTACTCAAGCAAAATGAACAAAATGAGCCCCTTCATTCATTTAATATATGAACTTCATCAGAACAGGATGACAAAGTGTATTACATAATAAAGAATGTTAATAAGCCAAACAAATAGAAACGTAGTATCAGTAAAATCAGTGAGAAATTTAAAAAATGCACCCAATAATAGCAGACCTATTAGAATATTAGGCAGGCACTAATAAATCAAGCTGTTTTGCAAGAAATATTTAATATTAATGAGGCGGTTGAGCCCTACTGCTTAGATGACCTTTAAAGCAATCTGCCACTTCAACTCTTTAATTTCTAACATAGTATTAAACCTGTCAGTAAATAAACAAGGATCTACTTAATCTAATAAAAAAATAAAAACTTCCTAAAGCTCAAACATTAAATAGCATGCTTTGCTAAAGCATTAGTCACATCCACTCTTTTTATTGTAGCACAATGTTCATAGATCCTTTTATATAAGTATCTTACTGTTTTGCATATATAATAACAGTTGCAGTTTACACAGGAGACTTAATAAACAACTCCAGTACTTTTGCAACTGAATCTTTCTTTACTATAGACAGTTTTCTACAAATGTTTAAAGAAAAACTTTGTGCGTAATTATTAAACCTGCTTTGTTTACACTCGTGACAGGGATAGGTCCCAAAGGCCCACAAACCCCTGCAGTGGTGGTGAAATCACCAAATTCATTCAAAGATTTAATACTGGATACTTTTTTATAAATAAATTGTGGGTGATCGCCCATAGCATGTACAATTACATCATTCCCCAATATAACTTTCAAGTTATCATTCATAATTCTCTTAATATTATAGGAATCCACACAAATGGGGACAGGAAAGGCAAACTTTTGTGTAAGATTCTTAGAAATAACCGTATTCTCCTTAAGGACAAAAGCTGTTAGATAAAAGCAGGGGGAACGTAATACTTCTCCCACCAATAACTTCATCCCTAATCTCAATTAATGTGGTCTCTGGATATCCCCTTTTAATGTACATGTTAATTAAACAATCAGTTTACTTAACAAACAACTCATCAGAACTGAGTAACCTACTTAAATGCATAATCTGACCATGAACAATATTCCTTTTCATAAAATTAGGATGCATGCTGTTATAATGCAAATAGTTGTTTGAAAGTCTGTTCTTACAATAAATAGTACTGGAAAAAAGTTTTAGCTTGAATATCCATAGAAATGCAAAGATCTAAAAAGTTGACAGTTGTTCCAACACTACTGAGATTAACCACCAAACCCCACCTTTAAGATTAGTTTAATCAAAAAATCATCCCTAATACGAGTCCAAATGAAAAATAAATCATCACTATATCTCCTGAATAGGGAGACATATTTAAAACATTCTAACTTAGACAAAACAGTGTGTTCCCACTAACAAAAGTACAAGAATGGCAAATACGGGAGCCATGCTGGCACCCATAGTGACATCACTTTTCTGCTGATAGATTTTACCATAAAAAAAAAAAATTGGTCAGTACCAAACCAAAGAGTAAGCAAATAGTATTAATTTTAATCTGCCAAAAATCAGTGCAATTACTTAAAAAAATTCCTAACAAAGAAAATACCTTATTCCTGATTGATAGAAATATATACATACACTATGCCTATAGTGACAAGCAAAGTCTCCTTTGTTGAGAAGATCTAATTTCTCAATAAATCCAAAAATAACCAGGACTCCTTAAGAAAGCAATCTGTATTCAATGTAAGGGGATTCAATAGACTATCTAAATAAAAAGCTAAAGTGACTGTCTTGTTTTCTTGGCTGACACTATTGGTCTAAAGGGAGGATTGGGCATATCATGCATC
Source organism: Protopterus annectens (assembly GCF_019279795.1). Taxonomy (NCBI): domain Eukaryota; kingdom Metazoa; phylum Chordata; order Ceratodontiformes; family Protopteridae; genus Protopterus; species Protopterus annectens. Next base: position 1,075,800,797 of record NC_056733.1, read on the forward strand.
AAAAGAGACTCAGATGTGGCAAGATCAATATAACCTCAGTTAAGTAATTCTAATTAATTTTAAGAAAACTCTGCCTAATAAAATCTCTACTAGCCAAGGAATAATTCTGCCTGTCATTTAACAACCGATTAATACCAGATTTATAATCATGGTTATTGATAATGCCCAGGCCATTGCCTTTGTCAGCCTTCATAAATTGATAGTCTTTGCAATTTACAATTTCTGAGGGAACACAATGCATAAAATTAATGTTTACTTAAATTATAATATTTATTTTGTGGTTTCTTACTTATAAAAGACTGACTGTCCCATAGTCACATATCTAAAAAAAAACATTAACAGTTGGTGATTTTTATTTTATTTTTTTTATTTTACATTTGTTAACTGGGAGAGTCCGACTGGACGCAGGTCCATTTTCAGCGGAGGCCCGGGGAGAAAAGCTCCAAGTTAGTTAATTTTCAAGTTGGTTAAATCATTTAGTACAGATGTAATAAGCATCAATAGAGGTTAATGTCAAAGTTACAAGTTGTCAGTGTGATTCTATGCAGCAAATAGTCATATACAGTTAATTATCACATGATACAGAGGTCACATAAAAATGATTGCTAGATTCATAGTCTACACAATAGGTCATATGTAGGCAGTCATACAAAAAGTATTTTTTTTTTTTTTAGTAGGGAGAGCATCAAAAGAGCAGGTGTTTACTAGGAAAAAGTTCTAGAGTTGGTTGTTTAATTGTTAGCATACAATTTGAGAGATAGGTAGTCTTAGATTAGGAGGTTACTGTTTATTAGGATTCAGTTTTGTAAGGAAGAATTCTTCATTCATATGGCCAGTAGAGGTTAATTCTACAAGGAACTTTACAATGCTTTGTAGGATGAAATATATAGTTTAGGGTTAGCCAGACTAGGCTTTCAGATAGAAATATCTTCTTTGGAAACTGTTTTAATTCAATCAAAAATTAATTTTAAATTGCGCTACCTGATAATATTTCAAATCAATAACCATGTCTGTAGTATAAGCTCTAGAAGATGGAATAAAAGAAAATCCTTTTTCCAAGATGCTAACCTGTTCAAAACTTAATGTTAATTAAACCACTCATGTTGTACAGTTTGCAAAAAGGAAATACTTCCTTCATCCCCTCTCCTTGGTTCCTTGGTTTATGCCTCATTGTCCCAATCCCTGTAACTGAAAAGGGGAGGCCATAGTAAAAAGGTTACCATTGTTATTTATGGTATTTCTAATAGGAATAACATTGGGATTAACTTTACCACTTACAGTTTGATAAACTACAGCAACATCATTGGACAAAGGTGGAAACTCATGAATGTCTATTTTATTAACAGGAAAACTGGCAACCCCAGTATCCAATGTGCTAACGTTAGAGACAGCTACAGTATCTTTAAATAAATACAACTGGTCGTTAGCATAAGATAAAGAGGCTAGTCAGCTTGTTGTGTTTTCTTTTTATCATTGCAGCAATATGTCTCTGTAATTTTGGCCCAATACTATCGTACAATGATTTAAATCAAAAGAAATTAAAGTAATTCAAGATCAAACTATTAAGTTCCAAAACGTGTGCAATAAGATGAGCAGCCTTTTTTTTCATTAAACCTAATTAACAGTTTCAATGCTTCATTTCCTGTATTGTTATAAGGAAAGAAGCTCATTAGAAATCCAATCATTTGTAGATAAACCCTTAGGAAACCTGCAACACCTTAGGCATAATTATTTTTTGGCTAGTAGAGATTTTGTTAGGAAGAGTTGTTAGGAAGAGTTTTCTTAAAATTAATAACTCTTTATTAGAATTACTTAACTGAGGTTATATTGATCTTGCCACATCTGAGTCTCTTTTGGTGGATGAACCACAAGTGGGCATTTTGTTTGGAATACCCAAAATACATAAGGATATGTCCAATTCTCCCTTTAACCCTCAGTTTGGGAGGGTGGCCTAATGGTTAAGGTGTTTGCCTTACAAACACAAGGTACAGGGTTGGAATCTCACAGAGGATAACTGGCTAGGCTTAAAATGGCTCACAAGGGCAATTAGCCTAGTACTAACATATGAACCATATAGACCAATAGTGTCAGCCAAGAAAAGCAAGACAGTCACTTTAGCTTTTTATTTAGATAGTCTATTGAATCCCTTTACATGGAAAACAGATTGTTTTCTAAAGGAGTCCTGGGTATTTTTGGATTTATTGAGAAATTATATCTTCTCAGGGAAGGAAACTGTGCTTGTCACTATAGACATATTGCCTTTATATACTTCCATGAACCAGGAGTTAGGTATTTCCTAGGAAAAAGAACATTGTTCGTGGTTAGATTAGGTGATATTGTACATGGTGTGAGTGATCACCCTCAATTTATTTACAAAAAAAGTGTCTAGTATAACATCCTTGCTTGAATTCTGTGATTTCATCACTACTACAGGGGTTTGGGGCCTTTAGGGACATACCCCTGGCACAACTGTAAACAATACAGGCTTATTAATTCTGCACAAAGTTTCTTCTTTAGACATTTGTATAAAAATGTAAGGCCATGGAACGTATCATAATGGACCTCATAAATAAAGACATAGGTGACCTCCAAACCCTTTCAGCTTTGTCAAGGGAAGATCCTGTCTGTTAAATCTGGTGGATTATTTTCAAAAATTTGAACAGAGCTATTGATGAGGGCAAATCTGTGCACATAACATACCTCGACTTGGCAAAGGCTTTTGACACAATACTACACTCAGGCATTACTGACAAACTTAGCAAACTGAATGTAAGCTAATTCTTTGTAAGATGGGTTGCCAACTGATTCACAAACTGAACACACACACTATCAAAGTAGGCGACTGCACATCAACCAGCAGCTCTATCATCAGCGGGGTGCCACAAGGGTCAGTGCTGGGCCCCCTACTGTTTGGTATATACTTCTCAGAAGTTCAGGTCAAAACTAAGGGATTGTGGCTTACCAAGTGTGCAGATGACTCCAAACTGGATGCAATTATTGAATCCCCAAATGATGTCAGTATACTCCAGGAGGGTCTTATGCAGACCAACAACTGGTGTCTTAGTCACGGTCCTCAAACTGAATGCAAAGAAATGCATCATCATTACCTTCAGCACAGACAATGTCCCTTCACACTATCAAATCAACAGCAATACCCTAAGTACCCACAAGGTGGTAAGGTACTTATTTATTTTATTTACTTTTTAATATTTGCTAACTGGGAAAGTCCAACTTGGAATGAAGCCATTTTTCAGCAGAGGCCCGGGAGAAACACTCCAGATGCATGTCTTTTTAACATGGGAGGAAACTGTAGTACTCAGAGGAAACCCACATGAACACAGAGAGGACATGCAGACTCCACACAGAAGGCACCCCAGCTGAGAATTGAACTGGAGAACCTCTTTCTGTGAGGCCACAACATTACTGCTGCATCACTGCGCCGTCCATAGTTCATCGGATGTGGGATCACAAGTTGACCTCATCCTTAACTTCAGCCACCATTTGTCTGCTGTAGTAAGGAATGATTTCTACATAGCACACTTGATTAGTGAAGCCGTCGCCTCTAGAGCAAAAGAGGTTATAACCCCTCTATACTCATCACTAATCTGGCCAATAATTGAGTATAATGCCCTGTTTGGTATGTACTGTAGAAAACACCTGCATTAATTGGACAGACCTTAGAGGATTCTAACAAAGAAGATCAAGGGACTCCAGCAGGTGCCATACACAAACCGACTAAAGTCCCTGTCACTTTATTCTGTATTGTATAGACTTCTTAGAGGAGACTTATGCCCGGCTTACAGGGCAATCTCAGTCCCAAACCTAATTAACTTGCTCTATATCTGTAAATCGACCAGGACATGGATCACCCATTCCAGGGACCAAATATGGTCTGCAACTTAAATAGGACATGCTGGAGGGACAGATTTATCTCCCAAACCTAATGAACTTGCTGTATATCTGTAAATCAACCAGGACTAGGATCACCCATTCCAGGGACCAAATATGGCCTGCAACTTAAATAGGACATGCTAGAGGGACAGATTTATCTCCCAGTGACTGCTGCATATTTGGAATAGGCTATCTGTTTATGTGAAACAGAGAATCTTTATGACACTGTTCAAAAGGATCCAGGACTTGTGGATGGGGCACAATAAATTCTTACTGGGAATAGTGCCCACAGCTCTCCTAGACATGGGCAGCTGTTACTAAATGCAATCTTGGGTATTAACTAACATTTCTATGGTATTACAGTAGGATGAAACGACTATGCTTGAAATAACCTCTGGGTTTATAGCCTAGTAATCTCCTATGATCCTATGTATATGTACCTCTGGGAATCATATGTGTTTTTATTTGAAATTACATTATTGGCTTTATAAATGTTACCTTGTGGGGCTGGTTTCTTTTCTTTCTGATGTTTGCCTTTAAAGGTTAAGAGAACATCATTTCTAGAGTGGGTGAATTGGAAAATGTATTGCATTAGTGCAATGTAGTATGTTTCATTGGGTCCCTATTAAATTATCAAATGTTTCAAAGTTTGAATGTCATATGGTCGAAACCATATGATTGAACTTTGAAAAGTTTGAAGGTGAAAGGCAACGGCTCCATACGCGAAGAATGGGAACATTTCCCTTTTCTGTACTTAAGTGCGGTTTTGGAGTTAGTATATTTAAGTAGGGGGGTGTGGGGGTGTAGGGGGGCTTGCCTCCCTGCTCAGAGCATTAAGGTAAGTGTTTTTTTTACGTTTTTATTATATATTCGAAGATTCAGGTTTTGCTCATATGTTGTCGAACATACCAGGTTCGAAATTTTGAAGTTTCAAATATATAATATAGACCCTGTTTCATTTGATTGTGTGAGAGTGATTGTATATATATTTGATTGTTTTTTTCTTAAATGCTTGTTTCATTAGTCTGTTAGTATGTCTGAATTTGTGTGTATGTAAGAGATAGTATAATACAATATATACCAGAAGCATAGCTGGTTCAATCAGCACCATTTGCGGGTACTCTGAACCAGTGCCCCCATCCCCTCAGCTCTTGGCTCTTCAACTGAAAAACACTTAACTGTAATAAGCCAATCACTACATTGCATACAATTGGCTTATTAGAGTTAGATCTACACTCCCCTTCCCCCATTTATCTATTGAAGAGCAAATAAAAAAAAAGACAGATGTTCCATCTACTGGAACACCAACCAGGTGTCCAGATGCATGACACTCTTCCCCCCTCCCTCTTGCCTCAGCTATTCAGGTCCTATTTCTGTGCCCTGCCCCCAACCTTCATTCAACGTATTTCATTTAAAATTTGTACTTTTAGCAAATAGTTTGCTGCAGTTTGAAAGTGTAACAACCAGTTGCTACAATTTACACCCTCCCTGAACAGAGCACTACAGCACTCATGTTTTACTTTTAAACAAAAAAATATATATTTTTTAAACTGTAGCAAACTGCTTGCTACAAATGTTGCATACAGTTTACCACAATTTATACCCTGCCTACACTGAGCACAACAGTGCTTATGTTTTACTTAAAAAAAACTTTTTAAACTGTAACAAACTGCTTGCTACAAATGCAGCAAACAGTTGATGCAGTTTATACCCTGCCTGCATGGAGCATTACAATGCTCAAGTTTTAGTTAAAAAAATTACTTTTAAACTGCTTACTACAATTGACTACACACAGCACATTTAAAAATTGTACTTTTAGCAAATAGTTTGCTGCAGTTTGAAAGTGTAACAACCAGTTGCTACAATTTACACCCTGCCTGAATGGAGCACTACAGCACTCATGTTTTACTTTTAAACAAAAAAAATATATATATTTTTTTAAACTGTAGCAAACTGTTTGCTACAAATGTTGCATACAGTTTACTACAATTTATACCCTGCCTACACTGAGCACAGCTTAAATGTCTTTAACAGACACTGTACAAGTTCAGCTGTTTTCATAAGAACTTAAATTTTCACATTGGTGGGTACCCTTGATATATTTCCACTGTACCCTTTTCAATTTACTCATGCTTGTTTTCTTATAAGGTTCCCATATTGTTATTCCATACTCAAGTTTGGGGCTACTGAAACGATAACTTCATCATTCCTGATGCCCTAGACTTTACAAATCTTTTTTAGACAACCTATAGTTCTATAACTGTCATTAACCAATTGTTTGATATGATTAGAAAAACTCAAAGCTGGATCTATCCATATACCCAGGTCCTTAAATGAATCTACAGTTTCAATTACTATGTGCTGTAGTAAATATTCACCTTTCAGTTTATGTCTGCCAAATCTCATATGCTTAGTTTTTGACTAGCATATTATTCTCCTGTGCCCTAAGGGACAATTTACTTTGAGTTAATCTTAAATGTGGGTTACTACCAACATCAGCTTTAATAAATAAGTAAAAAGGTAGTTTAGCTATGAAGCTTTGCCAGAAAAATAAACTGAGAAAACCAAAGTAACAACAACCACTTGAGTTGGCTTTATATATAAACATGCAATGTCTTCTGATGATCTCAGCAGTTGCTGTTTTGTTATGTTTATTGAAAGAGGATGCCCCCCCCCCCCCATAGCATATTTTACAGGATTGATATTTTTACTAATTTTTGTTACACTAAATAGGTCATTAACTAGTTTATTTTATTTTCAGGTTATGCAGAAGACCCATGGACAAGGCATTAATTTTTAAATTTTTGTTTCCTATTAACAGCATGTATTCATATTGTAACCTTTTGTCATAAAACATTATGTAAAACAGAATGGTTAGACAATGAGGATGTCATTTGGCTAGTAATGTCTCTCAGCAATACACTTGCCCTCCTGCACCTGAGAAGCTTCTTGTGGTTCCATCTCCTTCTGTTAGCTGCATGGCTAGTGTTAACATGCCTAACTGAGTGTAACAAGAAGGCCATCCAGTTTTCCCACAAGCAGAAAGCAGTGCTCAGAGGTGAAGTGATATATTTTGTTGCAGCAACATATGGTTTACTATATTGAAACTTTGGACTATATCAGACCTTCATCAGGTGCCAATATGCTGTTTATGTTGTATAAACTGCTTTACTAACTGCTTGGACATAGGAAGGGTATACATAATAAATCTTGTTTCCCCTTTGACTATAAGAATGTGACATAGGGCTCGCATAGTACAAAGCTCTTTTAACATCTGTATATATCCAATAAAATGTATCACAACATCAGTGACATTTAAAGTTTTCAGGTAAGGCTGAGATAACTACACAACAAGTTATCATGCATTGCTGACAATGTTACATTTTGTTAAGGGTACAACTATATATACAGTATAAATGAAAAGCATATTAAAAATACAGGGTGGGAGGATGGCATAATGGTTAAGGTGTTTACCTGGCAAACATAAGGTGCAGGGTTTGATTCTCACGTGGGGTAATTGGCTAGGCTTAAAATGGATTAGCCTAGTACTAACCTATGAACATCTGAAATCAGAGAAAGGAGGCTCTATGGTTTCAGTTTTTAATGGAATGTTGCACCCTAAATATATGCTCCTATAGTTTTAACAGAGTTATTTACCAGTGGTACTAAGAATAGCCATGATTTACAGAAATAATAACAATAATGAAATATTTAAAAAATCAGGGAATAAGAATGTGGAAGGCATTTTTGCAAAAGCATTGTTGCGTGTAGTGTTTCAGCTGAAAACCCATTGGGTGACCTACCCTTTACCGTTTTAAAGTGCCACCATCAGGTTCCTAGTATCTCTGGGAATTCCAAACATTACTTCCTGTGGGGGAGGACAGTGGTGAAGGCTTAGGAAGCAAGACTCCACTGGGTTCCTGAAGGCTGGGATGTAACATATCCCTTTTTAGCAGCAGGATTTTCTACTTTCTTGGTCTATTTCCTCCAATAACGTTGAGCATAGTGCACTCTCCTGCTTGTGGCTACCTTTATAGATTGGTTGTTTGTGCTTTATTTCATAGATACAAGATGCCCTGCTGATATGAACTAGTCTTTCAGTAGGTCTTATGGGAGCCGAGAAACAGCAATTCACTGTCAAAGAAATACTTGTCTGCACATATCATTTCTCTCTATATTTGAACATTTAATTTTGTATATATGGTAGAGATAACTAATCGGATCTAGAAATAAACTCATTATCTGTTGCTCTGTAAGACAAGTGTCAAATTAAATACTTAAGAATTACAAATGTCTGTGGGTTTGCAAGAAATGTATTTGTTTGACCACTGAAATGTGTGCTGGGTAAACTGTTCTGTTCACAGGTCTAACAGAAAAAGCTCTACACAGTTAAGTATGCAGATGTGGATGTTTCTAGTGTATATCCAGTAAAGACATAACACTAGCTGAAGACACACACACACACACACACACACACACACACACACACACACACACACACACACACACACACACACACACACACACACATACACATGCAAGCTCTCCACCATTTCATGACTCCCTCTCTCTCTCTCTCTCTCTCTCTCTCTTTCTCTTTCTCTCTCTTCTTGTCAGTGTAACTTTATTCTGTTTCTTTCTACCACACTCATTTTTGCTTTACTGGTCATGACATACCTTCAGTTCATCTGGATCAGAAAAGATTTTTTAATAAAACAAGTCCTACCTTGTATTCACTTCAGTACGTCCATCTATTATTCCTTTCTCGGCCTGCTCATTTTTTGCCATCTAAAAGTTAACTATAAACTCGGGAAAGAGGCCATTCTCTCCCTGGAAGTAGTTAATCTGTTGCATTTGAAAGGGATTTTGTTCTGCTTCTTTCCTTACGGTGATGTTTAACCCAGGAGGTACTATATTTACTGTGCAGCACATAGCCACAAACGTTAGCATAAATATCATTTCCACTGCCAAAGAAAGACCACTGAAGTGTTTGTAGTAAGGAGCATGAATGCTTTTTTACACTCTGTCAAACAAGAATGAAAAAGCTTACTGTTAATATTTTAATATAGTGTTCCCTTTCAGATTCTTTCAGCAGGAATTCCATCACCACCAGTTTGAGAAGGATATCATTTTGACAGAGCAGCGCATGAAGCAGTGTGCTTTTCTGTGTCTACGTATGTATCTGTGTGTGTTTTTCTCTCTCTCTCACTCTCTCACATTTACTGAGTCAGCAGATTTTGCTGATGCTAATAGAAACTAAGAACACAGGAGGTACATTATTTATTTGTTAGTTCATTTATTTCGTTAACCAAGAACATTTGAATGGCAATTATCTACTTTCAGCAAGAACCCATAAGGGAAAAGCTCAACAAATTACATAGCCATCAAATGCATAAAATCAAATGAATGATGCAGAGTACATGCACATAGATTCAAACACTGCATTAGAGTTATAATAAGATTTGGAAAATTCGTAACACAAGGGACAGTTACTTAATGTTAGAAATATGTACACAGAATGCAGGCAGAGACAACTAGTATGTAATGATGCCAAGTGAAATGAGAAAACCAGAAACAATAACAGATATAGCACATATCTCTCAATCCCTTAACACAAAAAATCTGGACAAAGCCAAAAAATAATGGGGGGACAAAGCCCCAAAAATAGGGACAAATTTTAAATATTGCTCTATAAAACTTAGAAAGTTACTAGAATAAAATGTTTTGTATTACTGTGCATTTTCTGAAGGATATCAAGTCTGAAGCTCAAATGCCCTACATTATTTAGTGAATTCAGTCCTCACTGATTTGCCACAAAAATCCAGAAAAACTCAAATTTTATGAGGAACAGACCAAAAATAGGAGGCAAAAAATCTGGACAGTTGAGAGGTATGATATAGCAGGATAATCATTTTTGTTGTATCGCTATCACATAATAGACAATAGCAAGGATAAATATTATAAGTGGGTTACGCAAGGGTGGCTCATGCTATTAAACTGCAGGACTGCAGCCCCGCCCCCCAACTGTGAAAAGAAAAATGAAAGTAACAAAAAAGAAAAAAATGAAAATAAAAAGATAGCAACTCCTGGAACTCTGCACATGCATGCTCAGCAATCCCGGAACCCACCACCACTTGTGAAAACTATTCAGATTTTTGCCTCATATTTTTGTTCTGTTCCTCATAAAATCGGTAGTTTTCTGGATTTTTAATTTACTAAATAATGACAGGCATCTGAATTTTAGACTTCATATTCTTCAGAAAGTATGTGGTAACACAAAACCTTTTATTCTAGCAATTTTCAAAGTTTATACGATCAATATTTGAAATGTCTTACTATTTTTGGCGTTGTATTCCCCCATTATTGGCTTTGTCCAGGTGTTTTGTGCTAAGATGTTGAGAGCTATGGTGAGAACTGAATTCAGTAAATGATAGCCATTTAAGTTTCAGTCTTCCTGTCTTTCAAGAAAAAGTTGATCTGGCATACAGGTATGTTGCTCTGACTAGAGTACACAGGGTCCTGGGTTCAAGCCTTGGCAGTGAAATGCATGGTGGTAGCACAGCATTTTATTCTAGCAACATTCCAAGATTATACAAGCAATGTTTAAAATATGTTCCTGGTTTATGGGCTTTTGTCCCCCCTCAATAAATTTTGGCTTTTTCCAGATTTGTTGTGCTGCAAAGTTGAGAGATACAGTTGAGTGTCCAGTGGATTTTACAAGGAGCTGAGAGCCTCAGGAGAAGAGAAGTTTAGTGCTGCTTATGCTAAGTCTGCTTGTATTATTAATAGTACAACAGGTAGTGTACTTGCTTTTGATGCAGAAGGCTGTGGGTTCTACTTCCGCAGTCTGTAGATACATTGCTGATACTGTACTGTGTTGTATTTTTAAAGGAGGTGGATGCTGCAGACCTGAGAATGTCCTCTTTGGTGGAGATACCTAGTAACTATGAACCTGTAATGAGTTTGCCATCCATTCCCTATTGCAATAATACTAGTTTATCATTTTTAATGTAACATAGGCAATTTATTCCTCAAGGGCAACAGGCACTCTATTTGTAGATGAAACAATGAAATATAAAGTTGTTTGGTAGCAGCAACCTCTTCATTAGTTACAAATCTCTTTAATGTGGAATTATTTAGATGACGTTTACTTCGGCAAAGATTGTGCATATTTACTGATACTGATGGATTGCAGAAGTTTGAGTAGACTTTTATGATGGAAATGTTCTGAACTGGGCAGTTTTGTCATTATTGGTGCATACACTGTGTTTCATTGTTTACTGGAAAAAATGTTCAAAACAATAAATTTTAAATGCACTCTTACAACTGTACTGTATTATTCAAGGAATATAATTTAATACAATCAAGAAGGTGTATCAAAGAACACATGTATGTTTCATGTGCAAGGGGCCTATGATTTAAAAACAGCCCAAAGTTAATCTTTATCTGCCACTGGCCAGATGTATTTTCTTTGAATGTGGGTTTCAATGCTGTTTCAATGAATGTGAGTTTCAAGGGCAGAGAAGTGTTAATGCTAAGTCTATTTTCATTGTGAGACTGCTTTGCTTTGTTTAGCAGATGACTTTTAGTATTTGTGCTGTAAATGAAATCCAAATCATCGTAGAAGTAAAGCAATATGCAGATGACAGTGTTTATGGTAAATGGGGAGAAATAGCCAAGTAATGGGACATTGGAATGGCTGCAGGGGAGAGGCCCCATTTGACCAGGATTTGTGAGGGGGAAGGGGGGCAAACTCAAAGACAGCCCAGGTTGAACTATGCCTCTTTACTGTCCAGATTTTCACAGAATGAATAGATCTTTGTTTCTTATTTTTGGTTTGTTCCTCATAAAATTTGTGGTTTTCTGCCAAATCATTTAGGAATGAAGTCACTAAATAATGACAGACATTGTGTTTCAGACGTCATACCCTTCAGAAAATGCATGCTAAAGCAAGACCTGCTATTCTATCAACTAAATTTATACAAGAGCAATTTTTAGTACTGTTTGCATGTTATCCCAATATATTTGGCCTTTTCCAGATTTCCTGCATTAAGAGGTCAAGAGGTACACACAAATAAATTGCTTTATAAAATTAGGTATATCAAAACCTCTCAACTGTCCCTGATTCTGGCTCAAAATTTTGCTCTCCCCCTAATAATCCCTCTGCAAAATGGCAGTTTTGGAAGAAAACATGGAGGGTTTACAATTAATAAATAATTCTAATGATCAGAGTTATAGATTACTTTTATTTCAGAAATGCATGTAGATTCTCTTATTTTGTCAGCTTCTCATGTTAACAGTAGTGTGTGTGTGTGTGTGTGTGTGTGTGTGTGTGTGTGTGTGTGTGTGTGTGTGTGTGTGTGTGTGTGCGTGTGTGTGAGAGAGAGAGTGTGTGTGTGTGTGTGTGTGTGTGTGTGTGTGTGTGTGTGTGTGTGTGTGTGTGTGTGTGTGTGTTGTCTTTCAGCTTTTCCCAGTTAGGGGTCGCCACAGCGGAACTCCTGTCTGCTAATGATCGGCAGTGGATTTTTACAGTGCTGAGTTGCCAGCCCGATGCCCAACCATGCCCCTTCTTTGACAAGTTTTCAGCTGTATTTTGTGGCTATATTATATTTTTGCATTACATTTTTGGTCCGTTTTTATAAAATTGTTGTTTTCTGGCAAATTAGTGGCAAATCATTAAAGATTGAAGTTAAAAAATAATGACAGACATTTGGGATTCAGATTTCATATATTTAAGAAAATTCATACTAATGCAAGACCTACTGTTCTATTATCTTTCTAAGTTTATAAGAGCAATATTTAAAAATTGCCCTTATTTTTGGGTCTTTGTCCCATTTCTATTTATGGCTTTGTCCAGATGTCTTGCTCTGAGGTTGAGAGGTATGACAAATGTGTCAGGGCCATCACCATCAGCCAGAGTAATTTCAAATTGTGACATATTTGTTGCACCCTACTCCTCCATGTAGTGATACTGGATGTGTCCAAGTAAGGCAAGGAGCAGTTATGCTTTGTAAGTTTGCAGAGTATCCCCCCATCCAAGGTAGACACCAGTACTAAAATTGCTTTTCATCTCTCCTTGATTTTGCAGAATGTTTTGGTTTTTCTGTCATATCTTTATACTGTTGATTTATACTTCTTATTCAGAAAATGATTGTTTGTGCAGTGCCTGTTGCTCTGTGTCTAAGTAGCAATGCTTTAATGACCATCAGGTAATTTACGGAATTTAATAGAATCAATAGATTGTGTAGTGATAAAAGAGATAGAAATGTTGAATTGGAAGATAGTTTTTTGAGATTTAAAGAGAGAGAATATGATGAAGTGTATCTGAGAGAGAGTTTAAATAAAGTATTAAATAGTAAGTCACTGAAATGTGGTCGGATATGGCATAATAATTATAAAAAGAATGAGCAGGATAAAAATATTTATTTTACAACTACTTATTCAGTTATATCTGATGAAATTACAGATATGATCAAATCCAGTTGGAATATTATTAACAAAGAAGTAGATTGTTTACAAAATAAGAAGTTATTATTTTCTTTTAATAGGGGAAGAAATATTAAAGATTTTATTGTACATAGTAGGTTTCATAGACCAAAACTGGAAATAATGGGAAGAATAAAAGAAAAAGGCACAGCTATATGTGGTAGATGTAGTATTTGCAGTTTTGTTACACTAAAATTTGATAAAATTAATAATAAGAAACTAATGAAAGCTTTACTTGTAATAGTCAAAAAGTTATATATTCAATTAAATGTACTTGTAATAAATTCTACATAGGGGAAACAAAAAGAAGTTTCGCTTGTAGAATAAAAGAACACATAAGGGATATTAAAAATTATAAATTATCTAGTCCTGTAGCAGTACATTTTAATGAAGTACATAATGGAAGTGTGGAAGGTTTTCAGGCTACAATTTTAGATAATGTAATATGTAATAAGTTCATGACAGATGAACAAGTTAAACTATTATTAAGAAAAAAAGAGGCTTTTTTGATTTTAAAATTTAACACTATGTTTCCTGTTGGTCTGAATCAAGAATGCTTTTGGAAAAGCTTTGTATAGGTGTGTTAAACTGAGCTTTATGTTCTAATAAGGTTCAATTAACTATGTAATATAAGTCATTAATCTATTATTCAATTAAGTATATGTGTATATAAACTGTGAGTTTTTCTTTATTTGATGTACTCTGTTAAAGGCTTGTTGGCCGAGGCGCTAGAGATTTTTACTGCTGTTTGGTGAATAAATTTCCTTCTTTGGAATTGCTGGATTGCTGCTGTGGTTTTTACTATATTCGCTACTGTTGGTTGCTGTGGTTTATGAAGTATGACCAGTGATTCCATGGTTGGTTTACCTAGGATTTTCCTAGATACTCCTTCGGAGACTTTATCTAAGAATATGGATACTGCACTGAAAAGTGGAGAAATTGCAGCTGGTTCAAATGCTACAGGTATGGTGTTTGTTCGTCAGGAAGGTGTTAATGTGAATGATACGGAAAATGGGGTATTAAACAAATGGACTAAAGATAGGAAATTATGGAATCAGAACCCCTTTTCAAGAGTTGGCAAGAAAGCCGACTCATTTCATAATCCAGAAGTATCAGAGATGTTATCACAGATAGAAAAGTTGTTATTTAAAGAAACTGCGACTTTTCTTAACTTTCAAAGTATGCAGAGATATGAGGAGTTGGCAATTACTCCTCGTGGGCTTAGAGCTATCAAAAATCCATCTACTCCCTTTGACTTAACTGTTGCGGAAGAACGTACTTTTCATGAAAGGTGGATAACCGTGGCACATAACTGCAGTTTGGAGTGGGTGCACATATTAGTGGAGCGTGATCTCTTTAAGAAACAGAAGTTGAAGGAGGAGATTAAAGGGTTGTGTCAGAACGTAACCAATGTTATATCCCAAGATGAACTTCAAAGTTTCCTTATTAAAACTAATGAGCAGCTGGTGAGCTATGAGAAGGAACTAATTGACAGAAAAAAAAGGTAAATTAGTTCGCGATATACGCGACTATGATAACAAAAGAGCGTTTTTTGTGGCGACGAACCCTAAAGGGAGAAAACCACAGGTTCAGTTCGAACAACAAAGGAAACCGACTTATCATACATCCAAAAGGGCTCCTACGTTGGGTGAAAGTATGGTTTCGGGTACTGAACCCGATACAGATGAAGACTTCTCATATTTACCGCCAGCTGGTAACAACACCTATTTGAATTCATTTCGTGAAGCAAACAAGGGAAGAAAACGGAGTTGGAATGGGGCAGCACAGGGCTACTATCAAGAACCACGTACATACCAAAGGACTAATAAACGGGGTAAATGGGACTAGTAGAACTGATTTGTGTTCTACATGTGAGTATGTGGTCAATTTATCTGGTATGGAGCTCTCAGAGGCTCATGTATCTGTATTAACTAAAGGTCTTAAATATATACCTACTGTTCTTCCCCGTTTACATGTTTTAAAGAGTGATATATTTCGTTTTATGCGAAAGATAAAACTGGCGCACTTTTTTTCTTCACAAATGGTAATGAATAAGGAAGATATTGAAGTTGATGTATGTAGTAGTAGTTCTAATGACAGTTTTTATTCCTGTTGTTCGGGGGAAAATGATGATTATAATGCCTATTGTAAATTAAACACTGATAATATTCAAGTTAAAAGTGACTTTGTTCCATTTTGCAATAATGAAAGTATACAGTGCTTAGATAAATCATTGAATCACAATGTGCAAATAATTTATGATAAATTTATAGGTCGAAAGAAAAGAAGTGTTGTATATAATTTGAACCGAATACAATGGCGTGCATTAAGTGAACTAAGCAGTAATACACAAATGGTATTTAAACCCGCCGATAAGGGCGGTAAGTTAGTTATGATGCATTATACACAATATTTATCTATGTGTTATGAACATCTGAATGATAATAGTGTATATCAATGTATAAATATAACTGAATATAATACATCTCAAAAAATATATTATGATTTGTTAGAAAAAGGCAAAAGATTACATTATTTTTCAGTTAAGGATGTTACTGATAAACTGGCTATAAAAAATCCTAGAATGCCATGTTTTTATTGTTTGCCGAAAATCCATAAGGATTTATTGAATCCACCAGGGCGTCCTATTGTTTCGGCCAGTGGGGGCTTTTTGAATAATATTTCCTGTTTATTACATGAGGTTTTACTTCCATTGGTAATAAAATTGCCTTCTTATGTGAAAGATGTTTTTCAATTTCTGACAAAAGTCTATCAGACTATATGGAATGAGAAAATGTTTTTTGTAGTAGTAGACGTAGTAAGTCTCTATACTAGTATTAAACATTGTGATGGTATTAGAGCTATGAAATATTTTTTAGGTGAAAGTCCAATGGCTGAATATATTACTGAATTAATGATGATGTGCCTTCAAAATAATATATTTGAATTTGATGGTCAGTTATATAGGCAACAACAAGGAACAGCTATGGGGGCTCCATTTGCCCCTTGTTATGCAAATATATTTATGGGCTTATTTGAGCATGAATATATCTATACTAACCAATTCTTTCGTACATATGTAATACAGTATTATAGATACATAGACGATCTTATTTTTATCTGTAAAGGTGGTCATGACCTAGTGGATCAATTTATTTGTCAAATTAATGCTAATAATGTAGGAATAAGATTTGATGGATTACAAAAAGGCACAAAAGTACATTTTTTGGATGTAGAATTAATAGGGGATAGTCACCGACGGAAGGTAATCTCCAAAATATATAGGAAATTCCCTAGTAGTAATAATATATTGCATGGGGAAAGTTTTCACCCAGGGCACACCATGAAATCTATTCCATATACGGAATTTAATAGAATCAATAGATTGTGTAGTGATAAAAGAGATAGAAATGTTGAATTGGAAGATAGTTTTTTGAGATTTAAAGAGAGAGGATATGATGAAGTGTATCTGAGAGAGAGTTTAAATAAAGTATTAAATAGTAAGTCACTGAAATGTGGTCGGATATGGCATAATAATTATAAAAAGAATGAGCAGGATAAAAATATTTATTTTACAACTACTTATTCAGTTATATCTGATGAAATTACAGATATGATCAAATCCAGTTGGAATATTATTAACAAAGAAGTAGATTGTTTACAAAATAAGAAGTTATTATTTTCTTTTAATAGGGGAAGAAATATTAAAGATTTTATTGTACATAGTAGGTTTCATAGACCAAAACTGGAAATAATGGGAAGAATAAAAGAAAAAGGCACAGCTATATGTGGTAGATGTAGTATTTGCAGTTTTGTTACACTAAAATTTGATAAAATTAATAATAAGAATTTTGAAACTAATGAAAGCTTTACTTGTAATAGTCAAAAAGTTATATATTCAATTAAATGTACTTGTAATAAATTCTACATAGGGGAAACAAAAAGAAGTTTCGCTTGTAGAATAAAAGAACACATAAGGGATATTAAAAATTATAAATTATCTAGTCCTGTAGCAGTACATTTTAATGAAGTACATAATGGAAGTGTGGAAGGTTTTCAGGCTACAATTTTAGATAATGTAATATGTAATAAGTTCATGACAGATGAACAAGTTAAACTATTATTAAGAAAAAAAGAGGCTTTTTTGATTTTAAAATTTAACACTATGTTTCCTGTTGGTCTGAATCAAGAATGCTTTTGGAAAAGCTTTGTATAGGTGTGTTTAACTGAGCTTTATGTTCTAATAAGGTTCAATTAACTATGTAATATAAGTCATTAATCTATTATTCAATTAAGTATATGTGTATATAAACTGTGAGTTTTTCTTTATTTGATGTACTCTGTTAAAGGCTTGTTGGCCGAGGCGCTAGAGATTTTTACTGCTGTTTGGTGAATAAATTTCCTTCTTTGGAATTGCTGGATTGCTGCTGTGGTTTTTACTATATTCGCTACTGTTGGTTGCTGTGGTTTATGAACCAGTACTAAAATTGCTTTTCATCTCTCCTTGATTTTGCAGAATGTTTTGGTTTTTCTGTCATATCTTTATACTGCTGATTTATACTTCTTATTCAGAACATGATTGTTTGTGCAGTGCCTGTTGCTCTGTGTCTACGTAGCAATGCTTTAATGACCATCAGGTAATCTTGTCTGAGATTGTAAGATGCAAGTAAGCTTTAATAAGTCAACATTGAAAGCCTTTTTGTTTTTGCCATGCAGAGAATATTTACATAACTAGATAACATATAAGACTTAGGTATTGAAATGCATATGACAGTATTTGTAATAAAGGACAGGATTATGGTATTTTCAGACGCTTGTTACCTTTGTTGGAGACTTGCAGTCATCTTTGCAGGATTTACCCATAAACTAAACAGAATAACCTGTGCAGTAATCCTTTAAGCAATTTATCTTGAGCTTGTTTCTTGTTTGCTGTTTATTTTTTACTTTGATCATGTTTTTCTCATGAAACAAGTAGATAGTTGTTGTCAGGTAGCAAGTCTTTTTTGGATAAGAAACATTTTTACAAGTGGGGGTATCACAGAGATTGCTATTTTCAGCATTTTACTTTGTACTTTTATAAAGATGAATATAAATTATAATTAGAACTGCAGTGCAAGAAGCGGTTTGAGTTGAGTGCTGCTTGTTTTTTTTATACTTGATTTTGACTGGCATTCCAGTAATGTATTTAAAAAAAGTAATTTATTTTTTCCTGCCTCACAACCTTTTTGTTTTCATCTAGATATTAAGTAAGCTGTCATGTAGCCAATGCATTGAAATATTTTTTTCTTCTACATTTCATTTTGTCTTGATTGAACTCTCATAATGACCGTTTGGCACCCAGGGCAGTGTATGTAATTAAAGTCCCATTTTTTGTGTTTTTGAGCATAGCTCTGCCCCTTTCCACACCCCTTCCCCTTGGCCCCACCCATTCAGCTGCCTCCTGCAGCCCCGCCTTGATTTGAAGTCACCAGCCACCATAGAAACCAATATTTTCATACCTACTGATGCAAGATCAGCTAGAGAAAAGATGCATAAGAAGTAAATAATTGTGTAAAGCAATATGTGTTTTCAGTTTGATGAACTGAGAAGGAATGATTAGTGCACATTTTTTTTCTTTCCATCCTATGATCAACCCAATGGGTCTCATTTCTACACTGAACATACTCCTTCATTTCTTCTGCAGAGTGAAGTCCAAACCTATTGATTCTTGTCTGGATGAGAACCCTGCAACCCCCTTAGTTGCTGGGTAGTGGCAAGAATTTAATGAGTCCATTCATTTCTCTTGGTAATCAATAGTAGGAATTACAGAGTGGGTTACTCTCCCAATTACACAGATCACTATTACCTAGGTGTGTGCATGTCTGACTCATACACATGGGTAGATATATCTGGCTTTACCAGCAGCATGGTGTTGCTTTAACTCATGTTGACAACTAATCGCCACACTCAATGGCAATGGGTTGAAGCATATATGTAGTTAGATTGTGGGTTTCCCATGATGCTATTCAAATATGGATTGTTGAAGCAAAGGCTGAAAATTACCCATCTATCTCAGACAGCCCATCTAAGAGAGCTGGGTCACTTATCTCAGTTTTGACACTTCAGTTAAAAACATGGATTCTCCAAGTCAGTTTTCTGGAAAAGAAGTTTTGGCAAACAGTATTGTGCAGGGTTAAGGTTATGAACCATTAACATGGAGCTTGCTGTAGTACAGGGTTTGTTTTCCCCCAACTTCTATTTACAATACAACTTTCAGCAAGTCACTCAACCAAAGAATGTTACTGAGCTGAGTCTGAAAAATAACCCAGTTAACAAATACAAACAAGATAACTAACAGAAAAACATACAAGTAAACACACCTGTCAAACGAAGAGTATAATGATGGAGTGTACCATTCAAGGAGGATTGTAATGGCAGTATATTAATTACAGATGAATAGGACTGAAAGTGCTAACCTCAGTTGCAATGTTATGCTTAAACGCAAGCTAGATTTATAAAAGACACTCACTGATGATTTCTGAAACCATGTTAAGTAACAAACATGACTACTCTAGTATAGTTTTGCTCAAGACCAAGTGCGGATGTCAACAGAAATATATCTCAGCAAAGACAAAAGGAGCATAAATGAGGTTGGAGGAAGGAAAGTTTTTTGCTGTGGTGACTCTAGTATGATCAATTATAAACTTTTTTTTCCTGTAATGTATACAGATTTTTTTTGGTAACATTTTATGGTGACCAATTTAATAAGCATGTCATATTTTAGTTGTTGACTTAAAATGACCCCTAGAAACTTGACAGAAGCAATTATATCTAATGTGGACTTATACTTGGCCATTATATATGACCGAGACCTGCATGGATCTAGAAGATAACAGAATATCTTTGACATTTTATTTTTTTTTTTTTGCTGTACCTTGGAATACTTGAAGTTGCTAAATGTTTGTTTGTGGATTTTATCTTTTGTATTTTCTTTAAGTTTATTATTACATTTGTATTGTACAGATGGATTGGACAATACATACTCTCTTCTAGATATAACAGTAACATCAGTTATCAGAGCCAGATGCTTGCTTGACATTGCTAGGACCTCAGTGAAAAGTCACTTTATTAATGTGATCCTTGCTGGACCCCAGTAGGTAACAGGAAAGGAGACAAAGTCTCATTACCCTATCTAACTATGTGGATTCTATCTTGAAGATAAAAAAAAACTACAAAAGGTTTTTGACAAAATAACATAGTTCGATCACTTTAGATAAATCAAAAATAATGCACTTATGGCACATCCTGTACTTAACTTATTGTAACAAAAATGATTGAAGCTTAGAAAGCCAGTTTCAGTAGAATGTGCAGATTAAAAGTCATACAGAAAGAGATGGAAATTATCTGATTTTACAAGAAAAGACAGATACCAAAAAAGTTGAGCGTGAATGCATATTCTGAGGACTTTGGAAACTAGACATGATATTGGAAGTAGATAAAGGTATGAATGCTTCCACTTTCATTTACCTATTGTGTGACTCTGAAGAAGTCATTTAACCAGACATTTCTGCCTGGTCAGTCCAAAAATGGACAATCTGTCCAGTGGGGCTATTTGGTCAACAAATAGGTAAATTAAAAAAAAAAAAAACTATCATAGACGTACGTAGGTTCTACTTTATGGAGCAGAACAACCATGGCTGTTTTCAGATGATTGTGATGTAATTTTCTTTTTTTAATTTCTCCAAGTCTTTTGGGTTTCTAATACCATGACAGGAATGGACCCCATCCCTAAGTCAAAGTATGATTAAAGTTCATGAAATTAGCATTGTTTCAGTCTTTGATGTCAGCCAGAAGTGCTCTTCGCAGCACCCACAATGTGCCCAGTAATGACTCCTTCTGCAATTCATACTGGGTTACATGTATTGGTAACTTGTCTAAATATGATTGTAGATTCTTTTTTATAAGACCTGTTACTCTTACTACTATTGGAAATGTCTGGCTATCTTTCTTCCACATTGTTCTCATTTCTGCCTGCAAATCCTGGTATTTTATGACTTTGTGTCTCTCTGTACACATGACACTATAGCCACTGAATGTGGCGATTTCAGTGATCAATGGTACTTTTGTCTTCTTTTCATGGACCACTATATCCCTTTTCCTAGCATCTATCTTTTGAACTGTTGGTAATGGATGGTCCCATGTGATATAAACTTCATCATTTTCTGTGATACTTTGTGGCTCTTACTTCCAGTGTTTTTCAGCCACTTCAATAGCTTAATGTTTGCACAATCCCCAGTGCAACAGTCTTGCCACATTATTATGCTTTTCAGTATACAGTCCTTCTGCGATTAGTATGCCACAACCAGCAATGAGGTGTGCACCTGTTTCCAAATCAGTTTTACAAAACCTACATTTGTCTGTTTCTCCCACATGTTCAATGGACTTTGTAGACCAGCATGTATGTAGCCCACTATCTTGAGCTGCCAATCTTAACCTTTCATCTCTTGGTTTGAATTCTCCTCTCCTTAACTATTTCTGCATTTGTTCCTGATCAACATGAGATTCTTCCGGAAGTTTTCTATACTTGCAACTATATTTATACATTTTCCACATTTCTTGCTTTCTCATCTGGTCCTTTACCTTATATTCTTTCTTTTGTTTTTTGGCACATTCAGTTGCTGCCTGATTTTTATCTACTTCTGATTTGATTTCCATTCCTGCTTGACACCATATGCTTCTGCTAGATTAAGCAGAGAAGTCATCTTAAATGTATTCTCCTCATGTACAAATCTTTCAATACATATGGGTCTTGTGAGGTCAGCAGATATGTGTGGAATCCCACGATTGCAGATCTATACATGTAATCAATTTCAAGGAGGCCCATCCCTCCTTCAGAATGGGGAATATATAATCTTGGTATGCACTGATTTTTATAAATTATTTGCTGGGCATGAAGCATCCTTCTTGTTTTCCTATCTAATCTATTCAGCACATTTTGGGGTCAGTCAACACTCTAAAACTGCAAATTAGCACAGGAAGAGCAAATTGCTTTTTAACTTGGATATTGTTCCTAGATGTCAATGCTGTTTTCAGGATTCATTTAAGTCGTCTAAAGTATTCCTAAGTTTTATTCACATTTGTTTATGTTTTATTGTTGATCCTTCATCAGTTCTCAAATATTCATATACTCCCACTTGCTCAAGTTCTTTTATATCACATTCTTGTCCCAAACTGATGTTTTCTTGGTGCTGCAGTTTTCCTGCTTTAAAGGTTGCTTTTGCACATTTATCAAGAGCAAATCACATTCTTATATCATCTGAAAAAGTTTTGACAACTTGCAGTTGTGCTTTCAGTTCCTCATCTGATGAGCTATACAGTTTTAAATCATAGACAAAGAGATAAGTCTTTACACTTTGTTGTTTTCTAGGAGCCAAATTATAGCCATGACCTCATCTGTTAAGTAGACAACTTAATGGGTTAAGGGAAAGACAAAATAACAGAAGAGATAGACAGACCCCCCTGGAATATCCTCCTTTGAGATTTTATCCCTGGAATAATAACTTGTTCTTTATCATGGCTTAATTGAAAAGTGGTCTGTCACTGTTTCATGGTCACTGTAATGTAGTTGATCAGTGTAGGGTGTATCTTAATTTTTAAGTACTGTTTTATCCATGATACTATCAAATGCTTTTTTATAGTCAGTTGATGCCATGCTTAGATTCTTCCCCTTTTTACAGTTCTCCACTATGACTTTATTTAACAACAAATGATCCTTTGTTCTATGTGACTTTCTTTTATTGCCTTTTTGTTCTACTGCCATAATTGAGTTTTCTTCTAAATGACTATAAACTATGTTGGCATCAATTCCAGTGTATAATTTATACATCGTCAGAAGGCAAGGTGTTGGTCTATAGTTTTTAGGGTAACTTGCAGGTCTACTCTTAATAAGTTTTGTTTTTGTTTTTCCTGTTGTTGGCCAGGTTGGTGTCTGTTCAGGGTGTGCATATAAGTAGTTCTTACTCATGGCTAAATCTTCGTGCAAAGATGTTAATACTTTTAACCAGAAGTTAGGTACTGCATCTGGGCCTGGGACTTTCCATTTGGAGGGTTTCCTTAACTTTGTTTCAATCTCTCTGGCTGTTACTTCATCCCATTAAATATCCTGTACCTTTAAACATCTTATTCTTTATTTTACTTCTTCGACCCATTTAGCATCTTTGTTATGTTCTACAGGATCTTCATAAATATTTCTGCAAAATATATCTATTTCTTCCTTTTTTGGTGGTCTTTCAATTCCTTTTACCCTGTTTCCCATTTCTCTATAAAACGTGTTTGGGTCATCAATAAATTACTTATTTTGTACTTTTCCTTTATATTTATCTGTGTATCTTTTAATTTTTTCCGCCTTTGCTGAGGTTTTTAGCTTGTTATTTGAGATTGTGTGCGATAGATCCTGGTCTGTTCTAATACTGTGCATTGCTTTTATTATGTCTATCTTTCTTAGCATTTTTGTTGATTTGTTCCATCTTCTGTACTCTTCTAACAGTGACACTTCTTGTCTTAATTGCTTTATAGTTTTCTCCATTCGATGCTTCCATGAAGGTATTCAATTTCTCCGCTTCCTTTCCCTTACTACCCTGTGTTCTTGTGGTAGAACTTTATCAGTTATTAATTTAGCAGCACAGTAATATATTTTGTTTACTTCTGTTATATTTCATGAATCTCTACTGACAGTCCTAATTACTGTGTTCATTTGTTTTATGAAACTTCTGCCTTTTGGGGTTTTGTTGACCTTCTGCAGTCTATTTCTCTCATTGAGCTTAATATGTCTATCTCTATTAAATCAAGCAACTCTTCTCGTACCTCGTTTTCTTCTAAACTGAGGGCACATTTTTTTATTTTCCATTTCCTGCGGGCACTCTGTAGAAAGTTCTACAGCATCTTCCTGTGGCACATTTTCTTCAATTTCATCCTGTGTCATCTGTTGTTCTGTCATATGAGAACTCGCTGGCCCATCACTCATCAACATTAACTGCGTCAGAGTTTCCACAGGTTTCTGTTCCTTCTCTAGATGTCTCAAGTGAACATTTATATTGGTTTCTTGTGGAAGGCTCCAAACCATCTTCAAATGACACCTGACTAATTCCTTCCCATGTTACTAGTTTCCCCCTTAATTTGGATATCCATTGCTCTATCCTGTTGTGGTGCTTTCTGAATTAGATTTTCTACACTGAATGCTTCACTTCGCAGGTAATCCATAACCTCAATTTATATTCCTTTAACTTCTCCATTATTAATCTCCTTTTCTACGTTTCCTCTATGTCTTATTTTTTGTGTTGTAAAGTTTTGGATATCCGGATTCCTTTGCTTGTATTTCTCTTTGAATACCTTTGGTGCTACTCTTTTTGTATTGGCTAGTTTTTCTTTCTCTTTTGCATAAATATTACACCACATTAAATCTCTAATTTTTCCACATAGACTAAGTTATGAGAATGGAAATGGGAAAAGCTAACACTTCATTCAGTGAGAAGTGTCGTCTACAAGAAATAACAGCTTCAGGTTAATTACAAGTTTTCAGCATAAACTTCTTAACTTAGAGGATTGTATGTCTGAAGATGTATCACTCAGAGGGAGCATGTGTTTTTTTTTATATGAACAAAGGCAGTGGAGGAATCACCACTCATGAATCTATGACAAAAACAGTCACTTCTACCCTACTGGAAAGGACTACAGTGCTGGCTTTGGTAGCTTTAATTTACAATAATGAATTAAATTAAAATAAATAACATTGCAACTAATAGGGTCATACTAAATGGGTGCATTGTGTCTTTCTGCGGTTGACACAATTAATGTAAAACAATATAATGGCTATACACTCAGTGGTTTGCTGTTTGTGAAAATCAGACTTATCGGTCTAGTTAATAGGGAATTAAACTTTCTCCAAAGTTCTCTGAACCTAATAAAATTTCTCTCTAGTTCTTTTCAGGTAGAGTTACCACTGTATCTTGTCAGCTTGAACTCTTCGACCATAAATTCCCTTATGATCCAAAGTAGGGACTTCCCTTGCTCTTCTAATGCTTACATGTGGGTGGAGAAAGGAAATTAAATTAAGCAAACACAGGAAGCTAAGTCAAAATCAAGTGATTATAGCTGAAACCAGTTGAACTATTTAAACACAAAAATGAAAGTCAGGGCATTAAATGCTTTAGTATTCCTAGAGATGACATAGTGATGTACTTTGTCAGTTTTGGACCACACTTAGTTGGCAGAGATTCTGATATAACCACTGACGCTATCAGCAATCACTGTTGCATGCAAGATATTATCAGACATTGAAGCATGTACTCAGAACAAAATATACTCTCTTTTGATGAATATCAGTCCCCAATATTCACTGTATGAGCTATGCTAAGTCACATAACTGAGCAGGCAGACTAAAATACCCATCTGAGAGTTTCCATTTTGTATTTAAACTAGCTAAAACTAACAGTTCACTTTTGGTGTTAGAAATTAGCCATGAAGAGATGTCATTAACTGTATATTTAGGAGAATCGGGAGGTATGTACATACCTATCACCGACACAGATTTCATCTTGTTGATTTTAGTGAATGTAATACAATTACATAATTTAACCCGCGGTGGTGGTGCTGCGGTTGCATTGTCGCCTCATAGCAAGATGTTGTCCCATTCGATTCTCAGCTAGAGCATCTTCTGTGTGGAGGCATACGTGAATGGGGTGTGCCTTTGTTGAAGGTTGTGCGTCAGGGCTGGTAACTCGGTACGTAAAAATCCACTAACAATCATTAGTGGACTGGAGTTCCACTGTGGCGACCCCTAACCAGGAAAAGCCGAAAGATACAAACAATATGATTGCATAATTGTGTGCTAGCTGGTAACAGTAGTGGAAGGAGGAACAGACATGGATTCATTGTAGTTAACAGCAGCCCTTTTGATCCCATTACAAACACTTTTATGCCTGAACATGCAGTAATCTGCTGGAATAACTTCAGAATGTTTAATAAAGGGATTTACCCATGTCTCAGTGTTGGCTAAGATGCTATATATAGACTATATACTGATTTTGAGGAAGATCAAGTTGTATTATGAATGCTATGTGCAGTAATATTGTTATATATCTTTAGTGCTATGCCATATCATGTCACAAACACTAGGTATATATCTTTAGTGCTATGCCACATCATGTCACAAACACTAGGTATATATCTTTAGTGCTATGCCGTATCATATCACAAACACTAGGTATACATCTTTAGTGCTATGCCGTATCATGTCACAAACACTAGGTATATATCTTTAGTGCTATGGCATATCATGTCACAAACACTAGGTATACATCTTTAGTGCTATGCTGTATCATGTCACAGACACTAGGTATATATCTTTAATGCTATGCCGTATCATGTCACAAACACTAGGTATACATCTTTAGTGCTATGCTGTATCATGTCACAAACACTAGGTATATATCTTTAATGCTATGCCGTATCATGTCACAAACACTAGGTATATATCTTTAGTGCTATGCCATATCATGTCACAAACTCTAGGTATACATCTTTAGTGCTATGCTGTACCATGTCACAAACACTAGGTATACATCTTTAGTGCTATGCCATATTATGTCACAAACACTAGGTATACATCTTTAGTGCTATGCTGTATCATGTCACAAACACTTGGTATATATCTTTAATGCTATGCCGTATCATGTCACAAACACTAGGTATATATCTTTAGTGCTATGCTGTATCATGTCACAAACACTAGGTAAACATCTTTAGTGCTATGCCGTATCATGTCACAGACACTAGGTATATATCTTTAATGCTATGCCGTATCATGTCACAAACACTAGGTATATATCTTTAGTGCTATGCTGTATCATGTCACAAACACTAGATATATATCTTTAATGCTATGCCGTATCATGTCACAAACACTAGGTATATATCTTTAGTGCTATGCCGTATCATGTCACAAACTCTAGGTATACATCTTTAGTGCTATGCTGTATCATGTCACAAACACTAGGTATACATCTTTAGTGCTATGCCGTATCATGTCACAAACACTAGGTATACATCTTTAGTGCTATGCCATATTATGTCACAAACACTAGGTATACATCTTTAGTGCTATGCTGTATCTTGTCACAAACACTTGGTATATATCTTTAATGCTATGCCGTATCATGTCACAAACACTAGGTATATATCTTTAGTGCTATGCTGTATCATGTCACAAACACTAGGTATACATCTTTAGTGCTATGCCGTATCATGTCACAAACACTAGGTATACATCTTTAGTGCTATGCCGTATCATGTCATGAACACTAGGTATACATCTTTAGTGCTATGCCGTATCATGTCACGAACACTAGGTATACATCTTTAGTGCTATGCTGTATCATGTCACAAACACTAGGTATACATCTTTAGTGCTATGCTGTATCATGTCACAAACACTTGGTATATATTTTTAGTGCTATGCTGTATCATGTCACAAACACTTGGTATATATCTTTAATGCTATGCCATATCATGTCACAAACACTAGGTATATATTTTTAGTGCTATGCTGTATCATGTCACAAACACTAGGTATATATTTTTAGTGCTATGCTGTATCATGTCACAAACACTAGGTATATATCTTTAGTGCTATGCCGTATCATGTCACAAACACTAGGTATATATCTTTAGTGCTATGCCATATCATGTCACAAACACTAGGTATATATCTTTAGTGCTATGCCGTATCATGTCACGAACACTAGGTATATATCTTTAGTGGTATACCGTATCATGTCACAAACACTAGGTATATATCTTTAGTGCTATGCCGTATCATGTCACAAACACTAGGTATATATCTTTAGTGCTATGCCATATCATGTCACAAACACT
The DNA here is from genome assembly GCF_019279795.1 of Protopterus annectens. Taxonomy (NCBI): domain Eukaryota; kingdom Metazoa; phylum Chordata; order Ceratodontiformes; family Protopteridae; genus Protopterus; species Protopterus annectens. The sequence continues at coordinate 1,075,829,084 of NC_056733.1, forward strand.
AGGTATACATCTTTAGTGCTATGCTGTATCATGTCACAGACACTAGGTATATATCTTTAGTGCTATGCCGTATCATGTCACGAACACTAGGTATATATCTTTAGTGGTATACCGTATCATGTCACAAACACTAGGTATACATCTTTAGTGCTATGCCGTATCATGTCACGAACACTAGGTATATATCTTTAGTGGTATACCGTATCATGTCACAAACACTAGGTATATATCTTTAGTGCTATGCCATATCATGTCACAAACACTAGGTATACATCTTTAGTGCTATGCCATATCATGTCACAAACACTAGGTATACATCTTTAGTGCTATGGCATATCATGTCACAAACACTAGGTATATATCTTTAGTGCTATGGCATATCATGTCACAAACACTAGGTATATATCTTTAGTGCTATGCCGTATCATGTCACGAACACTAGGTATATATTTTTAGTGCTATGCTGTATCATGTCACAAACACTAGGTATACATCTTTAGTGGTATACCGTATCATGTCACAAACACTAGGTATATATCTTTAGTGCTATGCCGTATCATGTCACGAACACTAGGTATATATCTTTAGTGCTATGCCTTATCGTGTCACAAACACTAGGTATACATCTTTAGTGCTATGCTGTATCATGTCACAAACACTAGGTATACATCTTTAGTGCTATGCCGTATCGTGTCACAAACACTAGGTATACAACTTTCGTGCTATGCTGTATCATGTCACAAATACTAGGTATACATCTTTAGTGCTATGCCGTATCATGTCACGAACACTAGGTATACATCTTTAGTGCTATGCCGTATCATGTCACGAACACTAGGTATACATCTTTAGTGCTATACCATATCATGTCACAAACACTAGTGCTTTGTTAATAGCAATGGTTGCATGGTTCTTGTAGACATCTCCACAACTGAGAACAATGTTGTTATACACAGGCTACAATATCTTCTTATGGCTCATTTCCACAGAGCTCAGCAAAGCTTGGCATCCCTAGTCTGTGTTCCAGAAGTGGTTTATTGAATCCAGTACCATTCAGGAAAAGCTAAGTACTTTGGATTGTTAAACTGCACTTGTATAACTTATTTTAAGAAATTGCTGCTGTTTCATTGCTTTATTTGTGCATTTCATTGTTATATTCTTACAAAAAAAGTGTTCTTCCTATCACTGTTGCTGCTTTTAGACTTTTTACCTTGAAATCACTTTCTGTAAGGGATTTCTAGCTAGTTGTTCAAGTTGTTTGTAGTGGCATTGCAGTTGTGGGATTCTTTTCACTGCATTTTTACATTAGGAGGACTCCAATTACTCATCTTTTAGCAGTAGATATTTGCCTGGTCTGAATGAGTTGGGAAACACACAAAAGGGCTCAAAGTGCAGTTAGTTTATTGGCCAGATGGTTTAGTAAACAGTTTTCTGTTTTTCCAATGCTGGTATAAATTTGGCGTGTTTGTGCACCTCTATGCTCATTTCCACAGATCTCAGCAAAGCTTGGCGTCCTTGTCTGTGTTTTACAAGTGTTTTACTTGCATCCAGTGCCATCCAGGCAAAGCTAAATGTTTGGAATGTTAAATTGCACTTGTATAACTTATTTTAAGTAATCACTGTTCTGTTTTTAATCTAGTGTTCCCCAATAAAGTACCCATAATAGCCTTCTGTAAACCCCTAGTATGTCAATCCCTTGTAGCTTATCAATTAAATGACTGGACAGTATGGATATGCAATTTTCCTGCTTCTTTGAAGTCACCTTGGTGGATACTAGTATCCTGAGACAATGTAGCAATTGTTTCATGTTAACTGTCAACCACTTAATCCTTAAAGTAACAGATACAGTATGCCAGATGTGTACTTAAACAATATCAATGGAGGCTCTCATACAAACACATAAGGTTATCAAAACCATGCACAAAATGCCCAACACACATAGCACACAAATTATATATAAACCAATGAGGCAATTAAATGAAATCTTCCTAAACAACATCATAGACCACGTAGGCATAAATGACATGAGATGTACCTCCATGGACTATATGAAGACAGACATTGTGAAGCTTTCAGACTATGTGTCTCAGGTTGGTATGAGCTCAGCATTGAGCTGCATATTACTTTCACTAAGGATGATGCCACCATATGAATAAAAACATGATTGAGTTTAACAACAGGCTGAGTTTCAGCTGTCAGTTTAAGGCGATGCAATATCTGTCAGCTTGGGAGAACATGTATAACAGACCATGTTACTTTGCCAGGGATGGTCTGCATCTGTCCCCTCTAGGCTTTCAAACACTAACTAAAACTTTATCCACCCCATAGTTCTTTTTTTAGGCAATAACGAATTGTCAGACCTACAGACAGCAAAATCAACTCAAGGTGTTACTGCTCAATGCCAGAAGCTTAAACAAAAAAAAACTGCAATCCTTCCAAGACCTCCTCACTCTTGAGAATCTATGCAGTTACTGAGACATGGCTTAAAGCTGCAGAGAGTTTCCTGGCAGTGTAAGGTTTTGGCATCTTCCACACTTTTAGACCAGTAGTAGCACAGACGGGCTAAATGTGGAGGTGTCTCCATATGCACCCATAACAAGAATACCTCTAGGTTGGTGAAATAAGATGATACACTGTAGCTTCTTCATGTGCAGATTACCATAGATAAAACTCATACTACATGCTAGCTATCTGTAGGTCAAACTGCATGACTCAAGAAACTCAAAGCACATACTTGGACCTACTGGAGACATTTACAATCCAACCATACACCCGACTCATGGGGGACTTTAATTATCCCTCAAAAGCTTGAGAATCTTACATAGTCTCAAATCTTCAGGCACAAAGATTCCTGGACTTGGCAAATGCAAACACCTTTGACCAGTTAGTGCATATGCCCACTAGAAGCTCCAACATACTGGACCAAGTACTGACAAATATGTGATAATGCTACGACATCCAATGTCACGTTCTTCTGCAAAATCAAAATCAGCTTGGGAACCCTTTTAACCCAGTAACAATTAGGAACTATTCCATTGCAAGCTACCTCTTGATAAGAGATATTTTTTTTCAAAATTAAATGCCCCTCTGAATCTGGAGAACACAGTACCTTATGTAGAATTGTTCACAGAGACTCTGTACAACCATATCAATGGCTGCATAGAGGCAGCTGTACCTACCAGAAGTAAGCTCATAACTAACTCCAAAAACAAACCACACTGGTGTCATCCCAAGTTAAACAGGATATACAACAAAAAGATGAACAACTTAAGGCAAAAAGTCAGGAAGTATAACTCCATAAAGACAAGAACTCTCTCATCACGCTAAACAGGCAACTAAGAGGAATAATTAGATCAAATAAAACCAAATTTGAAGTTAGATAGACTCCATACCTCTCAGCTGTACAGATTTTCACAGAATGTCCAGATTTTTGCCTCATATTTTTGGTCCATGTTTCATAAAATTGTGGTTTTCTGGCAAATTAATGATAAATCATTAAAGAATAAAGTTAGAAAACAATGACACACATTTGTGTTTCAGACTTCATACCCTTCAGAAAATTCATGTTAATGCAAAACCTGTCATTCTATCAACTTTCTAAGTTTGTAAGAGTAATATTTAAAAATTGTCCCAATTTTTGGGTGTTTGGTCCATTTTTATTCATGGCTTTGTCCAGATTTCTTGCTCTAAGAGGTTCAGTGGTATGATATCCTCCCAGGGAAAAGACAACTATAAGGCCTTATTCAGCTATGTCAGAAACCTCAAGGATGACTCAGCAGTGTGCTGAATTGGTGGCTAATGGTTCTACATTCACTGAGTGCGGTGATGTAATAAATCTGGTGACTGAAAAACTCACTTCCAACTTTACTACCCACTCACATCTAAATACCCTCCAAATAATCCCCCAAACATACTCCCTTTAACTGTAGTAAGCAAGCATATCCTGCCTGTGCTTGCTAAGGCCACGAACACAGCCCAATGAACCCAAATAACATCCCAGGATGCCACCTGAATAGCTTAAAATATGACTTACCAGGACCACTGAAGTCACTATTTAACTACGGTCTCAAAAAAGGCTTTGTGAATGGAGGACTGCAACAGTCATCCGTCTTCATAAGAACAGCCATCAACAGATCGGATAAACTACAGCCCTAATAGTATGACTTGTATTATATGCAAAGCAATGGAAATGATCAATAAAGACATAGGGAACCTCCAGTCACTAGATACATCTCTATATGGCTTTGTCAAAGTAAGGTGATGATTACTGAACCTGGTGGATTTCTTTGAAAAGGTTACCAAGGCAATAGATGATGGCAAAGAGGTGCATACTGCCTACTTTGATAAGGCATTTGGTAAAATACGCTATTTGGGCACTGTTAACAAACCTAAGGAACTAGGCATAACCCCTTTATAATGGTCTGGATAGCCAAATGGCTACTTGATAGGACAAAGGAGGTTAGGATTGGTGAGGCCACCTCCACAAAGAGGCCAGTCACCAGTGGAGTCTCTCAGGGCTCAGTGGTAGGCCCACTCCTCTTTGGCTGTTCTTCTCAAAGGTCAAACCCAATATAAAAGGCCTCTGGCTGACCAAGTTCACAGATGCTTGCAAACTGGGAGCAGTCATAGAATCCCCCCAAAATGAAAACACCCTACAGGGAGTTCTAACATAGGCATATGCCTGGTGTTAAAGTCATGGAATAAAACTCAATGCCAATGAATGCATTATAATACCTTTTGAGAAGATGGCCAACCTGGGAAACTATGATATCTGTAAAACACCCCTAAGAGTTGACTCTCTAGTCAGAGATATGGAAATCATGTAGACAGTAACCTGACCTTCAACGAACATGTGTCCAAGGTAGTAAGAAATTCCTTCTATGTTACTTAACTTATAAGTAGGAACATTGCATCTAGGTCCAAGGAAGTCATATTACTACAGTACTAAGCCCTCATCAGACCCATAACAGAGTATAATGCCACCTTCAGTATGTACCTAACTAGACACTTGCAGCAACTGGAATGTCCACAAAGCCTCCTTACAAAAAGAATACAAGGAGTGAACATAATGTCCTGTACTGATCACCTCAAAGCTCTATCTCTATACTCAGTCTCATACAGACTACTGATTAGGCAACCTATGCCTGGCATACAAGGTGCCCTTCGACCCTGCTCTGATGAATCTTTTGTACAGCCACAAGACAAATAGTATTAGAACTATTACATCCAAGCACCTAAATATGGCTTGTAACATAAATAGGGCACATTGGAGAGACAGATATGTATCTCAGAGATTTCCCATTGTGTGGAATAGGCTCCCCATCTATGTGAAGCAAAGTCCCTCCCTAACCCTATTTAAGCATCTATGTGAAGGCTGGATGGGAAACTGGGAATTTGTCCCTGGTGTGGCACCTATGTATCTGATGGGCAGTGGCAGCCAGTAAATCATGTCATAATTAAAAGTCACCCCTATACAAATGTCTAAAGCATAAAACTTTTAGGTCACATTTGAGTCGCATGGCTAGGCTTTTAAAGGCACTAGTGGTCATTATCCTAGTATACAACTATAAACATATGAACCTAAGTCCATACAACCCACTGAAAAAAGAAATGAGCCTTTGTGTCCCTTCATCCTTATAGAATCCTAAGTATCTTTAATTGGTGATATGCCATTAGCTGTGGATATGCAGTGGGGTACATCATAGCATACAGTGCAGTAGTGGATTTCCTAAAATTATGCCTTGGCATGGATTAAGTCCATAGGTTCATAGGACGATACTAGGATCTTAGCCTGGAGGCTCTTATAAGCCTAGCTAAGAATTTTGCCCATATTCCCACAAAGTCACCACCTGTTTCCCCTGTCCAGCAGGGACACAGGTGGGATCCCAGGATGTATTTTCTTTTCCTATCCAGTGCAATATGCAATAAAAAGTGATAGGCCTCCAGGGCAGGGGCCTCAGACATTTTGTCATATGCGCAAGGTTTTTCCAGAGAATAGCAGCAGCCCATAGCCAATATCCTCCTCTATGGGCCAAACTGAACTGACATTTATGAATAACAAGAAAAAACGGCTCCAAAAAATAAAACAATTTTAATCACAAAAATAAACACAAATAATGTAACTGGTAAGCACTTTTGTTTGCATCAAACTTCATCAGACCAAGTTACAAAAATTATTTCAGCCACTTAAATAACATATTAAAATCACATGATCAATCCCATTAGTGCCTTAACCCTTTCCTTTTCAGTACAATTTTGAAATTTTCCTTATCATTAATACCAGGGAAAACACATGCATTCATTTTTTTTTGCCAGCAATATTCTTTGTAATCCAAATCATCTTTATCATCCCACCTATATTCATAATTTGCTACTTGCTCTATCACTGTAAAAGAGAACTTATTAATTGTACCCTCTTTTGCATAACAAGAATAAAAATGCTTCGCCAAAGCATTATTACTATCTGTTCTTTCTGTAGCCCTTCCAAAAGTCACAAAAGACTGAACACTGCTGGAGTCAAACACCTTCTGTTTATTTAAAACACCAAACACATAAAAGATGAGCGCTTTCGGGCCTCTGCCCTTCATCAGATAAAGCTTCTCACATAGTCCAAACAATTTAAAATACATGTTAACCAATGAAATTCAGTTAAAAATCAATGAAAAACCCGCCTATTTTTAAGGGCGGGTTTCATGGGAATGACTTCACTGAGCCCAGGACTCCTATGTGCCATAAGTTCAACAATCCATTTTGATTCAGCTAGTTCAGTCAGCTGTTTAATGTCACCCCCTCTTTTACTCAATCTCACATTCACTATCACTCTGAATTTAAAACCATGTAAAGGATGGGTTTCCAGGTGTCTAAATAGTGCATTGTGCGTATCCCCATTCCTAATAGAAGAGAGGTGCTGTAGGATCCTGACCTTAAACATACAGTTAGTCTTGCCTACATAAAAACTGGTGCAGGAATGACACTCTGCCAAATAAACCACATTAGTGGTTCTGCAGGTGGCTCTCCCTTTCAGATTGAATGTCCTTCCTGTGACCGGATGTATAAAGACACTACTTTTGTCTATATGGTTGCAGGCTTTGCAGGACCCACAAGGGAAAGTACCCTGTTTGTTTGTGGGTAAACCAGCATTACTGGTCGATCTGGTATCATTGCACAACAGTTCCTTCAAATTTCTATTCCTTTTATAACTAAAACTAGGTTTATCACCAATGATGTTTTTCAAACTCATATCACCAGTCAAGATGTTCCAATTCCCTTGAATGAGTTTACATATATCACCAACATTGCTGCCATAAGTCAACATTAGCCTAAAATCTTTATTAACCATTCTTTTGTATCCACCATCTGTGTGGGTCAATGTGTTCCCTAGCCATGGTTTATACCTATCCTTCCTGTGCCTTTTGCTAACATCCACGGCCGCAGGCAATATGCACAGCACCTTGGTGGGCACGGGGATGGCTGTTCCAGATCCCCCGGTCCTAACTGAATCTGCCCATACCATTGTTGAGCAGGGGAGAGTACGCTCTCTCTCAATGAATGGAGGATCGTTTAGATACAGAGGCTGTACCTATGGGGTCAGTCCGCGTTACGGGAGATAATGGGACTGGAGCCAGACCGAAACATACACAGGGGTATCAAAATTTTTTGGACAAGTTGCCAGCTCCGGTCAAGAAAAAAGGAGGCTGGAATCGATCGAGAAGCGAGGACAGGTCATACAACAAGAGGAGGAGGTTGCAACATTGACTGATACGCACAATATTGGTATTATTTTTAATCTTTCATCTTACAGTTTATCTGAGGATGAACAGTTTGTTTTAAATAAAGGACTGACATTTGTGCCCAGTAAGTCTTGTGTATATAATGAAGTTATAATGGACCTAATGGTCTTTTGTCGTAATTTAGCATTGAAACAGATTTTTGGAGTGAATGAAGTGAGTGTTCATGCGTTAAGACAGCCAAGCAGTTTTGTCCCCCCTTTTTCACCAGCTATGAATTTATTTATTAATGCATGCGAACAAGATCTGATACGATATTTTCAGATGGAGACACATAGTAAGTTTTATAATCTAACATCTACACAAAGGAAAGCATTATATAATCTTGGTAACAATGCAGACCTAACCATTAGAATGGCGGACAAAGGGGGTGCTGTAGTAGTCCTAGACACCCCTTGGTATGACCGTAAGTTGCGAGAGTTACTACAGGATGACAACACATATATTCCGATAAACCCTTTGGGTGTGAAAGGAGTGATAGATAGGGTACACAACGGTTTACATCAGTTTCTGCACAGTAATCTGATAGGTGAAGATCTATTTAAATTTCTATGGATAGATAAACCAGTGACACCTGTATTTAAAGCTCTTCCAAAAATACACAAGTCAGAGACTGACCCACCCCTTAGACCTATAGTGTCAGGAAGGGGGTGGGTGACGGAAAACATCTCCATTTGGTTGGAGAGCGAGTTGAGACCCTATTTAAGTAAATTGGATAATGTTTTAAAAGACACAGGTCATTTTTTGAAGTCTTTAGGGGCTTATACAGGTGCTTTTGATGATAGGTTACTTATGGTAACCATGGACATACAGAGTTTGTTTACTGTTATAGGAAATGGATATGGCATAAATGCCGTTTCAGAGTTGTTGCTTGAACTGGGTGCTACCACACGGAAGATAGAAGCCATAGTGGGTTTGCTTAGTCTGGTGTTGGAGAACAATATCTTTTTTGGATTGGAACAAGTGTATAGGCAAGCACAGGGGGTAGCCATGGGCACCCCCTGTGCCAACACATATGCAAACCTTGTTCTATCTTATTGGGAAAGAAACAAGGTGTTGAACAACTTGATGTGGAAAGACTATATCATACTGTATATGCGTTTTGTAGATGATATTTTTATTCTTTGGAGAGGCAATGACAGTTCCTTAGCGGATTTTGTATCATACCTACATACCACCATCTCTTTTCTGAAATGTACTGTTCACAGTTCATGTACACAGGTTGATTTTCTGGATGTCAGGGTATGCTTGACTCAGGAAGGCTTTTCATCTGGTTTATACAGAAAAGAATGTTGGAAAAACACTCTGCTTTCCTATGACAGCATGCATCCACGACACATTTTTTCCAACATAGTGCAGGGGCAAGTAGCCAGGATTTCCAGAATAAGCAAGGAAGATGACATGTTTGAACAAGAGGTTGACACTCTGAAGGAATGTTTTTACACCAGGGGTTACAACAGACAGGTGGTTAATAAAAGGTGGATGTTAGCAAAAGGCACAGGAAGGATAGGTATAAACCATGGCTAGGGAACACATTGACCCACACAGATGGTGGATACAAAAGAATGGTTAATAAAGATTTTAGGCTAATGTTGACTTATGGCAGCAATGTTGGTGATATATGTAAACTCATTCAAGGGAATTGGAACATCTTGACTAGTGATATGAGTTTGAAAAACATCATTGGTGATAAACCTAGTTTTAGTTATAAAAGGAATAGAAATTTGAAGGAACTGTTGTGCAATGATACCAGATCGACCAATAATGCTGGTTTACCCACAAACAAACAGGGTACTTTCCCTTGTGGGTCCTGCAAAGCCTGCAACCATATAGACAAAAGTAGTGTCTTTATACATCCGGTCACAGGAAGGACATTCAATCTGAAAGGGAGAGCCACCTGCAGAACCACTAATGTGGTTTATTTGGCAGAGTGTCATTCCTGCACCAGTTTTATGTAGGCAAGACTAACTGTATGTTTAAGGTCAGGATCCTACAGCACCTCTCTTCTATTAGGAATGGGGATACGCACAATGCACTATTTAGACACCTGGAAGCCCATCCTTTACATGGTTTTAAATTCAGAGTGATAGTGAATGTGAGATTGAGTAAAAGAGGGGTGACATTAAACAGCTGACTGAACTAGCTGAATCAAAATGGATTGTTGAACTTATGGCACATAGGAGTCCTGGGCTCAATGAAGTCATTCCCATGAAACCCGCCCTTAAAAATAGGCGGGTTTTTCATTGATTTTTAACTGAATTTCATTGGTTAACATGTATTTTAAATTGTTTGGACTATGTGAGAAGCTTTATCTGATGAAGGGCAGAGGCCCGAAAGCTCATCTTTATGTGTTTGGTGTTTTAAATAAACAGAAGGTGTTTGACTCCAGCAGTGTTCAGTCTTTTGTGACTTTTGGATTTTCGATTTCACTTCATCTGACTGAACTTTGGTGAGGCACTGAATAACATTTTTTGTGACTTTCTGTAGCCCTTAAATGCTCATAAATTGGCTCATTTTGTGATGGAGTCCCCTTTCCAGCCTAATTCTAGTTTGTAGTTTTTTTGCCGGGGTTTACACTGTATGACACCCCCAATGATTCCTTGTAGGATAATGGTCATGGTTCAGTTAAAAGAGTACCTTCTAATGGAGTGAAGATGCGAGTCCTGGAGGTGTTTCTGCAAATAGGATTCCACTGGGACCTATTCCTAAGAAAAACGGGAATAGTAAAGGTGGTAATGGGCTAAACATAACATAAATAGACTACAGAGCTACTGATGTCTTCTTAGAAGGAGTTTTGAAAAGTCCAGCCAATCCTTTTCTTTCTAGCAGCCAAGCCTTTATCATTCACCAGTCAAACCCTGGCATTAATCTCACTGCAGCATTTAATGCCTTGGAAAACAACGTGATCAAAATTAAGAAGCTGCAATGGGATATACTGTTTTTTGAAACATGCTTGGCTGTTAAAAGGGCTCCTGGGGGGCTCAGAGTTTTAAGAGTGCCTTCTGGGCATAATTTTTCACAAGATTTGTTGTCTGAGTGGAAGGCGCTTAATGAAGCTACACGACTATGTTATGCTCAGCTGCTGCTGGAAGAAGCTAATCGGAAGTTGAAGCCCTTGAATGAGTCGGTGAAGGTTTCATATAACATTTTGAAGGAGTTGGCGTCCAAAGATAATTTTGATGTCTGAATGGACGGAATAGTCAATAAAGTAGAAAAAGAAGGCAATCTCTTGGCCAGAAGAAAGCATAATAAGTTCCAAAGGGACTTAAGGGATTATGAAGAGGGTGCCAATTTTAGTTTTCCAGCAGCAGGTTCATCAGAACAAATGAATAAGAGCCCAAATCAGGAATGTCAAACGAATAATGAAATAGCTAATGAGAGAGCCCCTAAAAGAATGTGTAAAGACTCTGAGACAGCTGTTTCGTGGGGAGCAGAGCAATATCAGCGGAATGAGTCCAGTGGATTGGATATTCAACAGCAGCCAGCACAAAAGCATTATAAGTGCTGAAGCATTTTCAGCAGGTCGACCTGTACCAAGATGGGAGTACAGGAAAGAGAACATGGACCCAAGTGGTTGTACATGAACAACAGAAGTCAGAATGGAATCAAAGAGGAAGAGGCAGTTTTCATTACAGAAGAAGGGGAGACAGGAACTGTTATCAAGGGAGTTATGGGAGATGGAACAATCCAAATTAAGGCAGCAAGGACTGGAGATGGATAACCAGGAAAAAAGGTGTTGTCAGCAATAATATCAAAATAGTAAATTTATCCAGTTTTGAGCTGACTAATGATCAAGTCAGCATTTTAAGTAAAGGTTTGACTTTTGTGCCTTCAGGTAGGGCCAAACTTATTTCCACAATTAATTCTTTAAGGGAATATGTGAGGAAATTGAACTTAAATGTTTTTTTTTTAATGATTGTTACTCTCAGTTTAACATTGCTGATACCAATTCTTTCACTAAGAGAAGCATTTTTAATCCAACTTTAAGGCCTGAATTGCAGGCGTTTCTAGTCACTTGTGAAAATGAAGTTTGTTATTTATTACCTAATAAAAATAATGTTTTCTATAACATCACTGATGGGGAAAAAGCAACATTAAATGAATTAAAATGCAATAAGAATTTATGTATTACCAAAGCAGATAAAGGCAATGCAGTGGTAGTCATGGATTTTAGTTTTTACTGCTAAAGCTTAACTAATATGTTATGTTATAGAAAGTTTATAGGGTTGCTAGCTTTAATGAGATCAATAAAGCTTTTCAGTTTATAGATTCACAAATAGAAGAATGTTTTTTGGATGGATGGATTATTCATGATTTAGTGGATTTCTTCTGCATTACTAATCCCAAGTTAGGAAGATTTTTTGGGTTGCCCAAAATCCATAAAAACTTGGAAAAGCCAGTTTTCAGGCCTATAGTAGCGAGTAGTGGCAGTAAAACAGAATCCATGGCTATTTATGATGACAAGCTTTTGAAGACATTGGTAAGGAGAAATATTTCTTATGTAAAAGGTTCTTTTGATTTCTGCAAGTTTAAGGGTGTGACAGTGAAAGTTGATGTGTGGATGTTATCTGCTAATATGGTATCTCTATAACTGTCATTCCAAATGAGGTTGGTTTGGAGGCTGTCAAGAGAATGCTTTGTGTTTCTGGATGTTATAAGCAAGATGAAATTGATTTGATTACCAGCATTTTAGATGTAATTTTGTCTTATAATTTTTTCTTGTTTGATAATGTGATATATAAGCAAACCAATGGAGTAGCCATGGGGGCAACCATGGCCCCAAGTTATGCAAATGTTTTTATGATGGGGTGGGAAGAAGAATTTATTTTTAGGTCTAAATTTTATAGTAATGTTATCATTTACAAAAGATTTATTGATGATTTATTTTTTATTTTAAAGGGAACAGAAGCTACGCTTCTCACTTTCATGGATTATTTGAATTCGGTGTCTGATTTTTTTTTAAATATACATTTAATTTTGACAAGAATTCTATTAACTTTCTTAATTTGAATGTATATAGAGTTAATAACAGACTGAGTAGCAAAATATATAAAAAGCAATAGTTATTTGCATTATGATAGTATGCATGATGTTAGATTGAAAAATAATATTATAAGTAGTCAGTTTGATGGGGTAAGTAGATTGATGGAAGATGTGGCGTTTTTAAAACTGAGTGTAAAACTTTAAAAGATAGGTTTATAAATAAGGGATATCCAGCTGATGTAGATGATAAGGTTTTGAATAAGGTTATTACGCAGAGGGACAGCATATATAACAGAAATGGGACAGAGAATGAGTATAAGGACTACTCACTTGCATGCATGTTAAACAATTTGGTGTACCAGAAAGATATCAGGTGGATAGTGAATAAGAATTGGAAATTTTTGACTAATTTCCAAGACATTCACAAAGTTGTAGATGAGATGCCTATTTTTCTAACTAAAAGGGGGAAATTTTTAAAAGAATATTTTTTAAGAATATGGGTGTTTCTAATGATGATGCTTTCAAAGGAATGTTTAAATGTGAGAATTGTAATTATTGCATGTATATTAAAGTGGGATCTATGGTCAGAATTGAAGCTAGGAATTATATATTTAATGTGAATGGTCATTTTGACTGTAAATCAAAATTTGTAGTTTATTTTGGTTTCTGTGGGCTTTGCCCACTTTTTATATTGGAAGAACCAAAAGAGTTTTGCATTCTCAAATTTATGAGCATTTAAGAGCTATAGAAAGAAAAGATAGTAATATGCTTTGGCGAAGCATTTTTATTTTTGTCATGTGCAAGAGGGTACAATTAATGAGTTCTCTTTTACAGTGATAGAGCAAGTAGCAAATTATGAATATAGGTGGGATGCTGAAGATGATTTGGATTGCAAAGAATATTGTTGGCAAATAAAAATGAATGCATGTGTTTTCCCTGGTATTAATGATAAGGAAAATTTTAAAATTGTACTGAAAAGGAAAGGGTTAAGGCACTAATGGAATTGATCATGTGATTTTAATATATTTAAGTGGTTGAAATAATGTTTGTAACTTGGTCTGATGAAGTTTGATGCAAACAAAAATGCTATTTGTGTTTATTTTTGTGAGTAAAATTGTTTTTTTTTTGGAGCCATCTTTTTCTTGTTATTTTGGGTTTTTTATGGTTTATTTGTGAGTCTTTTTGTTTTATTGACATTTATGAATATTATGTCACTAAGGGCCGTCTTTTGATACTATGGTCACCTGATTAAGTATCTTAACATGTGGCATTACAACCTATTTATTTATTTAACATTTGTTTACCGGGAAAGTCTGACTTGGAACAAAGCCAATTTTTAGCAGAGGCCTGGGGGGAAAAAGCTCCAGATGTATGTCTTTGTAACATGAGAGGAAACCAGAGTACCCAGAGAAAACCCACACGAATGCAGGGAGTATATGCAGACTCTGCACAGAAGGCACTCCTGCCAAGAATCAAACTGGAGAACCTCTTGCTGTGAGGTGACAACTCTACAGCTGCACCACTGTGCCATAGCTATTAAGGTTTTTTTTTTTTTTTTGAGGAAAACTAGTTGCATTTTGTACCTGGGAACTTCAGATGCTCTTCTATTGGGTCATCATTTGTTAAAGATAATTGGGAACCCCCATTCCTGGATTGAAAAAAGGTGAGTCACAGGAAGACTATTGCTTCATTTGTACATTACGCTAAGAGCTAACACCTACAGTGATAAATACATTTTCAGATTTATCATGTAATATTCATCTCTCCCTTGAAGTACATAAGAACATTATTAAATCATGACCTTCTGTGCTTGAGGCCTTTTTTGGCAAGTGATCTGGGAAAGCAGGGAGATTTATTCCTCTTGAAGCATGATATAATTTTAAAGTGATTCTATCTCATAATCAGATGAAAATGGTTGGTAGTATGCTGGGGTCTTGAATGAATATGTTAAGTGTGAACTCAGTGGCACATGCATCCATAACTCTGTATCTTAAAACTCTTAAAGTTATTGTGCTCAAGCCATACACTCTTACAACACTAGCTGAAATTCTCCTATTACAGCTGCTGTTTAAGCAAGGAGCAAGACTTTACATTGTAGGTTAGTTGACAGGGTTGTAGGCAATTTCTCCCACAAATCAACTTTTAGTGATTTAAGTTTGTTAGACCTCTTTCAGAATGCATAGCAGGGGGTAGTGACACTTGTTTTGCTAACCCTACTGCCCCTCATTGGTGTCTATCTGGTTACTGTCTCATACCCTGCCTCCTTATCAGATGGCATTTATAGCTCAGCTCTTAGTGACAGTTAAGTTGTATATTGCTTCAAGCTGGAAGTCCCAAGGAAATTTACCAGTAGAAGACCTAACAGTCTCTGCAACTAGATATGCCATATTGCTCCAGATGGAATAACCATTTTTGTTAACACATGCAGCTGATGATCCCCAAATATAATACCTGAAAGATATGTTTCTCATTTCTGAACAGGGTTTGTCAAGTTATATGCCCCTCTACTTTTCTAGTGCAGCATATTCTGTTTTCTTCATTCTGCTATTCTTATAATGCCATGTTGATTGTCAGAGCATGCCTTAGTTATTGTTGTTCGCTATGTTTGTTGGTTTTGACATGTTGTCTCCATTTGCTCATTTGAGATTTATTTGATGATTTGGTTTTGCAGTGATACAAAATGTAATATGTTCCCTTTGTCTGTATATTTTTCCAGCTTCATTGAAAGGTTCAAGATACTCAACCCAAACAACAGAGCTTCTCAACAAAAATATATTTACTTTTTGAACATCTTGAGAATTAAAGACTAAAAACTAATATACAACCAAGGTTTTAATAAAGGATCACAGGTCTTAACTGCCGCCATTGTAGAGTTACAAGGTATGGCACCCAAGCTGGGAATATACAGGATGGAATATGGTGTTACCCTAATAGTGTTGCAATACTGCATATCAGGGAGTGGTTTCAATGGGTGAAGGGAAAGTAGTTGACTTTGCTCTGTCCATAATGGCTGTCCATAATGGCATGGACTATGTGGTAATTATTTGAGCAGCAAATGGCTGCCCACCCAAAGCCATCGATTCAGCTAACTCTGTCCTCCTTAATGTCAAATGTAAACATCCTGGCTTTTACAGAAGAGCCTGCTTCCTCATCCCACAACTATTTGGATGACAGATAAACATAAAAGATATACAGCTGTTGTCTGGCTTATACTAAATGCAGTACAATGGGACTTGCTCTTTGGTACATTCTTATTTATTCTCTTTACTAAATGTTATTTAATCTCCTCACTATACTTCAAACCTGGACTGTTTGTCATTTAAGTCCTCTGCTGTCAGTAGGTAACTTAGTTTCTTCTTTATTTAGTCTTGTTATGCAACAATGACGCTTTAAAAGTTTCCAAAATATGTGGAACCACCTGTAAGGCTAATTGTTTCATAAGTATATAAATATGGCCGAAGTACGCAGATCATATGACCAGCAGTGGACACTGCTCTATAATGGAAGTGTCACAAACCCAGTCTCCTGCCCTGATGTCAAGAAGTCTGTTAAAGGTACTTAAGCTCCTAGCCCTTCTGGTATCTTCAGGTAATTTGTCCTATAATTGTGTTATTCTGTGAGTAATATAACTAGTTCTTACCTTTCTACAACTGTACTCTGTACAGAGTTTTAGATTATGATGTTTGTGGGTCCATTCACTTATTGTGCCCTTGTAGGCCCAATTATATATAAAGAAATTTTCAGGAAAAATGTTATATGCAAATATAAGTCTGTTTGGAATATACTTGTAGTGTATGGCATATAAGCCAAGTTATGAATGAACATCTATCTTTATAACTTATATCTGTAGTGGAAGGCTTTATTTTAATCAATCACTTTTATACAGATTCTAGACATTTTAGTTGCCTGATGTTATATGTACAAAAGACATTGTATTCTAGGATAGCTCTCACATAAACTTTATGATTTCAAAACACTAAATGTGTTCATAGTCTTAAGTTTCTTAAAGATCATTCTGATATGTCTTGGAGCTCTACTGCAAATCAACTGTGCACAAATTTCAAAAGAAAAATTAGATTCATTTGTATTATCATAAATCTTTATATTTATTAACTTCTAACACTGAAAATGAAGATAGAAAGATTGGTTTGGAAACAGTAGGGTTTTCAAAATACAGAGTAACATTCTTCTTTAGTAAACACTGAATTAGTAGTTTCTCCCCAAATACTGATTTTTGACACATAATTATTAAGAGTAGTAAAATCATCTTGGTTGTTAGAGAAAAACCTAATTTTACCATCATCTGCTTATTTGCAGAACCAGCAATATTCACTGGTTGGCATTATGTGAAATAAAAGAGTCCTAAGCAATACACTCTGAGGCATACTTAAAGTTACTTTTGCAGGACCTGACTTCATACCTTGTATAATGACAGAATATATTCTACCCCTTAACCATCTACCTATTTAGTAAGGTAGACATTAACTTTAAGATCTTGTAAGGCTTTATCAGTAGAATCAAAGGGTAGTAAATAGAAGGCTTATGTTAAGTCTAGCTAAATAAAACCCATGCTCAGTCCTAAGTCTAAAGCTTTGATAACTCAGTCATAGCAACCTGCCATGTTTGTGAGGTTGATCAAACCTTAAAGGGACAATCCCAGAATCTAAAATTTTGACCAAAAGAAACCTGTCCTGATATCTCCCAGTTGTTACTACCCACTTGCCACATCATCATCGATCTTACTTCTGGTTTCTATTTAATTTATGCGGCCTTATTTTCATTCCCTCTGGTGAACAAAATTAACAATATTCAGTTCCTGTCAAAGACTTCAGTCTCTGATCACTGAGGAACAATAAGGTTATTCCATTTTTGTGTGTAGTTGTGGTGGGGGGTTATTAGACAAGCTCCTCAGTATTTGCTTTTTATCAACTGCTCAAAAAGCTTATCTTAATTGTGTAGCTCTTTATTTCCTTTTTTTATTCTGTATAGTGCAACTGCAAGCAGTATAGTCAAAAGAGTACAATTTAGTGAATTCATACTAAATCTAGCAGTGTCTTGCTGTATTCCCCTTACACCGTAGTAAAGCAATATCAGAATTAGTACGTAATATCAGAATTAGTACGTAAAGCTATCACAAGTTGCCGTACTGTACAGCCCCCATTGTGACCGTACGTTTTGGACTTCATTATTTAACATGAAGTATTCTTCTCTGTTTCTTTTACAGTAGGTCAGAAAACCATTACACTTGGCTAGTATTCAGAGATCAAAAATTAAAACATGAAAAGAAAGAAGACTGCTTCTACTACTGTTCAAAACTTGTGTCAGTTTGATGCTTTTTATAGAGCAAGTGGCAGCAGTCATGCATGACATTATAGTATTTAGCTAGCATTCAGAAATCTACACAAAATAAAATATAAAATGAAATGAACATAAAACTCTGTTTACTAATGCTTTAACTTTGCATTGCTCATATGCTTTCCTGCAAGGTAGCAGCAAGTAAGGTCATAAAATTCCTGAAAGACAACTTTTCTCCAAGAATAAAAAACACAGGTGAAACTAATGAATGACTCAGTGAGAGTTGTTGTGAGTACAACTGTAATTTGAAATGGAATGTGACTAAGACGACTGAAACTTCCTGTAAGCACCTCTCCCCCAACCCCCACAGCCAAAGATGGGACAAGCTCAGAAAGCCAGACTGAAAAGGAAAACAAAGAACAGAATCAGAATAGAAAATCTCTGGGACTGTCCCTTTAATAAAACCATGTTGATAGATGTCATATAGTGCTGTATTATTCTCAATCATAATAATGTCAGTGATGCACCTTACAAAACATTAAGTTAACTTTGACGCTAAACTTACAGGTCCATAATTATCCATTATCTGATGGTGACCTTTTTTGTATACTGAAGTTACTAAAAATTCTTTCCATGAACTAGGAATTAAGCCAAGCTGTAAAAGTCTGTTAAATACTGGATACAATGTATGAACTAAATTCTTGAGTTTTACTACAAGACATGCTTACTTGTTATGCATACTGCTTGAAATTAATTTTTCAATCTTGTTGAATATCTCTATTAACATACATTTAGATATCAATGAACATGTCTCTAATGCATTTGCTCCACAATTACAAAACTTTCCATTTCTTCCAGTATTATTAACTTTATTAGTAAAGTAAGTGTTAAATGAAATAAATTTTTCAATCTTGTTGAATGTCACATAGGTTCATAGGTTCACAGGTAGGTACTAGGCTATCGGCCCAAGGGCCTATGTAAGCCTAGCCAACAAAGTTCCCTGGCTTACGCCACCCAAGAAAGTTATTTTCCTGTGCCACTGTCAAGCAGAGACACAGAAGTGATCCCCAGGGTGTATTTCCTATTTCCCATCCACTCATCAAGATTTTTCTTGAAGAGTGCTAATGAGGAGCTCTGTTTGACATAGATAGGTAGTCTGTTCCAGAGTATGGGAAGTCTCTGGGACAGGAATCTATCCCTCCAGCATGTCCTGTTTATTGTGGTGACAAGGTATAGGTCCCTAGGGTGTGTAGCTCAGAGGGATTGGGATTTCTTTAGGTGTAGCATGTCCAACAGCTTTGGGTTTGACATAGCTTTGTATGTTAGGCAGAGATCTCCTCAGACTAGGCGATATGCTACGGAGTAAAGCTGGGGTTTTTTGAGGTGGTCAGTGTAGGGCATTTGTTTGAGGCCAGTAGTCCTCTTTGTGAGGTACTTCTGTGGCCTTTCCAGCTGCTGCAGATGTCTTGTGAGGTACATTCCAAGACATCTGCAGCAGCAACATACATTTAAATATCAATGAACATGTCTCTAATGCATTTGCTCCACAATTACAAAACTTTCCATTTCTTCCAGCATTATTAACTTTATTGGTAAATTAAGTGTTAAATGAGTCTGCTGTTAACTTGAGGTCTTTGATTAGATCTGCTTGACAGTTATTAAGTTTATGTATTCAGTACTATTTTTGGCACTGTTAACATATTTGTAAAAATTCTTAGTCCTACTAGAGTTGTCATCCAGTTTGTTTTCATTTTTAATCATAACTGACAATTCCCTGCTATGCAAATTAAGTATTCAACTATTACAATGGACAGGAATTATTTTGTTTATTTGAAAAGATCTCTTCTTTCTTTTATATAACTTAATTAATTTACTGTTCCATAAACATTGAATTTATGTCTGGGTTGTTAGGTTTGTGAGTGCTTTTCCTATCTACATTATTATACAATATTTTTGTAATATTTTTCTAAATTTAACTTCATTTATTTAAAAATTCCTCTCATTCAATTGTGTTTAATTGCTCCGTTAAAACTTGATAATCTATAAGACCACAGTTATATTGTTTTGTTGTGGCAACATGTTTCTTGTGAGCTACTATCTCAGGAATTGGAGGCCTCTGACATAATGTTGTATTATTGTTAGACAGAATTTTAAAGTATGTTATGGATAAACTGCAATCTTTTTTTATTTATTTTACATTTTTTTTTTACCAGGATAGTCTAACTGGGCCAGAGGCCCATTTTCAGCAGAAGCCCAGGGGGAAAGCCACCCTCCAAAAAAAATTAGTAACAGATTAAAAAGCTTGATTATGGAAACATTTTATTGTACATTGATGGATTTATACAAAAAAAATGGGAAAGAGTGGATTGTTGATATGTATGATGATGATGATTTTCTCTTGTTATGCACAGTTAAGATTAGTAAATCAATAACTTTTGCAGAAAAGTCAATTATCAACACATGGACCATTAGGTTTACATTCAAAATATTAAAGAGAAATGATTACTTTTTAGGACATACCCATAAATAGAACACAAAAGAGTATTATGCAAACAATCCTACATGTGTGTACTGCTCACCCCCCACACTTATAGGATTTTAGTTTCATGGGTACTTAATAAGCTATTGATCTGTGAAGATCTTAAGTAGCCTAGCCTTAAATTCCCATGGTGGATTTTTACCCTTTATTTGTTGGGCCAAACAAGGATATGTTGAGACATTTACATTTGTCCCTGTTTATGAGGAACAGGAGTACTAAACCAGTGATGTATTTGCAGTTATCCATCCATCTGTCCAAATTGTATCTGAATAGAATTAGAGAAGTACTTTACTTTTTGCCGAGTGGAAGATGTTTCCATACAAGAGATAGTCTCTGTGATACATAACTATCCCTCTAACATTGTCTATTTATTTTGCAAAGGAGGTTGGCATTCCCTGATCAGGTGTTTATGATATCACCTAGGTTTATATGTAGATACTAGGATTGTAGGTGACCACTGAGGATTGTAGCCCTTATTCGCAGTTTCACCCAAGGAGTGTCTGGTTATGTAATTTGCTCTAGGTCACATAGTAAGTAAAGTACGGTTGAGAGAATCACACCATCTACCAGAGGAACCACAGTTCACAGACTTAACTATCTGTTCCAAGTGGGGAAATAGAATATCTCCCATTTGGGACATTTCTAAGGGCAAAAATAAATGCTATAAATGCAAATCAACTGAGCGCCATTTTTTCATGAAATAGGAAAATGTTGCACAAGGCAGAGTAGAAGTAACAGACCTTAAAGAAAGCAAGGAATAAGGCAATGAGAAGACTATAAAGAGTGAGAAAAGTCAAAATGTATCAAGAAATGTGAGAGATTTTAATATGAGTAAAGAAAATATGTATTTCGTGTTGAAGTGCACTATATTTTCACATCGTTATGTACAGATAATTAAGAGAAATTGAAACTTTGGGGTGGAAGGTTGGCATAATGGTTAAAGTATTTCCCTTACAGACACAGGATGCAGGATTTGATTTTCACATGGGTTCATTGGCTAGGCTTAAAATACCTCATAAATGTGATTATTCTAGTATGAACCTTTGAACCTATATCTTATATTCAGATATTAATTTAAAGAGACTGTTAACCGAGTGACCTTTTTGTTTATTACAATCCATTAAATGTACGTGAGCTTTTATTTTAAAATTGTTATCATTAGAAAGGATAAAATCTGGGGTGGGTATGGCTAATCACTTACTGAAAGCCAAACTTACAACACCAGAGATACAAATAAAATTTGCTTTAATCCAAACAGTATATAATCACAAAGCTTTCGGGAAAGAATCCCTTCATCAGTGTGTAACAAAAAACAATTCACTTCCAATGAATTCATATAGAACATATGATACAACAACCAATCAGAAAACATAAATAATAAGATTAGTTCAAAACTCTATATATCTAATGAGCATCACAAAATAACTTACGTAATAAATTAAAAATAAATCACTTCTTGAGTTCAACTAAAAATATAAATATATCTATAATCGCATGTGTTTATTCTTCAAAACTGGCTTAACACTAAGAGCAGCATTTATTCCAGGGAACCAATCTGCTTCTAGTCTCACTATCCAATTGTATTCTACAATTTCAAGCTTATTATTCACTTCCCCATCTGTTATACTAGGTAACTACTTTTGGATCACACTAAAATTGAAAATATGTTGAAGACCATATTCAGAACAATGTTTAGCAAGGGGAATTAATACATGTATCCTAATATCAGCAAGGTGCTTTGTTAATCTTTCTTTCAGTTTTCTGCTCTACTTGCCAGACTAAAAGGCAGGACATGCATAGCACATTGCTAAGTAAACAACATTACCAACTTGATAAACAACCCAAAAAAAACTGACTGATGAACAAATTCCAAATAAGTTCCATTGCTAAGCACGATTTTCTTTAGTAACAGTGTATCTGAAGAAGTTCATGTATAGAATTGGATGAAAAGTGCTTTATACAAATAAATTTAAATAAATAAATTAATTTTGATTTAAAGTTACATCTGGAGTCCTGTCTACCTGCCTGCCTGGAACTTATTTGGAATTTTCTCATAAGTAAACAACATTAATTGTATTGCAAGCAGCAAAACTGTAAAATTGATATTTTCTCTTGCGTCTAGCTCTACACCCTTCTCATCGGTGTTAACCGCTGCACCTTGAGAATGAGTAGGAAATTCAGATGTCTGCCTTGGCGGCTCAACAGATATCCTATTAACAGGGTCAGTCATACTAATAGTATCCAGCTGATATATTCAGCCTCTAATATTAGACTCATCACCTGTTTTGGTGTTAGAACTGATGGGGTTACGAATATCATCAGGAATAACTGGGGTATTTTCCAAGCGTTACCTGATTTGGACACGTTTATTGGAACAAGTCCGCATTCTGCCTATTGAAAAGTAGAAATTTGAAACAATGGTTGTGCTATAAAGACGTCAGTACCAATAAACAACAAGTAAAAAGTAGTAGAAATGTACTTTCCCATGTTACAACTTTGTAAATGTTAAATATGTAATTGTAAATATGTTTTACAATGTACAGAATTCATTCATCCTGCTAGTAAGAGAAAATAGTAATTTTACTGTTTTCTTGATTAATATAGTTTTGATTATAGCAGGTGACAGTCCCAAAGAGAGTGAAAGTTGTTTTTGCAGTTACAACCATCTGATAAATCATATACTGAGTTTATTCTTTGATCTATATCATATAATAATTTGTTACACCTGTATGCTGCCATCTTACAGTTATTGCAAAGTCTCATATACTCGATAGTGTTCACCCCAAGTATAAGGCAACACAATTTTGTTATTTTTTTCCTTAGTAAGATATGTAATTGAAGTGTTTGTTGCACTAAGTAGCTTTACTACTATACATTTATCTATTATAAAGTTGACAATCATTCTGTGTGTTAGATGCGTTTCTTTTTGAATTGATGATTTAGTACATAAAATGAGGTAAGGAAAGGTAGGCTATTCAGTAGCACAGGTTCATAACTTGTACCTGCTAACTGCAGTACAAGAAGTATTAATTAGTCTCACTGCAGCACTTTAACCAATTCACTGTTTATAATACGGCATGCTATCACTTTATGTCCATGGTAATTGCCAGCAGAGTTCATTATCATTGAATTAATTATAAGAGATATTTTAATATTGGCTTCTGCTGACCACAAATTCTCTATCTTTATTACATATGGCATTTATTGGAAGTTTGACAAAAGGCAAGTAATACAGCACTTCAGATACAAAAAAAAACATATTCATACTGACTTATTAAGCATTAAATTAGTAGCAACGTGATCCAATGAAATATTAATCAGCAGCTCAGGCTAAATTACTGTTTTAGTAATATTTACTGTTAGTTGGTTCATAAGCAATTAATTATTTTAACAACACCTCTGATCAGTATTATCTGACCATTCGGGTGTCTCCTGACACTTTAATGGAAGGGCTGACCAGATGTTCCCTTGTCCTTTCATTAGAACCCCATTTTCAAAATATGTCGTTATGACCATAATCAACAGCTGACATATTATTGGAAATCTAAGGGCCCTCAATTTACAAGCAGCATCTTTTCTTCTGATAATTATTTATTAAAGCCTGAGCTTTGCACTTATGTCTTTTTGTAGTTGCCTATCCTTCTCAAGATGAGTTTTGTTCACACTTGACTATGAATGTGTGCTTTAAGGACACACATTTTAGACAAAGTCTTCTCACCTTATAATGCACAAAGCCACAGGCTAGAATGGCAGTAGCTAAAAAATGCTAATTTTAAGAAAAAAAGATTTTAATAGTTCATATAAAATCTTACATGCTAGCATATATTGACATAATATTTTACTTAGTAAAGAATCCAGGATCATGTAAACGCACACAAAGTAATAACTAGCGTATATTTTTATACCTGAATTAACTGAGTGTTTGTCACATTTAATCAATAGCCACTAAATTAAGTATAATTTAAAGAAATGTCAAATATATGTAGTCAGGATTCTAGAAGGGTCAGAATAGCAAGATCCACATGTATATTGCAAACTTTCACACCCAGACAAATTTTACTACAGCCATTACCATGGCTTGGGTAGTCAGAATGCCTCATGTGACATTTCAGATTTAATACCATGCTATTTGCTCAGGCTTTTAGGCTACAATAAATTGGAGCCTTCATACTTCAACACTGTCTCAGATTCAACCTTCTGCCCAGATGGATACTGCAACATCTTCTCTTCACCTCCTATGAAGAAGCTTCATGCCTTCCCCACATATCTCTATAGCAACAGTAGGATATACCAACAGTGAAGAAAGTTATAACATTGAAAGAGTTGCTCCCGTACGGACATGTGCTGCACTCAGTATGAATTTATCAATGCTAAGGTTCCAGTATTACAGATAGGAAAACAAATAAAAAATGAGGAACTTAGAATCATCAAACAAATCAAAATTGTAGCTGTTAACTCCTAATCTGTGGCACAGATGGGTGAAAGCCCAGCTGTGTCCCAGATGACATGAATTCAATTAGCAGCTCGCACAATGGAAAAGCCAGTCAGGAAAGTGTGGGACTGAGCAGTTTATGTCAGCCTGCTCATTCTGTGGGGGAGGGAATGGCGGCTTCAGTAGGCCAGACTGTGCACATGCAAGCACAGGCCTGCGCAACAATAATGGCCATATGTCAGGAAACATGGACTTGGTGTTTAAAGCCAGTGATAGTAGCCCTTGTAGGCATGTTTGTGGGAAGACATACATGCCAGGGGAAGGCACAGAATGCAGCTGTAATGATGTTAGAGTTTGCATCAGCTACTTGGAAGTGGAGTTAAGGATGTAATCATAATACCCCGAAGGCTGCCTATATGATGGCTTTCTGAGGTGGGATGGCTGATGTTCAACAAGAAGAGGGGTAAAAATGTTATTGAAAAATGATCTCAGCTGTCAATTACCCTATGCCAAGATGTACAAACTTCCATCCTGTGGGTAGATGTGGTCAAGTAGCACTTTTAATCTGACCAGTGATGTTTTTTGTGTACTTTATTCAATTTCTTAAGTCTGTATTACTTTAGAAAACTGCATTGGCAAATGCTTTTATTTGTGACTCAGCACAGTGCCTGCAATTTTTGTATGGATCCTCCCATTGCTACATTTCATGTAGGGATGTTTTGCTATTTTCATTAATGTTTTGGTGCATATTGCCATGTCTTCTCCACCCTTGCAACCTTGGATTTCTACAGCTACTGACAGAAGTGACCACATTTTGATAGTTTTTTTTTTTTTTTTTTTGCACAATACAGTATAGTGGCATTCAGGTAATAGGCTGCAAACTTAAAAAAAAATAACATTATAATTAAAATTATTTTCAGTTTCATAGAATGGTGTTGTGGAAACTGAAATGTTTATTGCAGGCAAGTAGAAATGTGTGGTTCGGGCAGGTTTTTGGGAGTGTATATCTGTTAGTACTATAAAAGTAACTGCAGTTAAGTATTACAGACAGAGGAGGTGTGCTTTCAAACTTGATTACAGTTGAGAAAACAAAAAAATGTATTATACTGCATTGGTGGCAGGTAAATTAACATCCAGGTAAATTAATATCCTACTTAGTCCACATCAAGCACTCAGATATCAGCAAGAGAAAATAACTACTGACTTTTTAACTAAAAGTAGGATATTAAGTTTTTTATTGGTTCACTTTTTAAACAAGACAAAATGCAAACTCATTGCAAATGGTGATGTTCAGCCCCAATTCACCAAAATAAATGGTGGTAGAATCTAATGGACCTGTATAACATCTCTGCTAGAAGAGTAGCAACATCAAGAAAGACCAAGTAGCCCAAAGGCAGTTCCCATCTCCTGGGAGAAGGAGTTGAGGGGATGGGATGTGACAGGTAGAACCCTAGCATAATCAAGGCATAGCCTAACAACCCTTTTGATTTTGATTTATTTACTTTTTGTATGATTTCAATCTTTCGCTAGTCTGCTTATATAAACAGTAATGCTGCCACATTATGTTCATATACATCAATGATACTGTACCACAAATGAGCAGTGTTGTGGTCAAATGTAGCTTGCATGGGCCAGAACACACACACCAGCTGACATTTTTGTGGGTGTCACCCGAGTACTTGTAGGATTGGCTAGCAGCATCTGTGATCTTAACCAGAGATCTGTATCCCAGCACCCCTTGCCAACATCTTTTCCTTAAAAGGCAAGAGCAGGCTTCTTGCTGCTTCTTCAATTAATCTGGTTTCTAGGCTACCAGGCAAATCAGGTTACCAGCATCGTAGGATTCCGTCTTACATTTTTAGCCATCTATAGTAATGTGCCGGTGTCATTGTACTGTCATTAAGTTACTGCAGCAAAACATTCGGCTCTAGCAAATAGTTGCTTCTTTGGTTGAAGATCTGATGGTTCATAGTCAAGACAATGTACAATTTACAATTGTAATACTGGGCTAATAATTTCCCCTGATTTTACATCTTGGAATGTGCCTTAGAAGGCCTTTAACTAGATTTTTTATGTTGATAACTACACTTTTAAACTGACTCCAAGTAAACGAACAGAAAAGAGAATGAGATCAAACATGTGACTCTGCATTTCTAAAGAATGGAGTATACGTTTAAATGACATCTTGCCATGAATGCACGTCAGCTAGTCATCCCTGAGTTGTCAGGATTGTCTCTCCCTGAGAAGAGAGGTGAACACACTATGTGACTCAACAAGCTGATGTTTTTTAATTAGCTAGACGAGTTATAATCCTCTCTGGCACCCAGTCTACTACTGTGCCTGCGTTCCCGTGTAAAAGGAGAACTGCAGCTTTTGCTGTTTGCTGTTCTTTTTTAGATTTGCTGTTTATTTTTCATAATTTGAAACTTGCAGTTAAAGGGCTTAAAATTATAATAAGAGCCAAGTTCTGGAGGTGGTCTACCTGGTTGAGGGGATGGACTGAGTGTTTTGTGCTTAAATTGTTGATTCAATGCTTCTCAGTGAGTTTCTGTGCATATGCATATTTGTGTCTCATTATATCAAGTTGCATGTCAGAACAAGTAAGTTGGCAATGGTTTTGGTGCTGTATGTTCAGTGTGCAATTGAAATCTACTTATACTACTTAAAATTGGGAGATAATGTATTTTTTATCAGGTTCAACCACTTACCACTTGTTCTGTTGCCAGATAAAGAGTGGCATAGCTTCCTAGTGAGAAAGTTTAATATCATTCATGCTAAAAAAGTTTCATGACTTTTTTTGCTAAAATTGTTGTTCCTTTTTGTGTACAAATGTGCATTTGTGCCTCACTGCATTAGTTCACTTGGCAGAGCAATTCTTTATAACATGTTTTAATCTGATATTGCTGTCCTACATTAATTATGTAACTGAAAAATTTTTATTGTGTTACTGAGAAGCAAGACAGAAAGTTATCATCTAGAGCTGCTTGTGTCATGGTGTTGTTTTGGTGCCACATGTACAGTTATGGTAGCTTTTATGCATCATCTGGATGAGTGACAGTTTAGAAGCATAAGAGACACTATCTCTGTAGCACATTATTTGAAGAGGTTATCTGAGGCAAACATACTTTGCAATTATTTGTATTTTGTTCCTGTGGTACTTCAATTGTTTAGTGCAATTTATTTTTTATAGCCGAAAGACACAAACAAACAATTATTATTATTATTATTATTATTATTATTATTATTATTATTATTATTATTATTATTATCATTACTATTCATCATCATCATCATCATCATCACCAGCCATTTTTCTACATGGGGTCCGGGTATTGTGTTAACTGTCACCAACTCTCTCGATTCAGTGCCACACTCCTGGCTTCTTCAACACTCATGCCTGACTGTCGCAGATCTTCCTTCACACAATCCATCCACCCCTTTGCTGGATGTCCTGGCTTTCTCTTACCTTCTTCCTGTCTATCCCAAATCATCCTCACCAGATTGTCTTCTGCTTTTCTGCATATGTGTCCAAACCATATGTTCTCTTTGATCATTTCTGCAATTGGAGCTACTTTGGCTTCTGCTCATATGTCCTCATTTCTTCATCTGTCCCACAGTGTGCATCCTACTATCTTTCTCAGGAACTTCATTTCCATCACCTCTAGCTTCTTCAGCTGTTCTGCCTTTACTGCCCAAGGTTCTGTACCATACAGTAGTATCAGTCTCAGCACTGTCTTGTACACCTTACGTTTCAGCTTCTTTGGCATTCTTCTGTCATACAGTACACCTGAGACTTTATGCCACTTGGCTGCAGCACCTCTGATTCTAGGTTTGACTTCTTCATACAGACTTCCTTTCTCCTCAACCACCCCTCCCAGATACTTGAAGCTGTTTACTTGTTTCACTATCTTCCTTTCTATCTGTATTCTTATCTTCTTCTAATTTCCCTAGTTTGCTCCCATTACCACTGTCTTATCTGTGCTTAGTTTCATTCCATGTGCCTTCAGTTTTGCATTCCATTCTCCTATCTTTTGCAGAAGTTCTAACTCACAGTCTGCCTGTTAATGCCACACCGTCTGCATACAGCAACTTTGTTGATCTGTCCCCTCTGACCTGTTTGCTAATGTAGTCCATCACCAGTATGAACAGCAGTGGGCTCAGAGATGAACATTGATGTACACCCACTCCCACTCGGAACCCCTCTGTGAGGCCAAACACTGTTCATACTTGAGTCATTGGGTCCTTATACATAGCCTGCACTAATTCTACCAATGTTTCTGGGACTTCAAACCACTGCAGTACTGCCCAGATCAGCTTTCTTGGGACCTTGTCATATGCTTTCTCCAAGTCTAGGAATGCCCAGTTGGACTCTCATCTCTAGCTTCTTTTCAAGTATCTGTCTCACTGCAAGCATTGGGTCAGTTGTGCTGCATCCTGATCTGCATCCAAGCTGCTCATCACCCATCTTACATTCTACTACTCTGCGTATCCATTTATCAATCACCCTCTCCAGAACTGTCATGCAATGTGATAGAGGTTTGATGCCTCTGTACTGCCCACAGTTCTGGATGTCCCCTTTGTTCTTGTACACTGTCATGAGTATGCTTATTCTCCAGTCAGCTGGCATACACCTTTCTCTCCACACTACTATTAGTACCCTCAGGAGCCATTTCTCCCCTATCTCACCCATCATCTTTATCATATCTGCTGTGACTTCATCTGAGCCTGCTGCTTTCCCTGACTTCATTTTCCTTAGTGCTATTCTTACTTCTTCTAGGGTGGGCTCCTCTTCTTTTCTTACTGTAGGCTGTGTCTGGGGCAGTACAGCTTCTGTGGGGTGTTCTTCATTCAGAAGCTGCTAGAAATACTCTTTCCATTTGCATTTGATGTCATGTGGACTGGTGAGCAGGTAGTTGCTGGCATCCATTATGAAGGGTGTCTTGACTATCTTCTTTATCTTTCTGTCTTTGCCTTGCAACCTGATATAGTTTCTTTGTGCCACTTACTGAGTCACTTTCCAGAAGCTGGTAGAGTGCCTCTGATGTGCTATTCTTTGCTAGTGCAACTTCTTTCTTAGACATCCAGTAGCCTGGTCAGTCTCGTCTATCTCCCACTTCTTCCTGCACTCCTTCTTTCTTTTGATGACTTCCTGGACTTCTGCATTCCACCACCAGCTTTCCTTGTGTACATTATTTCCATACCTGGCTTGGCCACATATCGTTTCTGTAGTTCTAACACATGCTGTTTTTAGGCCCTGCAATTCTTGTTCAGCTCCACCTATTTCCTCCTCTTCTTGAGGTACTCACGCCCTGAGTAATTCCTTGAACTGCTGTACTTTCTCTCCATCAACTTCCAGGTCTTCAGCCTGGTCTCTGTTAACCTTAGAGTCTTCTCTGACCACTGCTTGCAGCTGATTGTGGCAACTAGTGGTTTATGCTGTGGGCTGACTGTTTCACTGGGGATGACTTTGCAATCATGGATTCTACTAGTAGGAAGTCTACCTTTGTTGCATGTTGGCTAATCTTGTATGTGATCTTGTGACTGAACCATGTGTTGGCTGCTGTCAAGCCATTTACCACACAGAAGTCTAGAATGGCTTCTCCTTCTTTATTCCTTTTGCCCCATATATGTGGACCCAGGCAGTCTTCATATCCTTTTCGGTCTGTACCGATATGTGCATTCAAGTTACCCATTATCAACACCAGCTTTATCTAGTAGGTCCTGAAACTGTTGTCTGAATGCACTCTTTTCCTGACTATCACAACCCTGCTGTGGGGCACAGGATGAGATTATGAATACTGCCCTATCATAGGCTGAGATTATGAATACTGCCCTATCGTTACATTGGAGTCTGATTGCCACAAGTCTGTCATTAATTCTAATGATATCCCTCACTGCCTTCTGAAGCTTCTCTCTCACCACACTTCTTACACCATTTCTAGCCTGCCCCCCTCCTGAGTAGTAGGGTCTGGATCCAGGGTCCCAAGCCAAGCGGCTTTGCTGCACTGCCATTCTATCTACTCTCTTGGATACATAGGATGTTCAGCCTCCTCTGTATCATCATGTCATCCATAATGTCAGTGAAAGTGTAGCAATTCTCAGTTCACATTTGGCAGATTGGTTGGTTTTATGTCCAGCTTTTGCTCAACAGAGCTATAGGCTGGGCAACTAGACATCAGGTGGCCAGTAGCTTATTGACCCAGGGCTGCTGGTCTTTATGGTGGGTACACATGCTGGCCAGTAGGGGCACATATGCCCCTCCCACCATTAGCAAGGGTCCTTGGTGTAGGTCAAAGAAGTCCTCAACACACATCAATGGTAACTACCCATGCCCATTTTGGCAACATTAATCAATGACCGAATCACCTAGATCCATATGGCTAGCCCTGCCACAGCGCACAGTCTGAGATCTGTGTTCTCCTATCTTGAGGATATTGTGCACCACAGTAGATGCCCAAAACAGTGGTCTGTACAACTCTTCCACCTATAAGGCACCATGTAAAGTCTATGCTGCTGCCCACAGCTCCATTCATTGGTGATGTTGAGATGGAAACACTCAGCATGTTTTTGCGATGTGGGAGAAACCCCACAGAGACACAGGGAGAATGTGCAAACTCCAAACAGGCATTGGTCGGAGGCCAGGATCGAACCTTGTACCTTGTGCATGGGAGGCGAACATGTTTTGCCACAAGACCTATTTCCTCTTCAACCTGAGGTGGTACAGTCCTGACTATTTCCTAGCTTCTGTGCCTTTGCTCCAGTCAACTTCCATGTCTTCTGCTTAGTCTCTCGATCTCTTATTGTTATTATTATTATTATTTGTATATGTTTATGTAACTGAGCTTTTATAATGTAGTCTTTGAGCTACATGAGTTTGAGAATGAGAGCCCTGCCCAAGACTCTAAGATAGTACCCTTCCCAAGGAATGAAAAAAAAATCCTATAAAAGAGAAATTTAGCAGGTGTGTGTAGACATTAGTTTTTGAAAGGAGTCAGTCAGGCAACGTTTTACATATTATGCAGCAACAACTGATCTGGTTTATTAGGGCCATTCTGAAGGCAGCTCTAATTTGGTAGCTGCAGGTATCACACACACTTAAATATAATTTGTTTCAGAGGGTGGTAACCCAAGAAGAAAATGCCTGATCATCCCAATTCTACACTAATGTGGCATGCCAAACACTAGTTTCAGATATTTAAATGTACTTAGCATTTGAAGATTACTACTATCAAGGTTTGTTTGAGTATACCCTTTGAAATATTTTCAAATTATATCCAGATACAAAAATCATGGATTTAGTCTTGATAACAGTTACATTTGGTCAGCTTACCTGAACTCATTTTCAAGGATTCGCTGAGACTATAGAGGGGAAGAACAAATTTTCGTTCACCCTACAAGGAGCAAGAACATCAGAAAATCCTCAAGGGAGGAGAAATTAGAAACCCAAAAAACTTGGAAAAATTAAAAAGGCAGAGATACGCCAACTGAAACTGTTGATAAGTAGATAGCTCCAACTGAAACTGTTGATAAGTAGATAGCTCCAACGGAAACTGTTGATAAGTAGATAGCTCCAACTGAAACTGTTGATAAGTAGATAGCTCCAACCAAAACTGTTGATAAGTAGATAGCTCCAACTGAAACTGTTGATAAGTAGATAGCTCCAACTGAAACTGTTGATAAGTAGATAGCTCCAACCAAAACTGTTGATAAGTAGATAGCTCCAACTGAAACTGTTGATAAGTAGATACCTCCAACTGAAACTGTTGATAAGTAGATAGCTCTAACTCACTGTTATTTCCTGGTATTTCATCCTATAATTTTACTTATAAATTATGCCATTTTTCTTGCCTGGTCACTACTGCTAGACAGGATTTGCATAGGTCTGAGTTGCTCTGTATGATAACAAGTCTTTTTTTTTTTAACTTAAATGAATACCATGTTCTTACTCAGCATAAAGTACCATGAAATAACCCTTAAACCAAAGACAATTATTATAGCAAAAAACATAGCCATAGTATGGGTTATGCCGGGATTTAGCCATTTGTGGAGTTGCTACTGGATTCCATCTTGAGATCTCTGGTATATGTAATTTTGCATGCAGTAATGATGTCCTGTAAAACTTATTACTTCATCAGTTTTTATTACTTCATCAGTTTTAGTGCATGATTGAGGCAAGTTTTAGGACTTCCTTGAAGATGTACTTTTTCTGGAGGGGTTATTTTGCTAGCATTATCATCAACCCTCTTTTTCCATTTTTCTGTGGGGCTAGGGTGTTGAATGAACTGTTGCCACCTCTCTGGA
Organism: Protopterus annectens; assembly: GCF_019279795.1. Lineage (NCBI taxonomy): Eukaryota > Metazoa > Chordata > Ceratodontiformes > Protopteridae > Protopterus > Protopterus annectens. The sequence goes on from NC_056733.1 coordinate 1,075,862,421, forward strand.
TTCAGGCCAGTCTCCTGCTTTCCTCAAAAATCATGCCTCAGTATGATAGGCCTTCTCTTACATAATCCATCAGTCGCTTGCCTGGACATGCCTCAGTATGATAGGCCTTCTCTTACATAATCCATCATTTGCTTGCCTGGACATGCCTCAGTATGATAGGCCTTCTCTTACATAATCCATCAGTCGCTTGCCTGGACATGCCTCAGTATGATAGGCCTTCTCTTACATAATCCATCAATCTCTTGCCTGGACATTGTTGTCTCCTCTTGCTTTCTTCTGGTCTTTCCCAAATCTGCTTTAGTAAATTGTTTTTGCTTTCTCACACATGTGCCCAAACTACTGTAATCTGTCTTTTTTGACTATTTCTCTAACTGTGGTGAATTTTGATTCAGTTGTGATGCCCTCATTTCTTCATCTGTACAAGAGTGTTGATCCTATAACTCATAGCAGGAACTTTGTCTCCATCACCTCAAGCTTCCATAGGTGTTCTGTCTTCATTGATCATGTGTCTATGCCATACAGGATCTCTGATCTCTTGGTCTGTATGCCTTCATTTTCAGCTTCTTTGGCATTCATCTTTCATAAACTACCCCTGACACTCTGTGCCAGAAGATTGCAGCACCTTTGATTCTATTTCTGAAATTTTTATTCAGACATCCTTTTTCCTTAACTGCACCTCACAGATACCTGAAGGTATTACTCTGCTCCACTATTGCCCCTTTTATCTCAATTTTCAAATCATTCAGGTTTCCCTCATTTGATGCAATGACCACTTTTCTGTATGTACTTGGTTATATCCCATGTGCCTTCAGTTTTCATTCTAGTCCCCTATCGTTTGCTGAAGTTCCTGCACAGTGTATGCTTGTCATACTACATTATCCACGTACAGCAGCTTTTACTGAGTTGTCCCATCCATCCTGTTTCTTATTTAGTCCATGACCAGTATGAATAAGAGTGGACACAGAGCTGATCCCGGATGCAAGCCCATTCACACTGGGAACTCCTTTGCAAATCCAAACACTGTATGTACTTGCATCACTGAAGCCTTGTACATAGCATGCACTAATTCTACCAGTGTTTCTGGAACTCAAAACATTGCATGACTGCCCATCAACTTTTGTGGGACATTGTAATAGGTTTTCTCTGTTTGGCCAGTTGGGCTATTTCCTCATCACAACCATTGTCTGTCTTACTGCAAACATCACGTTGGTTGTACTGCATTCTGATCCATATCTAAACTATTAATTTCCTATCTTATGTTTTATTACTTTGTGTATTTGTTTATCATTCATCTTTTCCAGCATATTCCTACAGTGTTGCAGGAGTCTGGTACCTCTATATTTCTCACATTTTTTAATATCCCCTTTGTTTTTGTAAACTGGCAATAGAATGTTTACTCTCCAGTCATCTGAAATATTCTCTCTCTCTCCCTCTCCCTCTCCATATTGTGAAAAGTATCCTCAGGAGCAATTGTGCCCCAAACCTACTAATAACTTGATCATGTCTGCTGTGACGTCATTTCCCTGACGTCATTTTCCTTAGGGCACATCAAACTTCTACAATGGGTTCTCCTTCCTCTTTCATTGTCCACTGTGCATGCAGCAGTACAGTTTCTATTGGGTTTTCTTCATGCAGAAGATTTTTGAAAGACTCCTTCTATCGCCCCATGATGCATGATGCCATCCGGAATGCTGACTAGATTCTGTGTAGAATACTTCTGCTCTAAATCTTCTTTATCTTTATGGCATTATTTTGCAGTTTGATACAACTTCTTTCTGTCCATTGCAGTCATTCCACAAACCATTAAAGTGTTTCTGATGCCTTATTCTTTGACATTGCAACTGTACTGTTAGCCTCTTTATTCAACCAGTATTTCTTCTTAGCCTGGTCCATCTTTTTCATCTTCCATTTCTTTCTGCACTCCTATATTTTATGGATAACTTCCTGGATTTCTGCATGCCACCACCTCCCTTCCTTATGTTCCTTAGTTCCATGCCAAGTTTGGCTGCAAATCTCTTCTGCCATCTTCCCACATGCTGGTTTGAGACACTCCCAGTCTTCCCCTGCTCCACCTATTTCCTCTTCAACCTGAGGTGGTACAGCCCTGACTATTTCCTCGCTTCTGTGCCTTTGCTCCAGTCAACTTCCATGTCTTCTGCTTAGTCTCTCTTTACCTTGCAACCTTCTCTAACCAATGCTTTCAGCTGATTGTGGCCATCACTGGATTATTCTGAGGGACAACAGTTTCACTAATGAATATTTTACAATTTCTGATTAATCCTTCTTGCCCTTTCATTATTAGGAGAAGGAGGTCTACCTGAGTTGCATGCTGACCATTCTTATATGTGATATTTTGACTGAGTCTTGTGGCAAAACATGTTTGCTGCCATTAAGCTGCTCGCTAGATGGAAGTCTAGAATGGTTTTTCTTTAATTATTGCTTTTGAAGTAGGCCCTGTCCTCAACCTACTTATATATGGCAATTACCAAACCTCCTATTGTCAGCACTAGCCAACGTCATCAAATCACCTAGAACCATTTTTTTTTACTGCTGAGTGGTTAATCTTGATGATTGTGTAGTCTGTCAGTGATCCATGTTCTCCTAAACAGAGGACATTGCACACCACAGTTTATCCCTACAGTGGTTGGTCTGCATGACTCCTCCACCCCAAGGCACCACCTAGATTCTGTTTGCATACCTCTCAAGTTCAACTGGGAGGGCTGGGTCTGAACCTGGTACCTTTTATCCTTGAGGAGGGTTTATTCTGGTAACATTCATCCTTGAGGAGGGTGTATTTTGCTGTGTGACATGGAATTATGCCAATTATTTATTTTTCTCAGTGCTGTTTCTGTTTTGTTTCATTTATTTTGTAGATGTTTTTATGTGCAGTGAAAAGCATTCCCTGCAGCTGAGGTCATAAATATTCTATTTCATTGACAGAACCCTAATTTGTAACCCGTGTATTAATGTTATAACTCAATAGTATCTGTCTTAAGGAATTTTTATAGAAAAAGCTGTATTCCTTACATTTGTGTTGTAGTTCTTTATGAGTTATTTACTAACAAAGTGTTACTTATCTTTTTTCTTGATTCTTTATATCCTAAATCTATGCAGTGTAAACTCAATAGGTTGGCTGTGATATTTTTTTTTGTATCTTTCTTTACCTTTGATCTTACACTGCACAGAACTAGTATATTAAACAAAACAAAGCAAAAAATCAAGAAGTAAAATTTACAATGCTTCAAGGAATGTAAGCAGCATATAATTTTTCATAAAGCTATAATATTTCAGGACTTAAGTTTTTTTAAGTCAGGCTTTTATTTTCAGTGCAGTTCTGCAAAATATGTTAAAGCAAATTTAATATTTTATATAATGTATGTTATAATTCTTAAGTACAGATTAAAGGCAATTCATCATCTGTAGGGAAAGCAATTACATTTTTTTAGGTTTAGGTATATTAGGAATATTTTAAATGGAAGTGGTGCCTCAAGTACCACCTGTTAGTGAGGGGAAAGAAAACTGTAGCCTTTTGTCTGCTTTCCCTCACTAGGTGGCAGAGTGATTTTTTTTTTTTGTTAAAAAAAATATTAAAAGTTCTTAATGGAAAATTATTAGAATGAATGTATTAAAGGTAAACATATAAAATGCAAAGCATTTGAATATATAATTATTCACACTGTACATCATGCCTGAAATATATAATTATATATTGTATATAAATATATAATTCTAAAGACATGCTTCTGGAGCTTTTCTCCCCGGGCCTCCGCTGAAAACAGGATCTGTGGAACCTAGTCGGACTTTCCCGGTCAACAAATGTTAAATAAAATAAATAAATAAATAAATATAATATAATCATGTAAGAAGGTATTTCAGTCAATATGCAGTGTGATTTTATTTAGAATGTAGGTGTCCCATAATTTCTTTGTGAGTCATTCAGAAATATTCTCTTGGAGAAGATATTTATATTTTATTCAATTAGATGTAGATATTTTTGGGGTTTTGCCTCACACCTTTGAATAATATATAATATGTTTACACTATTTGATGCCCTATGTTCTAAATCTTGTCTCACTGAATTTGCTAAGAGCAATCATCACTACACACCTTAAGTTAATGTATGCATCAAGTTCTAATCCAGCATAAATGCAGGTGTACACCATCAGACATAAAATACTTGGTTAGACATTGTTTTATGGCACCTGTTCTTAAAAATGGGTGCTTTGGTCTTTGAAATATTTGTCTTTTTTAACCCACTAACACAAATGCCATACCTCTAGAAGTGTACACACACTGCTCATATTCCTGAGAATTTTCTTAAAAAAAAAAACTTAAATAGCATAAGGTAGATAAATGTAAATATTTTGTGAACAATAGCAAATGTTATTAAAACTATGCAAATAGCAATGTTAACAGTAAGAAATCTTCTTTACATTGATAATAATGCAATCATAGTCTTTCCATAAATATTTTTGCTAAACTTTCACAAATTCTTATATTTTGGAAACTGTGCAGCCTAGACATACATTGTTAGAACATTTTTGTTAACCAAACATAAGCTTTCACATGACAACAAAAAATTTCTCCATAAGTGTATGTTTGCTGAGATAGTTATGAAAACATATGCTTAATTGTATAATTAGTAATATAAATAAATCTGAATATCACTCAAGATGTGCAATGTACAGTGTAAATATCACTGCTTTCTTCAACAGCATCTGCGGTTTTACCTGATGTCATGCAAGAGTTTGTAAGTCCCTTGATTATTGAAGTATTACATAGATATGGAAATATTGTTTATTTTCATAATCACTAGCAAACAATTAGCAATATCTCAGGTATAGTGTGAAATAAATTGACATTAAGAATGAATTTCCCTGCCTCCCACAATGACATATTACTCTACACCCCTCAATAACACCCAGGATTGTTAGTTATGAAAGTATAATCACAAATATGAAAATATGAATAATAAGTGACAAACAGTGATTTATTTCTCTACTGTAGCACATCCTAGATTAAGCATTTTAGTGTCATTTTGTTAATAATGCCATGCAGTTTCAAATACTGTCTATTATTAGCCATTAAGTTGCTTAGTTAAAGAAGCCAGACTGCAAAAAAAAAAAGGTACGGACACCATAAAGAGCCATGAGTGTAAGCTGAAAATATTCAAAAAAGGGGGGTTTAGGCTTGAATGAGTTAATTTTTATTTCCTGCTTGGAAACTTGCCTTGAGGTACACTCCCTTTGATATTTATAGGTAACAGTTGCTATACAGCACTTATTACAGAGCCTGGCTGAAGTAGAAATAGCCAGTCACACTGATAAGCTTGGATAATGTGAAAAACTGTCTCTTTCTGTATTTATTCTGCTATGACCAGATAATACTGAAAACCCTAAGTTGGCAGCATCAGTATTGCCTTTGCTATTGAGTTGTTTCTTTTCATAGAAAATCAACATGGCTCTTAAAATGTCATATTATAAGGATGAATGCAAATATTTTCTATGCTGCTAAAATAAAGAATGACTCTGTCTGCTTATTTGGTAGATGGGATGGCACAAAGAGATATTCCCTTCAACTTCATTTTTGGCTAGGAGTTTGTTAGTACACAGGGCACTGCTAACCATCGATGATCAGTGGACATCTCTGCTCAAGCTTGCCTGATTTACAGTAGGGAAAAAAACACTTGAAAAATGACTCATATGCCCTCTAGCCAATAAACACCTCACATTAAGCTCCTTGGGTGCTTCCCAGCTCCTAAGGACCAAGCAAACACCTTCTGCCACCAGACGGATGATCTTGGAATTTCTAAATGTAAAACCACAGAAAAAGCAGCCCTCAAGTACAGATTAAACAAGAAACAAGAAACAACTACCACCAGTTAAGTGCCTGGCTAATTCACCCTTCTGCAAGGTGATTTGGAGGCAAACAGAGCTAGTAAAGCCAACACAGAGAAATGACTATGTTTGCCACAAAATTAAATAAATGCTTTAAAAATGCTGAAAAAAACAATAGTGATCACTGTAAAAATCAAGTGCAAGTGCAGTAAATCAAGAAAATAGTCTTATCTTAGCTTGGTAGTTGAAACACTTGAAAAGTATTGCAGAGTCCTCTGTAAGTGAACAGTGTGATGTTAAATCCATTGCATTTCTTGCAGGTGTTGCTTTGTCTGCAAAATCACAGATTTCCATAAAATAATGTTCCACTTTGGATTTCCATAAAATAATGTCCCACTCTGGATGTCTGAAAAGGTGGCAGTTCTCTTGAAGGATTTTTTTTTTTAATTTTTATGGCCCAAATCCCTTGTGCATGCTTAACAACACAATGCTGGCTGTCCCTCACTTCCTCTAATAACATTACTAGCAAGCAGTTTGGCCCACTTCACTGCCTAGATGAAAGTAGTTTCTCTAGTTACCACTGGAGGAACCACACTTCTCCATGTGAACACCCACAAGCCTCCATTCCAACCAAAAGAAACAAGCAGACCATGCCCCTTCACTTCTATCCCTCCCTGTTGGCTCCCCCAGTGCCAGGATTGCTAACTGAACCCTGATCTCCTGGGTCACACTCAGGGTTTCATCCCTCTGCACCACAGAACCAGTATTGTGCAACCACAGCATTAATATATTTAAGGAGGTGATGGCATGCAAGATGGATTTCCCTCACATGTAGTTACAAGGAAACTTACTCCTTTACAATAAAATCTCATGTAAGTTTTTTTTTTTTGTCCCTTTGAAGCTTCTGTCACTTTTATTTGTTCCAAGCTTCAGCACCAGGAAGATGTAGCAGATGCAGTGGTAAGTGACTATATATGTGCCTTCTTCTGCATGTGTCATAGACAAAATTAGTAAACCTTTGCATTTTCATCATCTCACAGTCATTCATTCATTCGTAACCAGACCAACATAGGGTCACTGAGAAGCTAGAGTATAACCTGGCCCTCTGTTGGCGTAAGGCACAGAAACTAATCTGGGATAATTATTAGTACACTGAATCACCTTATTGCATGTTCAAGATGTCTTGTGTAGTGTTAGTGTTACAAGAATTGTTTTCTTAAGGTAAGGTGTCAGGTTGGGGTTAGGGGAGGGGGAAAAATTAGGGTTAGGGTTAGCATGTATTATTAAGGAGCAGAGGGTCATTCTAACCCTAATTCTTCCCCATAATACTACTAATATCCAGCCAAATTATGTCTGAAGTTAAAAAAAGTATAAATGTCACCTCATAATAATATACTGTAACCAGTAAACCCCCCTTTACAGTATATTATTTCTTACAGAACAGCCCATATATACAGAACTTTGCCATTTGAAGACAGTAACCAGGACCACTGAGTAGTTCATATTTAAATATGAATCTATCTATACTGTAAATAAAGCTAGAGATAATGGCATAGTCTCCTCATTTCTAGACTTGTCTAAAGCCTTCAACACAGTTTGTCACAGCAAATTTCTACTTCAAATGTCCTCATTTGGTCTCTCTCAGCCCACCCTTCTATGATTTAAAAGTAACCTGTTCAATATGTATCAGTCAGTAAAATGGTACTCCGCACCCTCTCCATACTTCACAGTCACCACTGGTGTACCCCAAGACTATGTCCTTGGTCCCCTCCTCTTTGACAATCACACCAACAAGAACAGGCTTCCCTAATACACTGCACAAATGACCCCACACTGATTTGTACATCTGACGATATGGCATACCTCCAAAAAAAATGCTCAGGAAGCCTTGACAGCCACCGAAATGTGGTAAGTGACTATATATGTGGCTTACAACTCATGCTCACCACTCCCCAAAAAAACTGCTATTTTTTTTCTCCAAATCCCTCTCTCATGAAAAAACAAAATGCAATGTTCTCTCTCTTTATAATACAGTAGAGAGTTGATTATCTGAAAGATGATTATCCAAAACATCAATTATCTGATCGCAGCCTTCCAAAGTTTTCGGGTAGGAAAAATCATAAAGTCTGAATATATAAATGCCTACATATTCAATTGTGCATGTTTTTTGAGTTTGTAGCCCATTAATGTGTGAAAAATATTCTTTACTATCCACTAGAATCACTGAATGGTTGAAAAGTGTATTTTCTGCATGCTGAAAAAA